>NC_063160.1:11975594-12298094 GCF_020921035.1 Rhodamnia argentea | reverse complement strand
TTTCATTCACCTTCTCTCAGAACGGAAACCTCATTACAATTGAGGCTTCTCCTGGTTCAAACTTCAATAAATGGATAGAGGATTTTCTATTTGGGATGGAGTTGACGAATGTTTATGTTACTCTTATTGAGGATAAGACGGTAGATTTCACCGACGTCGGTACGGAACCCGAGAAATCACATTTTTACCGTATGGGTGAAGATTAATCGGATTTGCTTGTTATCCAGAAGTGATCCATTTAGAAACACTTGAAGAGTCGTTTACCAACTGATCTTGCTGCCATACAAATAATGGAAGCCTTGGAGTCTAGGAACCGTGTCTTGTCTAATGCTGAGATTGTGACACACCTACAAGAACTCATCAACATGACTTATGATGGTTCCGGTAGGGTTAGGGATTACGTCCTAAAAATGGTACACCTACAGACAAAACTTCACGCTCTTAATGTTTATATTCCCGATACTTACATTGTGTATCAAGCCCTAAACACCCTTCCACCTAATTTTGGGATTATCAAGACTATTTACAATTGCCAAGATGAGACTTGGTTAATCAATGACCCGATAACTAAGGTGGTGATAGAGGAAGAGAAGTTGAAGAAAGAGGACAAATTGCCATGTATGCCTCTAGTTCCAGCATTAAGAAGAGTAAGAGGTCCAAAAATTATACTTATAAAAGAACTCATGAAATCACTAGTCATTCCGACAATTTGAGTGCTAGAAAAGAATTCTTAAAAAAAAATGATGACCGCTGCTTCTTTTGTAATAAGAAAGGCCACATAAAGAAAGACTGCGACAAATATAAAACTTGGTTATCTAAGCGTGATACCTGCAGGTAATGATTCTTTAGTATTTGTTTGTAAATTAAGTCCATCAGAAGCCTCATTCAATTCATGGTGGTTAGATAGAGGTACAACGAATCATGCTGCTTACCATACAAGGATTCATAAACTGGAGGAAGTCAAATCAAGATGAATCAAAGTTCACCGTAGGAAACAACAATAAAGCCGACATCGAGTTCGTGGGAGATGTAATTTTATTTCTAGATTTTGATTTTAATTTGATGTTAAGGAACACATTTTATGTACCTTTCTTTAAAGGGAACTTAGTTTGCTTATTATGTCTGAACATGTGTTGTGAGACACCAACGCCACTCGTATGCCTTAAAAAATAAATATCGTTCATAAGATGATATAAAAGAATGACGGTGGAAATATAATCATATAGATATTGCTGAATTGTCTGGTTTGTGTTAAGATCGCTCTAAGATCCCACGGTTGACAGCTTTAATGGTTTCAAAACACTTTTTCGGCATCACAGTATTCAATAGGAGAAATTATTCTGTGCGACGATTAGATACGTGGCAGCTATGATCTAACTTAACCAACCAATCACCATTGTCAGTATCTGTAAGCTATCTCATACATGATGCCAGGTAAGACATTATTCAAAATAGGCAAGTAAGGATGATTTGATTGTACCACACCAACATTGCGTGATCACGATCTAATGCAATGATCACATACTATATCTTTTTATTTAAAAGGGACATTGATTTTTTTAATTACTTATCAAAATCTAAAATACTTTCTGAAAAATTGATTGACTCTCGTTATGTCATTCATATAGCTTGCCACGTTTCTTCAATCTTTCATCCTAAGTTCTATCTACCAAATGTTATGGTCCATGACATAATTTTCTTCACCTTAGTGCCATAAATTCCTTTAGCATTTGAAAATGAACTAATGAAACCAGAGACGAATGCATCAACCTCTCAAGTCTTGCAAGATAGGACTTTGCCCTCATAATCTTTCTTCTATGGTCAAAATTAATGAAAATCTTGTCTTTTACTTATGTTTTATTTTAAAGTTAGAAAGTAATTAGTTTTATAACATTGTTCTGATTTTAAGGTGTAGAAAGATTTTTTTTTTCTCAAGATCATCAAATCAAGAAAAGCGAGAACTTTAGGATGCTGAAATGCCTTTTAACCAATATATCGATCGTCTTGAGAAGAAAATATTCCCTATAGTTAATACACTTTCTAAACTACCATTGTCACATGATCCCGACACACTTTCTAAACGACCGATACATCGACCGCTTTGAGCACAAAATATTCGCATGCACCAATGAATCACATGAGCCCTACGCGGTTGCCGTCTCATTCAACACTGTCTGTGAGTTGGGGTCGCACACATTTGGATCATGTCGGTATCTTTCTGCTACGCATGTATGTACAATCTTATTCCACAACAAATGCAGGATTTAATTTACCTCATGTGAGGTATGCCGTATTTATCATGTTGTGTGGATCCTATTCTCTTTGTTAATCTCTACCATGCAAGGAATTTGAGGACTTAGTATGGAAGGAATGTACTTCGGAAGATCTATTGATGTTCTCGTATGTCTTTCGGGAAAAGTACAATAAAAGTCATAAACCTATTGCAATTGTATCAGTTCAATCATAAATATTTTAATTGGATCAATTTCGACCCAAAAAAGGACCAACTTAGTCCTAAACCATTTTTTGTATTGGTACTAATTGAATCCATCTAGTCAATTTTGACCGTAAATGGATCATATGGACATCGATTGTCCTACTAGGCTTGGCCAACGCCGATATGGATAATTTTTTTTAACTTTTTTTTTTTACATTTTCTAAATTTTTAGTATTTTTTTTATTTTCCTTTTCCTTTTCTTTTTTCTTTTCTTTCATTCCTTTTTCATCCCAATCTTATCGGCCAACCACCGCTAGCCACAGGCGAGAGCCAATGACTCTTGCTTGATTTGGGCAATGGGAGCCGTGGCCCTTACCTGGATCTAGGTAAGGGCCCAACGCCCTTGCCCATGGTCGAGGAGGGTCACCGGCTGAAGTTGTAAAACAAACATTAATAGGTTGTATAATTTGTCCACGTCGGCGTCGTTCATTCCACATAGGACGATCGACATTCATGTCAATGATTTCCGGGGTAAAATTTATCGGATGGACTTAATTAGTATAAATACAAAATGATTTATGATCAAATTAATCTAACTAAAAATTTTAAGGCTGAATTGATAACAATGCAATAGATTTAAGACTATTTTAGTACTTTTCTCTATGTTTTTTTTTTTTTTTCTAATGGGGCGATGCATCCGTGTTAATGAAACCATATACGGCGGTCTTTTGGTAGGTTTAGTTTCTCTAGGGAACATTTTATTGCCATTAGAGACCAAATTGTTCTATGGTTCTCTGGTTTTTTTTTTTTTTTGGGTTGTGGAGGGGGGAGGTTGGTGGTTCAGATTTTGTTGGTTGTTTCGACATGTCCGGATTTTGGTTGCTCCCCTGTGGCTACATAACGCCCACAGAGATTGCATAATAGGACAAGATAGAACCAAATAATAATAATAATGCATAGACTTCCGCGATACGATGTTTTACCGTACCCTCGCAAGTGGCCGTTAAATGGTATGTCAAGATTCTAAGTTTCTGACCATCGAATTTGAAAAACATTACCAAAAAAAAAAAAATCGTAAATTTGTTATATTCATACTAATTCAGTCTTAAATCTTTAAATTTGATCAATTTAATCTTAAACATTTTGAAAATTTGCCAATTAAATCATTACACTCAATTTGGATTGAAAATCGCTAATGTGAATATCGATCATCTTACGTTGCAAGATAGGAGCTGATGTAAATAATTTTTATATATATATTTTTTAAAATGAACTTATTATTTTTTTTATTTTTCTTTGTTTTTCATTTTTTTTCCCTTGTGCTGGTCATGAAGGCCCTCACTAGATCTAGGTGAGTGCCGCATCGCTCGCTGTCGATGGGGCCTCTAAGGCTCTTGCCCAATTTGGGCACGGCCTTCACGGCCGGCGAGGCAGCACAAGGAAAATAAGCAATGAAAAATAAAAATAAAGAATTAAAAAATAGAAAAAAAAAATTGTCCTTGTCGGCGCCGACCGTGTCGCATAAGTAAACCGACCTCCACATCAATGATTTTCGACCAAAATTATCAATTGGTTGAGGACTAAATAGGTCAAATTAAAAAATTTAGAATTGAATTGACACAAATACAATAGGTTTAGGATATTTTTTTAATAATTTTCCCATCAAATTTGAGACAGTCGCAACCTGATTGCTAATTTTCGAGCCTGGTCAGACGTCCCACCCACTGCAAAATAGATTTCCGCCACGCTGCAACTGAAATTAACATTGCTTTCACACACCAGCAAATGGACGTCCGATGTAGCAAAAGTCTAACGTAATGCCGTTTTACGACGGATCGTTGCAAACCTTTGCAAAACATTGTCGTCTAATGGAAAATCAAATTTTCGACGTCAAGTTATTGATTACGATGGAACGTGGTAAAACATTGGAAACCCTCGTGATTAAAAAAAAAAATTCAAAATTGACAACGTTTTTGTTCTTGATTACATTGGATCGTCGTAAAACCTTTGCAAAGCGTTGTAATTGAAAATAAAAATACAAAAATATGGCGATTTGTTCTTGTTTAGTATAAACCGTAGTAACTCCTTATGATTTGTCGTAGTTGAAAAAGATCCAAATTTATGGCGTTCTGCTCTTGGTCACGATGAAAGTTGCACTTTTCATGAATTGTCGTAATTAAGGGTATATTTGTTCCTGAAAAAATGAATGGTGTAAAAAAACGTTTTCATAGATGTGTCCTTGTTTAAGTTTTGCTCTTGGTTACCAACATTGCACATTCGAAATTTTGCTTTCAATCAAAAAAACAAGCACACCATTTCAAGTGATGTGGCACAAAATGATTTTTGAATTTTGACTCAATGTGCAATGGTCCGTGGACTTTGAATTGTTTAATGTAATTCATGAACTTTAACTCAATGCGTAATTGACCGCTTTGAACAAATTAAAAGTTCGGGAACCATCGTATATTGGGCTAAAATTCTTATGCCGCATCAAATAAATATAAAATTCAGATATCACATTGCACATCGACTCAAAACTCGTAGACCGTTTATGTCATTTCCCTCGTTTCGATTACCATCAAGTTAATTTCGTTGTCTATAAATTCAACACGTAATTCGAATTGCATTCTCGTGAAATCGTACACTCTAAATAGACCGTAAGTCATGTCTACCCGCTGGATTAGAAAACTTGCAATACCTAACTAAAGTACGACCTTTCCTCGTTCCGTCGTCGTCGGCACCGACGATCCGATCGATTTACTGTAACGACGTATTTACAAGTCAAACCTTATTATCTAGGTAGAAAAGTCAAACTTGATGCTTACGAGGAGCAAACTCGACCGTCCGATCGGCTCCCGCGGACGTGCCAGATCCGTGCGAGATCTCGACTCCACCTCCGAGTGGGACATCGGCAGAATTCCCTCGAACCTTCTTCTTCGTCTTCTCCTTCTTCTTCCTTCATCGTCCTATACCATCGAACTCTTCGGTAACCACGGCACCGACGGACCCCTGATCCTACTTCTTTTGCCCTTCGATTGGCTCAAGCTCCGCTTGGATTCATTCGGTGGTGAGTTTTCCGATTCCCGATTGCCCCTACTTTTGACGTTTTAGATTTCTCTTCTGTCTTTACGCTGGGCAATAGTTTCATCCGATTCGCCTGCGTCTGTTCGATGTCTGTTTCGTTTCGTGTGCGTGGAGGTTTGGATTCGCCGACGCTGGCTCTGTCTAGGATTGCGTAGTGTCTTTGGAATCGCCGAAGTGCTTGTTCGTTGATTGACCGTTTATCTGGCTTCCCGCGTAGAATTAGGGTTTGGGTGCGTGATGCGGAGACCTGATTTTGCTGTTTCGCCATGTTGATGTCGAGATTGCCTTCCTAAAAGTTGATAATTTCGTGCCAAGTATCGGGTTTTGCAGGGATTTGTTCGGCGATGTTGTGAGATTTGATTCTTTTTCGAATAATCTCGCTATTTTATTCTTTTACTCTGCGATCCGTGTCTGATGTCACAGCAGCAGTTTCGGCTAAGAAACTCAGCATTGGATTGTTTTTTGTCTCAAATATTTTCGGAGCAATTCAATGTAAAGACTTCATCAGTTCAAAATCTGGAAAGACAAAGCTTTCCTAATTGCAGTTTCATGACCTTTTCTTTATATAGGACAATGTAGAGTTTTCTGCTCATGATGTGATGTTCATAAATGTCTCAGACATTCTGTTGCATAGCTGGTAAATTCACTACATTGATAGTTTCTCTCGATTGTTTTGTAGGTTACTTGATGGAAAGCGGGGCTGGAGAATCGACGAGTAAGCTGGCCCAAAGTGTGTCTTCCTCCGACAACAGTAGCAATGATGCAGGCGATTTCGAATGCAACATTTGCCTTGAATTGGCTCATGACCCTGTCCTGACCCTTTGTGGTCACCTCTATTGTTGGCCCTGTCTCTACAGGTGGCTGCGCCATCACTCGCATTGCCACGAATGCCCAGTATGCAAGGCCCTTATACAAGAGGAGAAATTAGTCCCTCTTTACGGAAGGGGGAAGACTCAGACGGACCCGAGATCCAAATCTTATCCTGGAATTGAGATCCCCAATCGCCCTTCGGGACAAAGGCCCGAAACTGCTCCGCCTCCAGAAGCGAATCAGTTCGCAAATTATGGGTTTGGTTTCATGGGAGGGTTCATGCCGATGGCCTATGCTAGGATTGGGAACTTCACGCTCTCCACTGCCTTTGGCGGTCTAATCCCTGCTCTGTTCAATGTGCAATTCCATGGATTTCAGGATGCCACCGTGTATGGGACGACGTCGGGTTATCCCTATGGCTTCAACACATTCCACGGTGGTCATGCCCATGGTTTTCCGCAGACGGCTGTGCGAGGCCAGCAGGCAGATACCGTGTTGAAGAACCTTCTTCTACTCATTGGAGTCTTTGTGGTTCTTGCGCTGCTTTGCTGGTGATCTGACTTTGGATTATCTTGGTGATGATTTCTCTTTACTCTTTTTACAGTTGTCTTCATGCTCCATAAGGCTTAGGCTAGTAAAGGTTCGAGTTGGGTGTTCAGAGGTTGTCAATATGATCTGCAAATCCTTGATATTCTGTTTCAGATATAACACGCACTCTTTTTCTTTGCGCAGACATGTTCGTCTATGTCTGCACGTGGTTCCCTGTTCATATTTGCGTGCAACCTTTTACTTACTTCCCGTGTTCTCTTCAGTAGTGTCATCTATTCTGTTTGCCATCACCAAGGAATATAGGACCTGTCTTGAGTGTTCTCTTTGTAACTGTACAATGCTTAAAGGTGATGCATCTGTTCTTTTTCCAAGTGCAATCGAGTAAAAGAAAGTGCTTGTGATTCTGGAAGTTGTTGCATGATCTTTTCTCAGTTTCTGCATATTGTTCTTCTAAAAAGGGCTATATTCACGATGCTGTGCTTATCCAATGCTGAAGAAATCTTAAGATGCCTTGGTCGTTTCCGTTTGTTGTTGCCTCTCATAATGAATTCTAATTAACTGAGTGGGGATCAGAAAATCACAAGCAGTTGTGAGTACAAACACATGCTTTTTTTTCCGGAGTGGTGTTGACTGAACTCACTTAAGTGCTGTCTGTCTATGCTATTGTTTGTCAAGCAATTTATGTGATGTTGGATGGAGACTAAGAGCTTCCTGTGGATCTACTATCCTAAGTTTTGATAGGAGAATTCACTCCCTCCTGTTTCACTTTAGAAGTGAAGGAGGTTGTTGTGTCTTTCTATGAATGCAATGGCTAGAGAACTTGTGGAACAATGCTAAGTGACTTGAAAACTAGCCCGGCAGCACACAAGTAACTAGAGAAGTCTTTCGCCTGTACGCGAGATTTGCAGGCGTATTATTATTAGGCACTGCTCCAGAAACTAGAGCAGGAGGTGGAAACCCCCGGTCTACGTAATCGATATACTAAATCGCGCGGCAAAATGTTCTATATAGTATTTTCCGGTGTTTTCTTCTCGTCGGGGTTCGCATGAAAGGAGGACGTAGGACAGGCAGATTGACTGGTTGCAGAAATTGTTGAAGGAGATGACTTGAAAGCTTTTGAGGTTGATGAAGCAAAGGCTCAAAGGAAAACCCGCGATTTCGCCGGAAATGCGAAAGAAAACTGTGTGCAGTTTGGTTTTCACTGAAATTGGAAGTTGAAAGCGAACAGTAAGGGCCAAATTAGATTTTGACGGCCCGGATGACTCGTAAGATGCAGACGACAATAAGATATAAGATGGAAGTATTTATGACATCGGCATGAGGACACTCAAAGAAGAAATTGTTGCTCTAGGATTGAACAATGGATTTATAGATATCGTTAGAGCCAACTTTTATCCGATCCTATCTTAATCGGTCATCGCCATTGGTTGCTTTGTCCAGAATTGCGTTTCTTCTTAAATCGAACCAAAGTTTACTTGGCTCTGCAAATATATAATGACTTCCCGCTTTTAGCCTCTGAAATTTTCAATCCAGTGTATGACTGGGTCATATAACTGGGTCATGAAAGATTAAAAAGGGCGACGGCAGATTATGAACACTAATAAGGCACATCCTCAAAAGAAAACAGTACAAAACTAAGAATTCCGAGACGCCTAGAGCACGAGCCGCGCGCAGCAAACGTGCCAGTCAAGATGCCGCGCCTTTGCCGGCTTCCTTGTAGTATCCATGGCCTTCCTCGTCGCTGTTCTCGATTTTCCTGAAGTGCCTGTAGTAGATGTACTGCAATATGATCTAATTTTTCACTTTGGTTAAGGAGGTAATTAACTCGTAGTAAGCTTCACGATTGAAATCAACGCCAATGTGCTCAGATTATTGTTAAGAGAGAAAGGTCAGGTAAGGATACGAAAAAGTCAAGTGCCACGCAAACGATTGCGTCCAACAGCCACGGCATGTTAGCTTTGATACTTTCCCACTCGGTGGTTCTCACTAGAATGCTGCAATATCCGTATAACGCTTGCTTAAAATACTACATATACATGTATACATACGTACATATATACGCATATATATAATTCGTGTATGTACACGCATGAGAGAGAGAACCTTCCCACATAGGTAACATTGGCAACCAGTGCGAAGACGAACATAAGAGGATTCAAGCCCTGAAATAACATCAACGTGAAAGGTTACATACTTGCCGAAGTCGAATGTTACGGACTTGTTGTAGTCGTATTCATCAGGATGAAATTACAATTTAAAGAAAGAGAAGGAGGAAGAAAAGAGTATCACCTCGACGCTCCCTCTTTTGATCTGGGAAAGAATCAAAAACAATACGCTCTATCAGTGAATCGCGACGGATCATATGCAAGTATGATGAAAGGAAAATGTGAGACATGTCGGTACGTCGGATTTATTAATCTAAGATGATCAAGGGATTAGCGTACATTTAACCATATCTGAGGGAGTCTGCCACCCATGTATATGGCAGCCATTAGCCATCCAAGCCATTGTCCGAACGCACTGTGCTCCATTCCACCTTCCTGCTTCATGTAAAGTCACCAGACCCAAAAAAAAAATGAAGAAAGATTAGGAGAGAGAATTTCATCAATTAGGGTAAGATTTTACAGAACTTAAGGTTGGGAATCATGGGATTAACTCATACTTGTAACAATCTCCTCGTGGCCAGTCCGACACGAGCTTCTGTGAAAGCTTTGTTCTGAAGAGGGAGAGTGAGGGATGATGCTAGAAATGTCCCATACCCCACCTAAAATAACAATTTAAAACAAAAAATAGAATCTTGATGTGTGCACATTTAAAATTAGAGGGATTTCAATTGTGGACAGACCAATATATCTAATGTGATTTAATTAGTGCTCACCGATCGTGGGATTGGCTTGGGCTTGCTGACCGACCTCACGGACGGGACCGGAGCGGCCTCGTCGTCGGAAGATGAGTCGCTCTCCAGCTGCATGGCAGACGGGCCACTCCTAGCCACCCTGATGTACGTCCGGAACGGCGGCGTTCCGCTCCTGGCCAAAGACCTAGCAGAGCTGCGGTAGACAAACACCAAGTACACACTCCTCTTTCAATTTTGGGTTACGGACGACAAGCAAGATTTAACTTAGATTTCTTCAACGACAATTATACTCAAAACATCTCGTACGTGTAATAGAATTCTCTTCTCGGAGATGCTTTCACCGGAGTCGCCTTAGCCGTGGCGCTAGGAATGGGGATTCCCGATTGACGAGTCGCTTTTGGTTCCAATGGTTCCTTCTCTTCACTCTGCAACCGATCATCACAGAAAACTTCAAGAACTATCTTCCACCGAAGAAACCGGCGACATTTAACAGGATAAGTGTTCTAAACTTATTGTATTCGTATCAATTCAGTCCTAAACATTTTAATTTTGCAAATTTTTTTGGCCGAAAATTGTACCAATTTAGTCCCAAACCTTTTGCATTTGTGTTAATTGAGTTAATCCAGATGATTTTGGCCCAAAATTGATAACGTGGACGCCTGTCACATAGGACTATGTGACACAGATAGCGGTAACGTAGACATTTTTGAATATTTTTTATAATAAAATTTTTTTGGTTTTTTTCCTTTTCATTTCTTTTCTCTTTTTTTGTTTTAATTCTGATTCAAGGCTAGCGAGGATTGCCGGTCGACCCTTGCTGGCCCTAGGCGAGGGCAGGCAACCAGACAGCAAAGGTCAATAAAAAAAAAAAAGAAAAGAAAATAGAGAGTAAAGAAATGAAAAAGAAAAAAAGAAATAAAAATTATTATAAAATAAAAATATTAAATAAATATCCACGTCAAGACCGTTTCTATTCACATTATCGATTTTAGGCCAAAATTGTCCAAATGGTTTCGATTGATACAAATATAAAAGGATTAGGATAAAATTGACACAATTAAAAAGTTTAACATTGAATTCACACTAATGCAATAAGTTTATGACTTTTTTTTTTTTTTTAACATTTATCCCAACATTTGCCCCATCCCCAAATGTCAGTCATTCAAAGTGCAGTTGGAGTTCAACAATCATCTTTGGGAATCATCTCCGACAGTTTCTTCTTCACTTTCTAGGGGGTTAACAGTTTCAAGAAAGACTAAAGGAAAGGAGGCTGGAAAATGCTCACCTTCTGGTCGGGTTTCTTGATGTGTCGGCGCTTCAGCCACCTGTAGACATGGTCGTAGTACAAGCTCTGCAACACCAGCACCACAGTGCTCGTGGTGTAAAGCTGTCGAGTTCAAAGCACAAAGAAGGGTTGTCATGTGGAGACGAGAGCGACGATAAGTTCGCGAAACAGGGGAAAAAAAAAGGGTTTTTTGAACCATGAGCTTTCTTGGCCATGCAAAGAAGCCACCATTGGGGCTCTACTACAGTTGGACTAGAGAAACGTGGGGGGAGCTATGCGCAGAGCAGGGTTGGGGCAAATGAGTTCAGATCAGGGAACATGATGGGTTCATGGGGGCGCAGGGGAGCAGGGGGTTTTCAGAATTCCATTACCAAAAAAAAAAGGACAGAAAAACATCTCGAGTGTCAATATTTACATACGGCGCTCACTTTAGTGCTAATTCTTTTCGCCGGCTCACTTAAGTAGCAAATCGGAGAAAAAACGATCATTTAAGTGTCAACGGGGAGAAATTCCGGCAACCTCACAAGACTTAGTACTTAAATGATCGTTTTTAAAAAAAAATTGACACTTAAGTGATCCAAAAAAACGATCACTTAAGTGCCAAATCGGAGAGAAAACGATCACTTAAGTACCAAATCCGACGACCTCACCGGAGATGGCACTTAAATAATCGTTTTTCGAAAAAATTGGCACTTAAGTAATCCAAAAAAATTAGCATTTAAGTGAGCGCCATACACAGATATTGGCATTTCTAGTCTTCTTCCGCCCAAAAAAAACTTTCTGAAATATTAAGGAAAAAGAACACGTGTAGAGCTGGAAGGGTTTTGCAGCTTACCAGGGCTGTGTAGTACTGAGTCGGCAACTGCAACAAAGAGAGAGAGAGAGAGAGAGAGGCCAATTAATTAAGCTCAGAAAACATATGATATTAGCTCTAAAGAAGATGAACAGACATGCAAGTGGGAGAAACACAAGGACAGTAAAATATAGTAAGATACGAAAGTTTGACAAGTGTGGATAAGCTTCAGGCATGAAAGTGTGTTGTGTGCTGTGCCGTGCCGTGCCGTGCTGTGAGGATGGATAAGAAAGCACACAACAGACCAAACATGGGGCGGGGCGGCGGTGGGTTTGTGCGTCGCAGGAACAACATCCGTCCAATCCTGACCCCCACTTTTTTCTCTCTACTTTCGTAATTTTTTGCGTTAAACAAAACATATGTTCGCTTGGATTTTTCCCCTTTTTCTTTGGCCTCGTCTCCTGCTTGGTTTTTTCATTTACCACAGATTTCAAGCTTGACAGACTCACCGTTGCTGGTTCAAGAAGACAGCCGACCAGATTGAACACGTCCCTGCATATCAATTATCAAACCCAACATAAGAAGAAGCTTCAGTACGGCGCTCAAGAAAACCAAAAATAAACAAAAGGAGAAGAATCTGTGCGAGGTGTTGTGAGATTCAAGCGCTAAGAGAGACCAAAATTATAGAAAGCAAACCACGGAAACAAAATGCGAAAGTGAGCTTTTAAGCTTTTAGCTGGAAGAAACGAAGTGGGACTTTCTTGAACCATGACTAGCATGGCAACCCAAATTGAAGAGAGAGAGAGAGAGAGAGAGAGACCCAGCGACCCAAGTGAGGAGGAAGGCGAGGGAGACGCCATGGCTGGACTTGGTGCGGAAGTTGGTGATGATCTGTGGGATCTCGGCGACGCCCCAACACACCAGGCTCGTCAGCCCGAACCCGAACGACACCTCGTCCATGACGCTGCACAAGCAGTCCTTGAAATACTTCTGAACCCACCTCACGCATGGCTTCTTCTCGCTCGCGCAGTAAGGGAGTGACGGCGAAGACATCTCTCTCTCTCTCTCCCTCCCCGCCTCTCTTACAGTGCAGGTTGACGAGTGAGTATAAAAGGTGGTCAGTCGTCCCTATATATATATAAAAATACCAGAACAGAATGGATCGCACCGATCGAAAATGAACCATTAAATGCAGGAGACATCATTTTTCATTTTTATTCCCTTGTTAATAATGGACAACAAGGGGTCCCCTTCTGTGATGCGGGGGATCGTACTCGTACTGATGCATATCCTCGTACAAATGTTTTTTTTTTTCAGCCTTTTTTACGTGGTACGCATATTCTCTCGCTTGATCCTCTTGAGGAGAGAGACCCTGCAAGAACTCACAAGGTGAATTCAACCGTTTGGAATATTACGAAATGGATGCTCTAGATGTGTGAAAACAAAAATAGGACAGAAAAAAAAAAAAACCACGAATTACAGGTCACGGAATCTCCGGTGTTATATAAAGGTGCGACGTGCATTCTTCACACTATTAACTTGTTCTGATAGAGTTATAATTAGGGATAATGATTTAAATGATCCATGCACTTTGATCAAATGTGTTATGTGATCTCCGAACTTTTAATTCGCTCAATGTCGTTCCTGAATTTTGGCTTAACGTGCGATATGATCACTAAACTTTTAATTTGTTCAATATGTGTATGAGCTCTTGGTACATGTTCAATTTGACTCCCGAATCAAAGATCACATTGAATAATTTTTAAAGTTCAGGGATGGAATTGTACATTGAATTAAAGTTCAAGGATCGTTTGTGTCATTTTTCTTTATGTCTACCTAATATAATTATGAGAAGGGAAACTTTATTTTTTTTTTCTAAAATTCATGTTGAAGATCTAATTTCACACTTTCTCAGGGCGCATCACTGGTTAATATAATTTCTTTAAAATTCCTCTCACGTGCAAGTCGGCGAAACTTGGATATCATGTCAAAATGTCAAATCCGATAGCTTAAATTTATAGGTAGAGACAGATCACGTATACGAGAATAACTCGCAAATCCTGTGGCCAATTGATGTGGGATATTTGACAAACATTTCTCGCAAAACAAAAACCCAAATTTAATTTTACGTACACAAGCTAGGGATATTCCTCTTCTTGATGCCCCCAAACAGGAAGAGCCAAATCACATTGACGGCCCATATGGCCCTGGCCGTATGGGGATAGGATTATGATTGGATGACATTCTGTCATCAATATGACAACATAGTCTAGGGTAAAGAGATTATTTCCATTTTTTTTTCGGATATTTCCATGTTCGAATAATCGATTTTTACTGTTGGAGCCCGCGCTATGGACGGCCAATGCTCACCGTTGTTGACATATTCTAATGTTGAATGATTATTTCAAGTTCAAACCATTGATTTGTTTTACGGTCCAAACATACTCTTATCTCTTCCCTAAAGTGACTTTTGACCAATCCAGCTAAACTGGGATTAAAGGATATTACCAGTACCATAATTTTTATACCGCGCTCTCTTGAATGTCATAAGTTTTTTTTTTTTTTTTCAATCATATGAGTGTCGTGTTGAGGGGAAAAATTATCAAGAATGTCCTAAGCCTATTGCATTGTGACAATCTAGTCTTGAATCCTTTAATTGTGTTAAGAGTCATAAACCTTTTGACAATTTATCATTATAGTATGTCCGATCAATTTTGACTATAAGTTGCCGATATGGATGCTGCCTGTTTTAGACGACGCGAACGGCTCTGACACGTATAAGTTTAAAAAAAATCCTGAATTTTCTGTTAATTTTCTTTTCTTTTCTTTGTTTCTTTTATAACTCTATGCTAGCGACAGTGTCAAAGAAAGTACTTGATGTGGTGATCATTATAAGAGATTAATTACATTAGTGGTACTTTTGCATGTGATATTGAAAGATCAAATCTTAGGGTGTGCATGGGAACACTTCTCCTTTAGAGACCAACTTCCGATCAGAAGTTAATTTTTCTACTTTTACTTTTGAGCGGAAGTTGATTTTTCTACATTTTGAGAGAAATATATTTTTACTTCTTCAAGTGGCTTCAAAGCTACCTTTAGAGCAAGAAAAATGTTCTAGAAGTAGAAAAATAAAGTTGCGTAACCAAACAGATTTTCATTTCGGAAGTTCCGTTACCAAATGGATTTTTGCTCCAGAAACACTTCTAGAGCAGAAATTTTACTCCATAAGTGTTCTCATACGCACCCCGAGAATTTGAAGACTTTTTTGACTTGTTATATCGTGCATCATAACTGTTGACCAAAATAACTTCTCGAACTTAAGGTGCCGATAATTTAGATGACCAAGATAATAATCTGGCCAAAAAAGAAAGAAAAAGCAAAAGCAAAAACTCGACTGATTATAACAACGTTGATTAAGTCATCCAACCACAGAATGTGGAAGTGGCAAGTGACAAGCACCCACTAATCTACAATAATGGAATTCTTCCTTTAATGTTAAATTGAATGTATGATTACTTATTTCTAATTTAACATTTGCATGCATAGAAATAGAATAATATGCTTTTTACGTGTGCGCGTTTGTTTTCCTTATTTGATGAAAAGTTCTCTAATGATCTTCCTGATGAAAGTTGGCCGTAGACCTGTCAAATATGTCGGACCAAAATTTCCATTCCTTCCACAAAAAATAATACATATGTGTGTGTGTGTGCATGTGTGTGTTACGTCACATCGAAACATCTGTCTCGCATCTTTCTTAAAAGGGTTAACGCCATTAAAAATCTCAAACTATTACCTTATGTCACAGTTTCTCCAAATTACTTCTTGTCATATAAAAAATCCCAAACTAGTACCACACCACACATTTACCTCAAATTAATTTTCGTGCAACAAAAAATCACAAACCGGTGCGGCTTACCAAAATCTACCCTCCCGGAAAATATGCACATGTCAACACTCGTTAATTTTCCACACCGGATCTATTTGTATTCACGTCAGATCCGTCTAGCAGTCGTCAACCACGTGTATTGACAAGTAGTACGCATTTTAACAGGATATAATGCTAAGAGTGGGCAAATTTAGTTCAGATGTATCGGTTTGGGTGTTTTTTTTTTAGATCAAAATTAGTTTGGGATAAATGTGTGTTAATTTGAGATTTTCAACGTTGTTTAATATTTGGAACACAAAAACAGTTATTTGACATTTTTAAAAGTAATAATCTTAAGGAAGAAAAGACGGGTATACATACATCACTAGTTCAATTTCAAAAGGTAACTCCACACTTAGAAGCACGAAAACCGTGGTCACGAAAACGTGCGCGTATCTATTGATTAATAATACTCCGATTTGATTTGTAATTTTCAATTCTAGTTTCGTGCACGTAATGATATCTTACCATTTTAACGGAGATGACATCGATTGACCGCAGAAAATAAATTATCCAAACGTGTGTTTTAACATGTCGGTTCACATACCTCGTCATTAATCGATGTGCCCTAATTAAATTCAAGCTTGCATGAGCACCGGTTTTGAATTTTCTGCCAAACGAAAATTAGCTTGGGATAAATATGACATTGAGGTATTGGTTTGAGATTTTTAATGTTGCTAATATTGGTTAGAAAAATAATCTTAAAGGGGAAAAGAAGTGTATGCACACATCACCACGTCAATTACCAAAGATGACCCTTGGAAACACCAAATCAAGGTTACGAAAACTTATCTACTGATTGACAACACGAGATTGGATATCCAATTTTCAAGTCTAGTTTCATGCACGTAATGATATCACACCATGTTAATGGAGAGGACACCTGCTGATCGCGAAATATAAGTTTATCCAAAACGTGTGCTTTAACGTCACTTCACGTACCTTATCATTAATCGAAGTACCCTAATTAAATTGAAACGTGTACCCCGGTTCTTATTTAGAGTTTTAGACTTGGTTTGTTGTGCGAAACATAAATGATGGAAAATATTTTCTTAACATAATTAGCCAATAGCAAGTGTAATTTGCATCTGAATATTTTTTAAGAAAATATTTTTTTTATTTATTTTCGCAAGTGATATGAGTGGTCATATGAGTTTAAATTTTTCCATAAGATTGAATCTTTTTTTTCTTTTTGTGGTTCCCATATAGTTCAATGATTGTACGGCAGACCGGCAGTTTTCACTGCACGACGTCCATACAATGTGCAAGTATGGCGCCACTTTGAGAAGGACTAGTCCTTTCATCTTCTAGGGCGCGCTGGGACGTTACTCGAGCAAGTATACTTCATCTTCCATAAAAATCATGGAGTTCTGATGAACTGTCATCACTTATTTTCACGAAAATATATTTATCATCTTAATTTAATTTCTCAAAATATGTTTAGTAATTGATCATCACCTCGAGGTTGACACGTGATATTAGAGCGAGGAAGCCTATTGTCTAAGAAAATATTCAGTAATTTGCGAGCGTCACATTAATTGCTGATGTGGCGCTTGTTTTTTTTTATTCATGTCCAATAATTAGTTGATATGCATTTGCTGAGCCGGATTAAAAACAATAATAATCTAGCTTTTGTCTTCTTCCTCCGCTATCCACTATTTTCTCCGAACCTAGCCGTCGTTCATGGCCATCGGCGCTGCGTTCAGGCGTCTTTTCCGCTGGCTCTTGATATCTGGCCCGCCATGGCCGCTGGCGCCGAACAAACCGTCATCGATTGCAGCCTTGGCTCCAGATGTGGAACTTGCGGCCATCAGCACGATGGCTCCAAATCTAAGAGTTTCAGTCAAGCACAGATATGAAGGCTACCCTCGAAGTCCTATTTCCCTTGCAACTTGAAAGCAAAAAACAGAGAGTAGGAAAAAGAGAGGATGCATTGTGAAGCTCTTCTTTTTGGGGTTTTCGTTTTCTCCGAGCGTGGGAAAAGTTCGTCCATGATGGCGACTGGCGAGGTTGAGATCCCGACGACAAACTTCCCCGTAAGAAAAACAAGATCTGATGGCGAATTTCCAAATGCCATCGGATTTGAATGGCTCCGTCAACTAAGTAGCACTAGCATACGACACGTGACACAACATGGCACTACAATATATGTTTATACGCCATTTCTAAAATCAATAAATAAATAATTCCAACACATTAGAACACGTATATTAAATTGACATTTTATCGTGTATATATAAAAATATCAGCGGTGAGTTTTTATTTTCTTCTATTTGATATTCACGATTATGTTTTTTTGTGACTAGTTGGGTATATTGATTTTAGGGTGGCTAGGTATATGACTTAAGTATATGTATTTTTGATAGATTTACATTTTGACCCATAATTTATTGAAAATGCTTAAAATTGACCAATGTATGTTGAAATGACATGTCGGGATGCTGAATTCGCGTGTCGCTAACATGTTTGGAGAGTTGACAATGTGTTGGTCGCATGTTGGCGAGTGTCGAAAAGTGTTGGAGTGTTCGACATGCGTTCGACAAGACATAGAGGTCCCCAGAGAGTGTCCGTGCTTTCTAGCGCGTCGCAGCCTCTATCATCACCGTCAAGGTTCCATATTTGAGGAAACTTCCCTTCAGATTTAGCCATACCGGCTCGTCCATGGCAGCGATGGGACTTTTAAATCTGCAACCATGGCTTTAGCAATGGTGGCTTGTCCATGGCTACAAGCGACGGTGGTCGACTTTAGATATGTAACTCCGTTCCCAAGAATCCACATCTAATCTGCAGCAACGAAGTTAAGGGCAGGAACATCGGCAACAGAGACGACAGAGAGGGTTGGATGACTGGCACTAGTCGCTTTAGATGCAGCCTGGCAACTCTGCCGGTGGTGATGACGGAGGGAGGTGCGGTGTTGGGCTCAAGGTCGTCGAAGATGGAGGAGGAAGTTCATGTCGAGGAGAAAAATTAAGGTGGATGGAGAATTTTTATTTTGTTCATCTAAATCCACATTGGTATATACGTGTCAATCTGTGATTGGTACCTAATCCAAAAAAAAAAAATTGGATTAATATTACAAAAAACCCCAAACTGGTATACAAGTAACAAATTTATCTCAATTTTTTTTACCACGGAAAACTCCAAACTGGAACACCCGTAACAAATTTACCCCAAGTTATTTTTGTGACCACTAAGAACCCCAAACCGATACATCTATGACAAATTTGCCCTAAACTAATTATTTTTACCACGAAAACTCCAAATTGATACACTTGTGATAAATTTAATCATTGTTAAATTGGGTTAATATCCTGAAAAATCTCAAATTGATACACATGTGACAAACATAGGATAAAAATCCTAAACCGGTACATCCGTGAACTCCCACGTATCATCCAATTCAGCAATTTGACTGTTAGATTTAACAAAAACTAATGGAGGGTAAATTTGTCATAAGTATACCGGTTTAGGATTTTTTGTGGCAAAAAAAATAGTTTGGGGGTAGTGCTTGCAAAAACCACTTGATGTATTTAAATTGGTTTTTCAATTAAAAATTTATGGATGTTCACATTGGTTGTTAAATTGGTAAATTGCTACATCGACCGTTTGAAATTGTCACGACTCATAAAGAAATGTAGGGAAAGAGGTGGATCATCACCTTCAATGTGTGTCTGGAAACAAGAATGTCGATCGAATCCGTGTGTGTGTGTGTGGGGGCGCGCGCGTGAGTGTGTGTTGGGTGTGTGTTTGTGTGGTGTGTGTGTGTGTGTGTCGGGGGCGGAGGCGGAGGCGGAGGCGGGTGGATGCGTGTTAGAAGCGCGATCGATAACCATGCAAGGTTGTACCTCGTCCGCCTTTACTTGACCTCCCAAGATCGATGATAGGGCTTCCGATCTTCGAATCATCCCAGAAAGTGGGCTAAGTTCATGGACGAAGTTGACAGACGCCGCAGCATGTTTCGTTTTACTAAAAAAAATTGTTTCTGACATCCTCGAACCCGCCCTTGAAATTGCGACAGGTTCATGCTCGGTGGTTTTACTCATCTTGGATCTCTAGAAAGTAGAAAACAATCGAAAGTGTCCAAGTAATTCATCGAACAAATCGAGAAAAAGCTACTGAGCTATCACACAATTTTATGGACAATCTGTCTATCTCTGTATATTTTTGGCCTCATGCCCTATAAAATCTCAAATTTTAAGTCTGTTATCAATTCCATCTAGAACTTTTCTTTGTCCCACAAAAAATCCCTAAATTTATTAGAATTAGTCCCAATTCTACCATACACTTTTTTTTTGTCACATACTTTAGGTTTAGCCTCAATTCTATCATGATTTTTTTTTAGACAAAAAAAAATCATGATAGAATTGAGGCTAAACCTAAAGTATGTGACAAAAAAAAAGTGTATGGTAGAATTGGGACTACCCCCGTTAACTCTTTGTCCACAATTTCTCTTGACAACCGAGAGATAGAAAACTCCTAAGTGCGACTTGTTCGAGCCTCCCGAGCCGAGTATCTCGAGCGCGAGCTCTCCAAAACGTGTAATTGGCTTTTTTTTTTTTATATCTATATTTTTGTTAATATGAACGTAGCCATCTTTCTAAGAAAGAAAGAGTACATTCTATGTTATAGATACTGTTGAATTTAACAGGTCTTATGGTGGACTTCATAAGGTGGAGTCGAGGTTTCAAAATGTGGAACCAGGGTTCATACAGGCGTAGGTTTCAAGGTTGGCCAAATACTCCATCCATCTTGAAACCCGTATTCGGAAATTTAAAGAGAAGGGATGATGTGCAGGAGAACGTAGATAAAGGGAAAGTGGGGATAAGGCTCGTCAATAGTTTCCCTCTTGAAGGCAATGATTATTTGGAATGACACACGCTTCAATGCAATCAGCTACTTTGGAAATCATGTCCCCGGTACAGACGGCCTTAGCCCAACTCCTCTTCCTTTAGGCACTAGAAGAAGAACCCATTGAAACTTCGTTTGGTAGTAAATGAAGAGGTGAAAATAAATGTTGTAAGGTAATGGAAGAGCATCTACAACTCTACAAAACACAATAAATTATGTGGAAATGGCCGGTCCACCCACCCTGAGATCGATCAAGTGGCGAGGACATTCACGGGCTTTCAGCTCAGGAATATATGGTGTAAGCTCGATTCCTATCATGAGGGGCTCATCTTTTAAGTGGGGACGTTGGTGTCCCTCTAAGTAGCCAGGTAGTTATGGTCGTACATTAAGTTATCGAGAATTGCAATAGGGGATCTGGGGGTGTTAGAAAAATCGTTAGCAAAGTAGAACGCAATTCAATTGATCTGGCATTAGTTATTGGTAAAGGTGTTTCTAACTCATATTCAGAGGATTGGGTCATATATGGATTAGCTAAATTATTATTATTTTTTAAAAAAGAACAGATTGTTAGCAGTTTAGGATAGCAAAGCCCAACTATGTAAGGGTTTAGTGCATCTGGACTTATATATATCCCTTGCAACTCATGTTAATCAAAAGGCAAAACTCTGTAATCGGTTGGTCAGCCTCAATGATATTCATTATTTTACCATATTTACAAGAACACAAACAACATGAGGCACCACCACTTGCGATCTATCTGCTTTTCCCTCAAATAAAAACGTCTGCCATGTACGAATAACCTAACATTATCTTGCCAGCTGATGTTTCATAATAACAGAGAAAGCTTCCACCAGAAAGGGAAAAAAAAAAAAAAGCAAGAAAGAGCACAAAAGCCAGACAATTTACTCCTACTCCACTCATTCTCGACATAAAGTTCAAGAAGAAGAAGATGCGTTGGGTTGAGTCGGATGTGAATCGCTAAAATTGTATCACATAAAAATGGGTCAAGATAGGTTAAATGTGTCAATTCTGATCAAATTCATTTTTGACTCACTCAAATGCAACCCGATGCATCCGTTTGATAATTCTAACCACTGGGAGCGTAAGTATAGTCTGATAAAGCAAGAGTAGTATGTATTGACATCATTATGCTCTTATAATTTAATGGATTAAAAAAAATTTGAGTTTTTCGCCAAAGTATTTAAAATTAAATTAAATAAAAGGGGATGGTGTGTTGGAGTAATGTGCTCATTTGACGGCGACCTCTATTATGAAAAAAAGAAAAAGAAAAAGACAAAAAGGACGCTGTGGCCAATTGCAATTGAAGTCCAATAGAAAGGCTCAGACTACTCTAAATATCTTGAATACCTAAATCCAAATTGGCTGTTTATCAACTTAATGTGGACAATCTCCATCATGTTATAGATCCCTTGTTGTGACATTATTATCAAAAAGGCCCGCATAAAGCTTGTTTGCTTTGATGACGTTGTTTCTTCACACTTCCGTGAAGGAACTTCTTTCGACGACAGGCGAACCAACGGAGTGATGTCGAGAGCGATGTCACATGGAATTAGAAAGCCTGCGATCTAAAACTTCTTTACTCTCGCGATCTCGATCAAAGAGAGAAGCCATTTATTATAAGTTGGTTCTTTTAATTGTTTAATCTTGGAATGATCAGTTACCGAAGGCGATGCTCGACACGGTTATATGTAGTCGCCGAGACGGCGTATCCAGATCTTAATTATTTATTTCGAGAATATCCCATGGTTGTGAATTCTAGGTCATGTGTTCCTTTAGCAATTCATCTATTCTTTAGCCAGGAATTGAAAATCCAGCGAAAGCGACAGGCATGGGAAGCGGAGAACGGTGAGTGGCGTGGAGGGTGGGGGGGCTCGGTGGGTCGGATAAGGACACGAACAGGATCAGATGAGATCAGACAGACACGGCGACGAGTCTCGGCGTTGCAAGTTGTTGCAGGATGCCGCGAGCCACATGTCCAGATGCATGGGGGGGAGCTGAAGCTGAAGCCACTTCAATCATTTCGATTCCCCTGGTCTCTCTCTCCCTCGTCGTTATCTCTTTCGATGACTCGACCACTCCATGGGCGGTTTCCATCATTCTCCACGTTGTTTTGCTCGGTCCAAAGCCTGCTGATTTTTGTCGTTTTGCCTCCTCCGATTCTCGCTCGCCGCACCACAGCCTTCTCTCTCTCTCTCTCTCACTCGAGGTGAAAGGTCGATATCATATAGGCCTAATCACCCTTTATTTTTAGTCTGTATATGCTTTAATTAATGGAAGGAATCGGATTATGCAGCGGCCAAAAAGCGCAGCGCCTGGGCAAGCAAAGCGAAAAGGGTTGGTGAGATGATTGAAGGTGAGGGCCTGATTTGTACTGATTCGAACGAGATGATTCGAACAAGCACCGTTTATCATTAATCATTCATTAGCTTATGATGTGGTGCATGACAATCCATAACAAGTTGCATCCACTCATACCATCTTTACCACTTTTCCCTCAACTTTGAACAGCAAGGTTGTGCATGACAACCATTGTACTTCTCTATTTTTGTTCCAAACCTAATTTTGAAACAGGTTTGGAACAAAATATCTTTTAGTAACGTAATTCTATTTTTCTATTTCTGAAACAAAAATTTGTTCCAGAAATAGATTTGGAAGAGAAATCAAAAACAAAAAATTTTAGTTGCTCAAAGAAACAGAAATAGAAATAATAGCCCATCACTTTTTCTCAAATACTAGTAGCCGCCAATCACCACCCGTTGCCGCCCGCCGTCGCCCCCCGCCTCACCACCAGCTGCCACTGTCAACCACCGCCCGTAGCCAACCACCACCCATTGTCACTCTCCGCCGGCTGCCTCAACCATCGCGGGCCTCTACCAACCTCCGTTGGTCGCCGCCAACCACCGCCGACCTTCACCGTCACCAACCACCGGTCTCGGTCTCCTACCATCGGCCGCCGCCGAGCACTTCCGACCTCTACCGGCTGCTGCACCCCACCGCAGGCCGCCACAACCACCATAGCTGCTGGAGTAAAATATAAATAATAATCTTTTATTTTTAAATAGTAAATAATAATTTCTAGAATTAGAAATTTTCAAATATTGTCAAACGAACTTCTGCTCCAGAATCAGAAATTTTATGCCGTTATTAAACACATTTTTTAATTCAAAAACTCATCCATAAACAGAAATAGAAATCTATTTCTAGCCAGAAATTTATTTCTAGAATAGAATAGTTGTCATACTCTAACCAAGAATGATGGGCTAATAATATATTTTCTAAGCTAGGCGTGCTCGAGTTGCCTAACGCATGCCTATAATGTTCGTATGCATGAGAGAGTCTATGACGTCTACATACCTACTGAAGTCTTATTCGTGTTGGGCATGACCTTCTACATAAACCCTTCTACTTTATTAGGGTTTCGGAACACGATAAGATAATGAACGAAATCGTGTCGTTGAAAAGCATTGGCTGTGATTTGATCGGTCCTAAACATAATATCTAAAGATGAGCCCCTTTAGATGGGTTGCGTCGAGCATAAAATAATTATCTAATATATGAAAA
This sequence comes from Rhodamnia argentea, assembly GCF_020921035.1. Classification (NCBI taxonomy): domain Eukaryota; kingdom Viridiplantae; phylum Streptophyta; class Magnoliopsida; order Myrtales; family Myrtaceae; genus Rhodamnia; species Rhodamnia argentea. Next base: position 12,273,924 of record NC_063160.1, on the reverse strand, counting down.
CAACCACCGCAGATTCAATTTAAATGTAACCACTGAGGTTGCACCAGTAGTTACCCTTCTCACTCGAGAAGTTAGAGCTGGGGAATTCTATTCCCCACCTTCTCAAGGGAGTTGGGGGTGGGGATGTGTGAATGAAAGATCAAGGTTTTGTAACCTACATACAGTATATAACGGACATTGTGGGGCTTCTAAAATATAATTGGATAGAATAGAACTAGACAAAAAAAAAATAAAAAGAAAATTAGATGGAGAAACTACTAGGGGAAAGAGCAAAATAGGAAAATTGTGCTTATCTAGTTGCAATGGAATATTACTTCCAAGTCGTCACGTAGTTTGACGTTTATCGACAACATTATCGAATGTGAAAGTTCATTTTTCACTTAATCATTGTCCATGCCTGTCAAATTCAATTAGATTAGAGAAGGATAATCTGAATTTTATGTGCATTAAATAGCTTGATTAGTTCTTTCTAGGGTTGAGCAATGTAGAGCGCCTAAAGACAATGAGAAAGTTTGTTATGCTGGGCACCCCACGATTGATTTGTATGGACATGAATATTTGTGCTCTGGGAGCAGTTGGATAACTCTCTCCACTAGAGTTGTAGATAATAGGACTTTTGATGTAAAATTCCTCATGCATGAGAACTACAACAATAAGAAAAAAAAGAAGGAAAAATTGAAGAAACAATCCGCATTACTATTCATAAATGGAGGTGTTAAATGAGTGGTTTGGATCGGGTTTGGGTCGGATCGAATATGGTCCGACCCATACCGACCCATTTAATCCGTTTTGATCCATTTTCACGTAGTATAAATTTTATGACCCATACATGATCCGTATAATTTAAATACTTATATATTAACCAAATCATGAAATATTCATTTAATAAAATTTAAAAAGTGTAAAAATTGTTTCGCCGACTACTCACCGCTGCCACCGTGGCCCGCCCAACCGCCGCCCCTGTGGGGCGCCCGTCATCACCCACCGCCGCTGCCTGCCAGCCACCACCGCTACAACGGTGGCCTACCCACCACCTCCATTGCTTGCCTCCCGTCACCACCCTCCCGCCTGCCGCTACCGGATGAGCGGCAAAATTCTTTCCCGTTTCCTTTTTCTCTTTCGTGTTATATGGTTGAACTCTGGAAAGGAAAAGGTCAACAGATTATAGCGCTCATCCTCAAAATCCTCCAGCCATCATGCTGCGATTCCAAACTGCAGATTTTTCACATCCCACGAGACAGCCAAGGAATCGCATTCAAATTTCCATGGTAGGCTGGAGGTATGAGATTAACCTATGAAGAAAATGAAACATTGCAAAGTGGGTGCCTACGAAGACGTAGTGTATGCGCCTACGATATGTTGTAATTTCGGTTAACCTACACACGAAAATAAAATGCCATTGGACTGACATAAAGAAATCGATGCAAGAGCGAAACTGACAAATTAACAAAAGGATCGATAGAAATCGAGATCGGTTATAGAAGATATATAGGGAGCGGGCTGCAGGGGGCGGGCCACAGTTGTGGCGTTGGAGGGGTGCGGGTGGGTGGTGGTGGCAGTGGCGAGCGGGCAATGACGGCGTACAGGTGGTGGGTAGCAGTTTAAAAGTGAATAAAAATTATTTTGCAAAGGTGACGGGTCAAAAATGGGTTGAAAATGGGTAGAGTTAGAACCCATATTTGCATAGGCATTATAGGCCTAAATCCATATTTGACCCATTTTTTAAGTTTGTTGAACCCATATTTGACTCAAATGAATAAAAGTGAGTTAAAAAGTGTATCAAAAATCCATATTGACACATCTATTCGCGAAGCATTAAATAATGAAGTCTAGTATGATTTTATGTGATGGTGGATTATGTAAGTAGATCGATATGTCGATGAGGAGTCACTAGTTGCTATTCAATTGTACCTTGGTCATTAGGTCTTACTAAACTCAATAAGGTAGAACAAAAAAACAAGTCCATTCGTTGGATTCTTGTTGGGAAACACTTGTTAGTTGAAAATGAACTAAGTTCCGGTCTCGCTAGTTCCACTGGCTCGTGTTTTACCTTGTATCGTCTTGGTGTCGTGCAAGTGGATTGTGTCTTGAGTTGTAAACACCGACTCTCCATGCCATGAAGACTATAGCTTCCAACTTGGAAAAATTGTCTAAAAAATTCTAAACGCATTATACTTTTGCTAATTCAATTTTAAATCTTTCGATCTTTCTATTGAGTCGTAAACCTTTTCACAATTTATCAATTGAGTTCATTCGGCTAATTTTGGCCGAAAATCGCCGACGTGAACAATAGTCGTTCTACGTGATATTGCTGATGCTGACATGGATGATTTTTACTTTTTTTTCTTTGCTTTTTTTTTTCTAGGCTAGTGAGGGTCATCAGCGACCCTTGCCGGCTGCACATAAGGGAACAAAGGCCCTCCTCGGTTGTGGGCAAGGGCGTGAAAGCCTTCGCTAGATCTAGGAAAGGGTTGCCTTGCCTACGCTCGAGGGTGTCGCAAAGGCCCTCGCCCGCAACCAGCGAACCGAATGGAATGCACAATGTTAATTATGTCTCGAGTTTGAATCGTTTGCGGAATTCGAACGGATTGAAGAATGTATATCGATTTGTAAATGGATATATTTGAGAAGAAAAGAAATCTTGGATTAAAACCTTTTTTTAAACCTCATCAAATCACATGAAGATTTGTTATTCTGTTAAAGGAAGGTTATCCAAGATTGCCATCCAAGATAATTGCTCCTTTGCTCGTACAGGGGACTCCACCTTTAGGTGTGATTGGTCAGTCAACGAAGAAAGAAGTTGTTTTGACTTCTTAAAGCTGCACAAACAAAGGAAATAAAATATAGGGATTTTATTTTCAAGTACCTTTTGCAGTAGAGAGCAGTGGCCACCATGCGAAGGGGAAAAAAAGGTGAGCACGTACAGTGTTCTGGTTTTGAAGGTCGTGTGCTAAAGTTTTCGTTCAAGCTTGAACATTCATCATTTTGTGCTATGGGAGTTTTCATATATCCAATTAAGTTGTTTATTTATAAATACTTTGGATTGGGTATAATTTAGGTGAGGAAAACATGAATGTATTGAGCAATTGTAATTCCGATTCTCCGATTATAGTAGATTATTCTTGTTGACTATCCCGTAGATATAGGTACCGATATTCGGACCGAACCACGTAATCTCTTATGTCTTTTATTATTCATCGTTATTTCTCTGGGCTTTTCGTATTGATTTATTTGCAAGATCTGGATTAGTTTCCGCACGTTATATTTCAACACATAGGGCTTTCACCCCCCCAACAATCGTAGGCGAGGCCTTCGTGGCTGGGGAGGGTCATCGGTGACCCTCGTTGGCCTAGGAAAAAGCACAGAAAAAAAGGAAGAATAATAAAAAAAATTCAAAGACATATAAGAAAAAATTCAAAAAATACAAAGTATTATTAAAAACTATCCACGTCAGTACCGATCGTGCCACGTAGGACGGTCGGTGTCCACAATTTTCAGCCAATTTTGGCCGAATGGACTCAATAGGCAAACTGTAAAAATATTTAAGACTCAATTGGCAAAATTTAAAATTTTAGGATTGAATTAATAAAAATACAATTGGGTTTGGTACGTTTTGAACGATTTTTCCCTCCTAAATTTCATTTTAAAGGGGACATTAAATTTTATGAGGAGGACCAAACTCAGATGGATTCTGCTAATGGGTTTAAGGCCCAAAACTAACAAGGGTCAATCTTCTCCAAGGCCTACGACAGAGGATTACCATACAAGCACAAAATCATGGATTGTCTGCCCAACAAGAAGAAAGCTAGAACTAATACAGAACATTTGCTTGCCATATAGAAATTTATACGGTCTTGTCCCGTTTGTTGTGGTCATGATGGAGATTACAAATGATACATGACACGAGATTTTGCACATTAATCGCTCTAAATAAGCATTTCGAATCGCCAGCATTAATAAAACCGAATCAGACGAAGTCAAAATCCAAATATGAACGAGAAAATCCCTTGTTATTTTTTTTTTATCACCATCCGAAAATTCACAGAGAAGTCAATCTATTTCACAAGTTCTATAACTCAATGAGAAATGTGAACCAAAGAACACTATCGAGCTCGCTTGAGTTCATCTTTTGCAACTCAAGATGATTATCTCCCACAAGTCAACTGTCCAAGTTAGCATCGAGTCCTCTCATAGATTTGGTGACCGCGTTCTGTCACAATTAAAATCACGGGTGCATTTGTTTCACGGAAAACTCAAGAATTGGATAACCTTTGCCGAAAAAATAATCGCTTGTATCGTTTACAAAAAATGAATGAATGAATGTAAAATATTTTCATCACCCACCAAAATAGTTAGGTATAAATTCCTATCGACGATGAAAACATTTTCCGTTGACCAATTTTTCTATGAGATATAACCAATCATTTTTTGAAAAATCTTTTTCAAATTTCGAGTTTTCTGCGAAGCAAACGCACCCAAAGTATTAAAAGAGAAGAACGAACACAAGGTTTTCGCAGTCGAAATTCCCTCAAGTTTCATTAACCAAAGAAACTTGCTTTTACCAAGTTTTAGGTGAAGTTTACTGATGAAAAAGAAGAAGAAGAAATCAGGGCGAGTTCCAATAAATGTATGCAGTATGATTGGGCCTTCAACCATTTGTACCTAGGCTTTCTATTAGAGCTCGTGCTCCTGGAGGGGCCGAACCTTCTAACCCCTTTTGGGCTCGTCCCTTGATTCAAGATAGGGTTAATATCATGAAAAACTTCAAATTGATATACTTGTGACAAATTTACTCCAAATTATTTTTTTAACCACGAAAAATTCCAAACTGATACATGTGTGACAAATTTAACCTAAACTATTTGTTTGACCATAAAAAATCATAAAATGGTATATCTGTGACAAATTTATCCTAAATTAAATTTTTAAACCATGAAAAACCCCAAACCGATACGCCTATGACAAATTTAACCTCCATAAAATTGGGTTAATACCACGAAAAATTTCAAATTGATACATCTATGACAACATAGGGTAAAAATCCTAAACTAGTATATCCATTAATTACCACGTATCATCCAACTCGATAATTTGAAGATTAGATTTAACAAAAATTAACGGAGGTAAATTTATCATGGGTGTACCAGTTTGGGGTAAATTTATCACAAATGTACTAATTTGGTGTTTTTGGTAGTAAAAAAAAATAATTTGGAATAAATTTGTTACAAATGTACTAATTTGGGGTTTTTCGTTGTATTAACTCTTCAAGATATAATTTCGACGTAGCGGTGTTATAATTGCTAGGCTCGTTTGGTTCTGTCCATAAAGAGTCCGTTGAGTAATCATACTTGAATCAAATTTTGTTGCTTGTAATTAAATTTCGTTGAATAAGTATTGTTATATCATGTTGTCTGGATTGACTAAACCGTTGTTTAGGAATCACATCGCATTAGGCCTCATCTGTTTTGGGCCTGTCTCAGGTCTAATGTCCTGGGAGCCGGGTCTCGGGCCGGGTGTTGCGGTGTTGAATCGAGGAATGGGTCTATACATTGAGGTCCTAGTTCCAGCCACCAGGGACACTGTCCGAGGGCCTAACACTTGAGTGTGAGCCTTTTAGTCCCGGGTCGAGGCGTTGGGACCCGGGTTGGATCCTTCGATACTGTGATTTTTGGGTGGCAGGGACGCGAGTCTTAAATCTTAAAAGATGGTTTTGTGGACGAGTGTCCCATGACACTTATTGAATATGTTAAATACTTGATTTTTAAAAAATTGATTATGTTTATCACGAATAAAGTCACGATGGAAAATTGTGATATTTCCCTTAATTGATCGTTTAACAAGTGTCCTAACAGCATTTTTTTCATTTGTTTTTTAAAATTGACCCACTAAGTCAATTTCATACTTAAGAACAACCAACTCAAAATAAAATAAAAATCTTGGACTAAAAAAATAAAAAAAAAATCAAGAAAAAAAAACTAAAATGATTTTCGAATTTTGTTCCAATGAGTAATATCGTTAATCAATTTTTAAATTGTTCAATATAATTCGTAAATTTTTATCCAATATTCAATAAGGACTCGAATAGATTAATCAATTTCCAACAGTTTAAAGATTATATTGAATATATTAAAAATTGAGAGGCAAGATTTCACAAAATTACTCGATAGCAATTGAGTTGAGAATCGATGCCACCTACTTCATTTCTCCCATGAATTCCGCTGTCCGAGTCGTCTACTATAGGTCGAGTGCCCATAAAATGGGGGAAAATACAAAAAAAGTCTTAAATTTATTATATTGATACTAATTTAGTTTTAAATTTTTTAATTGGATCAATTTAGTCGTAAACCTTTTTGTATTTGTGCTAATTTAGTCTATCCGCCAAATTGTGGCAGGAAATTGCTTACGTTGATGCCGATGATGCCACGTAGGACGGCTAGCGACGACGTGAATATTTTTAAATAATATTTAATTAAGAAAATCATTATTATTTAATTATTTTTTCCTTTTTTTCCCAAACTTTTGCCCCTTTCTTTCTCTCTCTTCCTCTGCAACTCTTATCTGCCATCGTTACGAGCCCAAATCAGGTTAGTCCACGGCGAGGCCTCCGCAACGCTCGGTCCAGCGTTGACGATTTCTAGTGATGCACAAGCTCCTGTGTCTGCCTTTCCCGCAGCTGCACCTCTTCAAGCTCTTGTGCTTGCTCTCGCATCTTCATCGTGGCAGGATTCTTTCACAGAGGTTGTAAGTTTAAAACCCAAACCAGATCTGAATTCTTTCATAGACGATTTCTTTGCAGGTTTTCTTTGGTGTTTCCAGTGAGCACGAGTCCACAACAGTCTTTAGCAGTGATACTGTGATACCACGGCTTAATCTTAGCCTTAACTTCGGCAATTTTCAGAGAGAATAAGAGCTTGAATTCGGGATCAAGAGAAGAGAAAAAATCCAAGTGAGTCTGGGGGAGACTCGGCAAAGCATAAGAGAAGACGAAATATAGAGCACTTGGAAGACTCTGACCGAGTCAAAAGTCGATAAAATCTGGTCAAGTTTTGTGTTTCCCCATCTACTCGCGGGGAAGAAAAAGGCAAAACTTCCCTTCAAAGAAGAGAAACAGAGACGGAGGTTGAGAGTGGTTGCATAGAGAGAGAGAGAGAGAGAGAGAGAGAGAGAGACAGAGAGTTGCAGAGAGAAAGAGACAGAAGCAAAGGGGCAAAAGTTCAGGAAAAAAAAAATTAAAAAGATATCTTTTATTAAAATTATTATTAAAAAAATATATACGTGAGTGCTAACTATTCAACGCGATATTCACATTAGCGATTTTCTTTAAAATTGATCAAATGAACTAAATTAATATAAATATAAAAAAATTTAAGATTAATTTGATTTCAATTAAAAAAATTAAAATTAAATTAAATATTAATATAATAAATTTATGATTTTTTTTTGGCACTTTTTTATCCTTCACAAAATGGGTACGAGCAACAACCTCGTACCCTAGTGCGCGCGTGTCAGAGATTAGGCACCAACCATCTGGGACGCGCCAAGCCGCCTGTTCTTCTTCTCCTTCTTCCGAGCTGTTGGCCTCGTAGAATAGAATAAGATAAAAGAATGAAAATTTTTAACTGATTTCTGCCGGAATCAGAATTCGAGAATCGCTTGAGCTTGCGATTATCAGTGACCGAAGTGGGCTGTTGCAGCTGCTGCAGCAGCTGCTTCGAACGCCGATGGATGGCGAGATTGGATCGAGCAGCGGAACTCTCGCCACCTTTCAGTGGGGTGGGACGATCTCTGCCATGTGAGTTGTTCTCTCTTCCCTACTTTTGTTTGATTCTCTTGGAACATTGGCTGCCGGATCACGACGGACTGATGATTTGAAGATGCACGCGCGTGTCAATTGAGCTCGGAGGTTCGGCTAAAAGGGATGGTGGGTTTCATAGCTTTCAAGATTTTGCGGCTCTGTCAGCCCATTTGTGGCTTCCGCGGTTCGCAATTTGAGCCAATACACTAGTTAATCAAGAACATGAATTACAGTGTAGGACAATTTCTAGTTTGGAGTCTCTGTCAGCTGAACTTAGCCTAGAGGATGGAAATGCAATGTTTGATTGTTTGGGGCATAATCTGAAACTGAATTAATACTGGGGTGTGGAAGTACATGGAAGCCAAGCTCCTTAGAATAAGAGGGGTAACTGCTTGGTTTGTGATGTCCGGGCCTGGAATCTCAAGTAAGTAGGTGGAGCAAGAAATTTTGCAATAGAAGCGCTATAAAATGCACCTTTAGGTGATGTCAGATTGTCGATACCAGTGCTCTTGCAATCTGAGTTGAGAACGGATGTGGAAGATTGTAAATGCAAGCGGGATAGAAGGATTTCCCGTACGAAAGGCTTCAGCTATCAAGCAGAGTAAACAACATATGCAAAAACACATTAAGATCCAATCTATAGTTGATGCATAACTCAGAGTAGATTGGATCTCAGAATTCATTGGGAAAGGACTAGGAAAGAAATTACATATATTCTCTCTCTTTATTGTTTTTTTTTTGGTAAGGTTCTCTCTCTTTATTGTTAATGGAGTCGAAAAGCAAATAATAAGGTTTTGATTCTCCAACACAAGTTTTGTATAATTGCCAGATGATCTGACCGTATATAAACTTCTTGTTAGTTGTTGGTGGGTAGCAGGGTAACAACACATTGCTGCCTACAGCGTCATTAGTACGGCTCAAATCTGCACAAAATTTTGCTGCATTTGAGAAAATTCTGACAGGCTTCCAGGCCATGCCTCAGACAATTAGTGACTGTTTGCTTGGAATCATGTTTATCCCACGAAACTTAGTGTCCATGTATGTATGCCATATGGTTAATTGGATGCACAATGGAATGCCTACTGCGATACTGAATTGTACTTAATCTCTTCCAAGTTATATGTTGTTGGAAATTCGAACCTGCAATCATCGTTAGATAAATTGTGTTATTGTGAAGTAACTATGTCATGAGAAGTGATGGAATATTGTTTAGGTACTAGTGAATCCTTAGCCCTTGAGATCTTTTATGATGCAGTCTGGTTCGATTGTTACATAGCAATGCATGTAAATAAAACACTGCAACTGTGTGTTTGCAATGCAGTCTGGTTCGGATTTGTATAAGTCTGCCCAGAAAGAAGAGCAGGCATGGATGAATAGTGTGAATAAATCAAAACCTTGTAGCATCTGTCAGACAAAAGAATTGAAGTAATGACTAAGTGATGATGCAAGGATGTTTTGCTTATGTTCTAACTTGACGTGGTGATGCCTTGTGGTGGAATTGTGTGTGAGAAAGGAGCTGAGGAGCTTGGTATGGAGATATAGTAAGGCAAGAATATTATAAATATAGCAGTCTAAAGAAAAATTACAGGTCATTTCAATCTCTTAGTGGTTGTCATGTTTTAATGAAGCAATTTCTTCTCCATTAAGTGAACCTGCGTCTGTCAAATAAAGCCTAATTTCCTCGTTTGACTGTATTCTAGTTTGAATTTTGGCCAACGGACCTACTTTTTATATGGTTCAGATTTATAAAGAGTTTTCAAAAGCCACACTGAATTGAAAAGGGAAAATCTCTTCAGTTTCAGATGCCAGAGTCATGCCATAATTTATGCCAAGCTTTTACTTATACAGAAAGATAGCACCATTACAAGAAGCTTTGCTATCTGATTGTAACTGATTGTACTTCTTTAGAGACACTATTCATTCAAAGTAGACCATTCGACATGATATTTTAGACTGCATGTTATTGTTAAAGCAGATCACATGGCTGTGAAATAAAGATAATCAGCATGAAGTTTTATGTTGGTTGGTCATCCGACATTCTTAGAGGTAGTATTGTTGGGGAAAGCCTCTTAAAAGTATCACAGACACATTTGAAGACTGGGACTTTCAGTGACTTTGTCCCAAGTGCTACAAATTACCTGTCATTCTATTAGTATGAGCCTTGAGCTTGCCATGCTCTTTCCTTAATTTTGATCCGAGTTCTCTTTTGACATGGGTATGCTAGTCGCTGGACTATTCTTAGGCAAAAGCGTTTATTCATCTTCTTGCTTTCGCAGATTCTTGTTGATCATGAATCGAACCGGGAGGAAATCATCCATGCAAACTACTGCTCTTGTATTGTATCTGTTCACAAGTTTTCCTACTGCACTCTTCAAAATTCTTAGGTAGATTGTGATTCATACTTTTTGTCAGCAAAGGAAAATGACTTAATTACTCCCTTTTCTAGAAATGTTCTCCGCAACCTTCTGCTTCGGTTACTTATGTTACCTAAACAATGATGCAGGGGACAGTTTGGTTGTTGGGTTGCTTTTCTCGCCGTCGCAGCAAACCTCTTCTTTCCTCGAACCTTCACAGGTTTGAAACTGTTCTCTCTACTCTAAGAACTGTGCCTATTGGAGAACTTCAACGTCAGAGTCGCTGTTCTTCTCCATCAATAGCTTCTAACTAGCTCTGCCTGCTCATCTCTTAATGTGCAGTTTCTCGTTTTATCTTATTCGTCGTAACTCCTGACTGGATTGCCAATGAACTACGTGACAGCATGGCGGGCGGCATATTTTGTCTAATTCTAGGAATTATACTGGTCGTAAATGAGATTAGGGGCATCGGCGGACTCGCTAATTGGGATTGCAATTGGCATTGCTTCGGTTATTGTCTCGGGGTGGGCTTTCTCTGTTTCTTTACAATATATTACTTGTGTAAAGGTACTTGGTAGGCTCTGTGCTTCGAATGACATGGGTCTCGCACTTTTCGATCCAAATCATGCTTGCTCGAGCCTTTTGATTTTGCGGTGAAGTTGTTGCTGAGCATTCACCTCACCCTGGTGCTAAACTCATTCTCACTTTTCATGCTGTATTCAAGATCCGTATTCTCTGTTGAGCTCTGATGCGAGTCTCTCTGTTTCTAAAGTCAGGAGGGTCGACGAACCTCATTAGAATGCGGAAAGAATGGTCTCTTCTCAAATCCTAAGACAAGCCGATCATTGCATTTACGTCTCAATTTAGGCTTTGACTTGTCCATGGCATGTGAGATTTTCAGTGTTGGCGTGAACAGATATGCCACAACGTGAGACACTACAAAGTCAACTTTGCCACCTTTCCAGAACCTCTACTCAGCCGGCGCCAACAAAGTAACCACCAACCATCTTTCGTCCACTTGAGCAACAGAACTAACATAAGAAACAATCAAACTTTACTGTCAATATTCTAACAATGACAAAAGAAAGAAAGAAAGAAAGAAAGAAAGAAAGAAGGAAACACTTTTGAAACTTTTGATTCATCCTGCTTTCCGGTTGTATATCAGAGTTTTTGCGACCAATTTCGTGTTTTGCGTGTATTGAACGATCTTCCGTGGCACCACCAGTGATTGGAAGAAGAAAGATTCAACAATGTGCAATATTTTTTAATCTGCCTTCTCTTTTTGACTGTCAATAATTGTGGGAATAAAGTAGAGCACCATATGCAGATGGTTAGGTCCAACCCCATACGTAAGTTGTCTCTCTTCCCTTTAGAAGAAGTCAATGCTCATAGAGCTTCCAAAAACCCCACAGCAGATTGGAATTATATTCAAACCCAACACAGAGAACCTGTCACAACCTTCCCTTCAGATCATTCCCAGCTCAAAGAACAATGGCTCTCCTGTCTCTATTCTCCCTTATTTCAGTATTTGTTTTCCTCACGCCGCCGCCGTCGTCTTTGGTGGTTCTTGCCCAGCAACCTTATGAGGGATTGACCACAACAGCTTGCGACGCCATCGATAACTCCTCCTCGAAGCTCGGATACACCTGCAACGGCCTCAACACGAGCTGCCAATCCTACCTCATTTTCCGGTCCCGATCCCCTTACAACACGGTCTCGTCCGTCTCGACCCTCTTCGCCTCAAGCCCGTCTCGAGTCTCATCGATAAACTCGGTCTCTGAATCCACGAGCTTTGGTACGGATCGGATGGTGATAGTCCCAATCACCTGCTCATGTTCAGGTCAGTACTATCAAGAGAATGCCAGTTATGTTGTCCAGTCAGGAGATACCTTCTTGTACATTGCCAATAACACTTATCAAGCCCTCTCGACATGCCAAGCTCTCCAGAATGTGAACAACATGAGTGCTTCTGATTTGTCTGTTGGTGCATCAATTACTGTCCCTGTTAGGTGTGCTTGCCCAACAAAAAACCAGAGTGATGCGGGTATAAATTATCTCTTGACCTATGCTACCGTGAATGGCGATGTCCTTTCCGATATTAGCGAAAGATTCGGAGCCGATTTCACTGCTACTTTAGAAGCTAATGGACTCTCTGGACAAGACACCATCTATGCTTTCACCACACTTCTCATACCGTTGGAAAATCCGCCCACGAGTTCTCAAACCACGTCACCGTCTCCTCCTCCGTCGTCATCACCGCCACCATCGCCGCCTTCCACCGTTACATCTCCCCCAGGCAAAAGTTCGAGTACATGGGTCTATGTCACTATCGGTGTTCTTGGTGGAATTGCTGTGATTGCGGTGTTAGGCACAGTCGTTTTCTTTATGTTCTTCAGAGGAAGGACTAAGAGAGAGAGAATCGACTCGACCGTGGTCTCGGATAGCTTTGAGGCATTCGAAAAACCAAGCAATAAGAGGTTGGATGAAGACTCTCTGGATTTCCTCGATAGCGTATCTAGCATCGCGCAGTCCATCAAGGTGTATACTTACGAAGAGCTGCAAGCCGCAACCAAGAACTTCAGTTCTAGCTGTTTGATCAAGGGATCGGTCTACCGTGGAAAAATCAACGGAGATCACGCAGCAATCAAGAGAATGAACGGGAACGTGTCGAGGGAAGCCGAAATACTGAGCAAGATCAGCCACTCCAGTCTTATCCGCCTCTCGGGTGTATGCTTCGACGAGGGGCAATGGTTCTTTGTATATGAATATGCAGTGAACGGACCCTTGAGCGAATGGATTTACCAGAATAACAGCGAAGGGAGATTCTTAACTTGGATGCAGAGAATGCAAATCGCTTTGGATGTGGCCACCGGGCTCAACTATCTCCATCTCTTCACGACCCCGCCTTTCGTCCACAAGAACATCAAGAGCAGCAACATTCTTCTCCATAGCGACTTCAGGGCCAAGATAGCGAGTCTCGGACTCGCAAGATCGGCAGAAGGAGAGGGCGGGGAATTTGCCTTGACAAGGCACATCGTCGGGACAAAAGGCTATATGGCTCCTGAGTACTTGGAGAACGGTTTGATCTCCGTGAAACTAGACGTCTATGCGTTCGGCGTTCTCTTGCTGGAAATGATGACCGGGAAAGAGGTCATTTCTTTGTGTGGAGGAGAAAACATGCAAGCGTATGATATTGTGAGTTTGGCGCTTGCTGAGGATGGCGGGCACGAGAGGCTGATGCGGTTGATCGACCCTACGATGAGTGAGACGTACCCGTTGGACCTTGCCGTGTACGTTGTCAGGATAATCAAGAGTTGCCTGAAGAAAAATCCCGTGGATCGCCCTTCCATGGATGAGATCGTGCAGTCTCTGTCGAAGGTCCTCACGGCGTCATTGGCCTGTGAACACCAGAACATCCTCGCTAGGTAGCGAAGTTTCTGCATTTCTTCGAGCCATAATTAGATTGTTTGCACAGAAACGCACTGATACAGACACTACATATTCGTTTCTTCTGTTCTCCTACTGAATACAAGATCCTATTTCATGTATATTGAATGTAATTGTAGTTTCAACTATACTTGCATTGATGAATCTACGGTAAGACACAATTACAATGGAATTCAGGAGGAGGAAATTCACGCTTCCAGTCCAATGTGTCGTGAAATTTGCAGAAACTTGCGTGCCTCGGCTTTTATTACAGCATGGAAAAGAGAAGACATTTACGTGAACCTTGCGTCTCAAAGATTCAGCGAGCAGTAGCCGGAATGATAACTTGAACGCTCTCATCTGCTTCTATTGTTGTCGTCCAAGAACTTTCCAACGCCACCGAAGACGACTGGGCGAGCATGCAGAGATTAAATGCAATCTCCGCCATGCTTGGCCTCACGGAAGATTCCTCTGCTGTGCACGCCTGGGCCAAGGTTGCTAGGCTCAGCGCGTCATGGATCGGATAAAAGCTCCCCAAGTCCGGATCCATCCATTCCATCAACCTCTCCTCCCTATTCTCTTCCGCTTCCAAGATCTCCATTACTTCACTCACGCCCATGGCCCGCTTCCCCGAAAGTAACTCAAGCAAATGTAACCCAAAAGCATAAATATCAACTTTCAACATCGCAGCACTTGTAGCTGGTATGGCCTTGGAGAAGTTTGATATCTTGGCCTTGAAATTGGAGTCCAGAAGAATGTTGCTTGCTCTGATATCTCCGTGGACGATGCTCGGTTGAGTATGCTCATGAAGGTATTGGAGGCCATTGGCGACATCGAAAGCGATGCCCAACCTCTGAATCCAAGTGAGGAAGTTGACAGACTCTGAAGAAGACGAAGGCCTCTGACACAGCCACTTATCGAGCGAACCGTTTTCAGCGTACTCATATACCATAAAGAAGTTGCCGCCCGCATCTGACGAAACACCCAGTAACTTTATCAGATTCGCATGGTTTACTCTCTGTAGAATCTTTAGCTCCTCCATGTTTTTGCCCATAGTTTCTGTTTTCACGGCGAAAACTTTCCCGTCGATTGTGCCGCGGAACACTGAGCCCCTGATCTTAGAACTCTCATCAAGATTCATCGTTGCCTCCATGATCTCTTTAGCCCCATACATGATCGGAATGCTCAAGTAGTCCGAAATGCTGGGAAGTAATTTATCTTGGATGACCTTCGTCTTGGATGACTCAGATTTCCCTTCTTTAGGGAACTCCTTAGTTTTTACGAGATTTCTGACCTCCCAACAGGAAGCATTCCAATTCAGAATCTTCGGGTTCGCTTTCCCACCTAAACGGCGAACATAGACTAGCGAAACCGCTAACGCAGTGACCAAAATAGCTGCTGCTACACTGCTTAAAGCTACAATAATCCACTCATGCTTGGATTCTTTTCTCTTCGGAGGAGCATTCAGTGGTTGAGAAAGAGCTGGCAATTGTGATACTGGTATGAGGACAGGATGACCTACAGACGCAGTAAGATTGACTCCTTTGTTTTCCTTCACAATATCGCCAGATGTCGCGTTGAACTTTTTGGCCACTGATGAAAGTGCATCTCCGGGCTGCCATACATAAGTAACAAGAAAGTTGAAGCCTGCCTCCGAGTCCGCTTTTGCCAGGCACTTACAGTAGAGAGGAATAGTGACTTGGGTCCCAATCTGTAGGAGAGTTGGATTGATCCCCGGGTTCATTTCCTCTTCGACTTGCCAGTTCGTGAGGTTCTCAAATGCTTTCGTCGAGACCAGGAAGTAACTGTCATCTTTCTTGATCTGATAGGTTATGTTGGCGAAGAAACTGCCGCCACTGCAGCCGCACGTGATCGGAATGAGCAAAAGCTGGCCGGGGTACAAAGGGTCATCTTCAGAAGCCAGGTTGCTCGCCTGCGAGATGGATAAACGGCTGACACCAAACAGGTCAGAGATGCTTCCAAGGTCGATGAATTCGGGTCCTTGCACGATGTAGGCCACATATGATGGGCACGAGCTCAGCGAGTTGGCGGAGCACGAGAAGTTGGCTCTCGGGCTAGGAAGTGGTTGAGTTGTGACGGAGATGATGAAGACGAAGAAATGCAGAAGAAGTAAATGTTTTGGGGAGGAACGAAAGATGGCCATTTGGCTATCAGCTTGGATGGCTTGAGCCTCTCAAACCTGAGTTTATGAGGGTGAAGCTCCGAGGTTGGAAAAAGCCAAAAACCCATTCTAGTGTGAATCTTTCGCTTGGAATTGGGGAACTCTTCTCCTAATAAAGCCTGGAAGTAGGTTCTTGTTTTGGCTTTGAATTGAACAATTCTCATTTGGATCCAATGATGAAATAAGCTTTAGCGAATAGAATTTTTTCCCTTGGGACAGATTTTATGCGTGGAGAGGAGTGAATAGAAAATAACAGGCGGCAATATATGTGTATGGTAGAAAGTAATAGGCGGCAATTTAACCTGTATTTGTTTTTGGCTGGTGGTTGCTTTCGAAATAGAATATGCGATGAGCATCAGATTAATATAAGATGAGGGAACCCCAGTTCGGCCGGCGAAATAGATCATCCTGCATATTTATCACACGCATAGAGAGTCAGCCAAACAACAGAACAAAACTCTTGCAGCCACAAAATCTTACTTAAGAAAAATTCAAAAACCACAAAGAAACCCACAGAATATGATCTAGGATCGGTAACTAAGAGGGATATCATACACGGAAGGATCGCTCGCAAAGTTGGATTTATTACCATTTGCGGAAGGACTGATGAAATGACTGCACAGAATAGAAGAACGTAGTTGCCTAGACTTTGGTTTCCAAATTTCGCTATGAGACTTGCGAAGAATTATACTTCCCCAATTTTTGTCATCTAGAAATTGAACTTGAGTCAATTTCTTAATCCGTAGAGACAAAGTATTAGCTGCCTCTCTTCAGCTGGGCTAACAGATTAAGTTAGCAAATCAATGTGAGGTTCCTCACTGTAGACTGTAAATGGCTCCATATAAATTCTGCACTGTCTCATCCTACGATGCCATAGATTGACCTCTTGTTGACAACCTAACAATTTGATTCGGGGACACGGTTTCCATGGACTAACCTCGAAGGCCCGAAGGCGGCATGATGTTACTAGACAGTTGAACAGAAGGTCTGTCGAATGAGCTTACTTGCAATCCATCTGACATTTTTATCTGCCAAAACAGAAAACTGTGTTTATATGGTCCAACGCAACAATAATTAAGAATAACATGAAAAGATAAACAAGGAATGAATAACCAAGCTCCAGGCCAAAAGCTCCCGCCTGAAAATTGATTGTGTACGATAGTCTGACAGAACAGCAGAACAGCCGTCTCATTATCGTTTCGTCTACTATCAATCAAGCAAATAGGATTGATCAGAAAGAGCCATTGTGAAGGGGCCAAGCAGAAAATAGCTTTTCCATACTCACAAACAAATCCTTCGAACAAATCCCCATAAACATACCAAGCATGCAGGGGAAGATGATTCAGCTGGTTGAAGTAGAGTGTTTTCTGATATCCTGAAAGGTACAAACAAATCGAGACTTGGTCTCCGTAGATAATGTGAGCCAATTTGCGAAACACAACAAGATCTTCTAACATAGACCATTGAATCATTCATAGACAGATGACCACATCTCCAGTCTATCTCAGATTGACATGAACACTGTAGATGAATAAAGACCAAACAGAAAGAATGATACAGTATGTAAACTAACAGTAAGTGGTAAACAGACTTCAAATAATTTCTTTTAATATTGAGTATATTTGACCAAATAAAGTAATACTACATGTAGATTTTGGCACTAGATACAAACTGCAATATGCAGGAGGACAGACATCGGTGTTTCCCTCAAACAAAATATGATTAGAAAGAAATGAAATTACATTAGGCTTGCATCCGAAAAAAAAAAATGAATTAAAAAGAAATTAGATTACATTTTGCTTGCATCTGCACCCCCATTATGTGACAGACTAAAGTGAGTCAGCTAGGACTTGACAGAACTAAACTTGGTCAAGGGGCTAATGGAAGTAACAA
Source organism: Rhodamnia argentea (assembly GCF_020921035.1). Classification (NCBI taxonomy): domain Eukaryota; kingdom Viridiplantae; phylum Streptophyta; class Magnoliopsida; order Myrtales; family Myrtaceae; genus Rhodamnia; species Rhodamnia argentea. The sequence continues at coordinate 12,256,274 of NC_063160.1, read as the reverse complement.
TTACAGTTTTCAGATACTAGCCCTCCCCATTTGCTGTTGGATCACAGCTTGATGTAAAAGTACTTGCATAGATGTTATAAACTTGAGTGAGGTTGGCTGAGCTCACAGTCCATATATGACCACGTAAAGCAATAGGAAGAGATTCATTTATCTCCTCACAACTTTCTTCCACCATCGCAGCCTCTCTCCTCCTGCCTTCCTTCCAAAGACTTTTCACCAGCAACTCCTTTGTGGAAGAGTCAGGAAGTAGTTTTGAGTTTCTCATGTCCTCAAACACCCTCAAAGCAAGAGCAGCTCTGTCACACTTGCAATAACCATGAATCAAAACCTTAAACATGTAAGTGTCTGGCTCGATACCGCTCTGCCTAACCATTCCAAAGATCTTCTGCACATTCTTGATGTCTCCTTGCTTCGCAAAATGATCCATCAAACCAGAAAAAGTTTGAATATCTGGGCAAATGCCATTTAAAATCATTTCATCAAGCACCTCAAGAGCATCAGGGCACCTACTGCACTTGGTCAATGTTCGTAACAATGATGAATATAGAACCATCAGCTTAAACTTTGAGATAGAACCACAGAGAGTTCGATTGTGACGAAAAATCTTCAAAGCAGCATCAGGATCTTTCGAAACGCCACAGAAGTCGATAACCAATTTAATGGTACTGAAAGGAAGCTTTAGTCCCTCCTGTCTGATTTTATCCATCACCTGATTTACCAATTGGACATGACCACGTCGTGCTAAAAGGGTCATCATTCTCTGCACTGTGTAAACATCATGAGTAAACCCTGGTTGGCAAGCAACCCAGCAGAAAAAGTTCCAAGCTGCCCCTGGAGATTTGAAATTCCTAAGGACTTTGCAAACCAAGCGAGTTGTCCAAACAAACTTTGCATTCTCCAATTCCAAAACATCATTGGGGCTCCAACTCTGCAAGGCATTTGCCAAAGCTCTAGGGTCTAGCCATGGTTTCAATCTGACCCCATTGACCTTGTTGACATCACAAGCAACGTTATCCTCCTCCTCGGCTTCAGCCTCATCATCATCGTCTTCTGTATCATCTACAAAATACTCGACACTTTTTATTCTATCATCCGGCAACATGTCAGAAAGAATTTCATCATTCTCACGAATATATCCTCCCTCTTTCATATGTTGCAGCGAGCAAAGCAGAGCTCGAACAGGCAACATACCTTCAGCTTCCATATTGCTGAGTAAAAATTTCACCTCATCAAACCTTCGAACACTTACAAGACCCTCTGCCAAAATTGAGAACTGTTTCGTTGTGCGCTTGATTCTCATCAATGGTAAAACACTGAAAACCTCCAAGGCCGCATCCAGCTTCCCAGAATTCACAAGGTGCTCAATAATAGTTGTATATGTCCTAGAATTAGGGTTTGCACCTTCCACAATCATCCGATGAAACATCTCCACAGCCCTGGAATCTTCACCCTTTTCTGCATATAGGCGCATGACTATGTTATACGATTCTGTGCACACATGTCTGTCCAACCCTCTATAATTATCCCAAGTATCAAGAACTGAGTCGAGGTCTCCAATTGCTGCATACCACTGCATAAGGTTCATATGGCTAACCCGAACATTTTTAAAGCTCCTGGCATTGATGGCATCAACCAAAGCATCAAGTTCCTCTCTTCGACTGGATCTGGCCAAAATGTCGGCCAGGGCATAAATGGTACCTTGCGTGTGACTAAAATTCGCATTTGATTTAAGAATGTCAATAACTGAGAGTGCAGAATCAGCAGAAGGAGCAGAACGGAGAGCGTGAGTGACTACAAACGAGTCCACGAGCCGGTCATTTAAGAGAGTGGTAAGAGAACTCTGGGAATTCGATCGAAGCGCAAGCCGGATGGAATCAATAACTCTGGCTCTATAAAGGTAGTGCGAGACCTTGCTAGGGAAAGGGTCACGAGAAAATAAGCGAGTCTGCTGGTTTAAGGCGTTGAAGAGGCTGCCAGTTCCAGTAGAAAAGAAATGCTTGCGGAACATGGGCTTTTGTCGAATTCAAATGTCGAATGCATAACAGATGAAACTCGCTCCTGACTGTCGAGACTGGTCCGGGCCAAAACGACACCGAGACCCAACTTTACAAGCGAAGGATGAATTGACTGGATTCATCAAACACCTGCCTGGTGTGCCGATAAACGTCTCAACTCAGACACACACAGCAACACGAAACCCACAACAGGGAAGAGAGGGAGAACGCAGAAACGGGGCGCAGTAAAGAGCCTTTCAATGCTTTCGCACGGCGTCAAACGTCATGAAGGTAATTTAGGCAAAACGAGAGGAATCAGACGTCAGGCAAAGCATCAAACACCTTCGGTGCGGGCACCATTTTGCGTGAACTTTCACAAACACTCGTAAATCATCATCCCTTTAGGAGAGGAAAGAAGAGAGACGACCCATGACAAGGCTATGAGAATGTGACAAAATAGAATTCCACAATGATATCTCTTCAGGACGAAACATGGAGAAGACGGTTTGGAGCTTCCGAAGGCCCGGAGGGCTTACGAGCCGAGACTAGGAGCAGTAAAGGTGGGGACTTTGCAAGGTCACACTGAAAGAAGAGACGCCCCACCCTCTCTTCTTTAGAAATCTAGCATTTTTCTAGATTACTCTATCCAATCTGGATATTTATCCTAAGACATTTCAAAAAGACCATAGGAGTATATGGAGAGAGAAATATTTATGGATATATTTGTCAAGAAATATCTAGGAAAATGTGTAAGAAGTTGTCGTAACGGATACTATAAAAGGGTGCCTCTTATAATAAGGGTGTGTTTTCTTCGAGCGAGTTTTGCTGGCTTTTAATATCAGTTGACGCAGCAAAAACCGTTTGTTAAACCCAAACAAAATCAATCCGAAACACGCACAAACGTGCAAAACATTTACGGGTGCAATTCAGAAAAAATTTCTTAGTCTTTGCTTAGCAAAATAATGGCATAATCTTTCGGATAATCCGAAAAGGACAAGCCAGTACTATGAAAACTTTGGATGACATGAGAAAACCTAAAAATACCCATAAGCAGTTAAGAAGTTCGAAATATTAATAAAGGGCTAAAACATAGCATAAAATGTAGCTGTCTGAACGATGGATTTTGAGACTCGAAAAGATTGCAAAAGGAAAACCCTTTCGGCCATAACATTTCCCTCGGAAGGAGCTCGTTGATGTGGTATTATGGATCCCGTAACTCTTCTTGGATTGAAAGTTATGACCTGTTTAACACCCGTGGTCCAGACCCACCTACCGATATTGCGCCTATCTGAACGCCCCTAATAATCATCGGTACCTCGTCAGGAAACAATACAATTCAACAGTTGTTGCTCATCCGCGTGATATATTGATAATCCACACGTGCATCTCCCTTCTTTAAGACAGCACGCAAAGGATGATGACTCAAGCGACTTTCGGGTGAATTGAATAAATTTCAACAAAATACGAAAGAGAACGGAATCACAAGGAAGCTGGCCAATGTTTAAGCATTTTATTCCACCCATAATATTCATCTTATTGCTGGGCGAAACTCACCTCATGTGTTTGGTTTGTAGGTGGACAGAGAGATCGGGAATACACAATCAATCATCAGAAGAATTCCTCAACAGTATGTAGAGATCATCTAGGAAAGCCTCCCGGTCATACGTATGTGATCGAGCGTGCCCTTGAGGCCATGCATGTCTGTCTCCCTCTTCACTAGTTGAAATCCAAGGCCGTAAGGGTAATCGGTTCTCGATTCGATTCTACGCCGAAGAAACTTGGTGAGCGTTTTACGGAAGTCGAGCAATGGAGATGGCGGAGATTTGCTCTTAGACATGGACCGGATTTGAGAACCCAACCACATGTGAGCCAGAACTTGACAAAGGCCTTCTTTGACCTCAAGACTCAAATTGTGATAACCTGTCAAGTATATGAAAACTTTTCTAGTTCAAAACCGTAATGTCCCGCAGGAAAGATCAGAACATCTTAGGGATAATGACATAAATAATTCACGAATTTTGGCCTAACATATAATGTGATCCCTAAATTTTTAATTTTACTAATATGGTCCCCGAACTTTAGCCTAATATGCAATGTGGTCCCTGAATTTTTAATTTGACCAATACGGTCTCTGAGCTTTTGAAACATATTCAACCCAACCTCTAAACTATAGGAAGATGTTCAATGTAGTCATTTTATTAATTTAAATTCAATAACGACAATGGACATTTTCTTATAATTTGAAGACTAAGTTGAACATGTTTTAATAATTCGAGATCATATTGAACAAATTAAAAGTTTATGGACCACATTGCACATTAGGCTAAAGTTCATGGACTATTTTGATCAAATTAAAAGTTTAAGGATCACAACGCATATTGAGCCAAAATTTAAGGACCATTTGTGTCATTTTCTAAACATCTTATTATGGAGTCAATTGCAGTATTATCACTTTTTCGTTAGATGCAAAATTAGAGGTAGAAACCACATCATAATCAAGAGACGAACCGTCGATTTCGAGTACGTGCCACGCGTGCATCATCTCATGAGCGAGGATTTGCCCCGTGAGCAACCCGCACAAAAACATCGAATTTTCTAGGGGAGTTTCTCATCAAAGATAACTAGTCTCAATCCGAATCTTTTCATTTTCTTCTAATGAGAGACCTTACTTTGAGATTGTAATTGGTAAGAAAAGGGGAGGGGAGAGAAGTACCTCGGCAGACCATACAACACTCTTATGGATACAACTTTAGAGTGGGCGACTAGCGTATGTGGTCTACCTTCCACAGCCTTAAAGATTCAAAGAGACCAAACAGAAAGAAAAGGTTACCTCTCCGTCGCTGGATTGACACAAGCAAACGATGTGAAAAATGAGAAAAAATCTCAAGTGCGGAGAAGCACTTACGGTACAAATACGATCGACGGACGACCTTGTCTTTCCACGTGTCCCGTTCTCGTCCGATCGATGATGCCCCTATCAAGTGCGGAGCGAAAACTCAAGATTAGGAGCGTGGGATGGAAATTTTCTTTGCAATTTCTCAGCTCAGCATTGTGTGGAATTCTATTGATGACGCCGTAGAATAATGCTAGAAAGCGGACTACTATGTTTTATTTTACGGAGCGATAGGGTAAACGAGTCTCTAACCAAGCGCCAGATTAAAATGTTTGGCGATAATTACAAGCTGAACTTCATCTTACGTTCTTTTCATCCGGTGCTTTGAATTCCTTCATCTCTTCCTCGTTCACCAAGTACAAGGGAATCGTTCGCTGGTGGACTTTCATGCCTAAGGATTCGTAAAATTCACGCATTTCACGTTCTAGAGCTTTAAATGCGTGATTGTCCATCATTGCGGAGCTGCGGCATTCTGGGCATAACCTCCGACCGCCGCCGAGGGTTGAATATGTTGATCCTCCAGGCTGCACAATGTTTCATAAGCATTAGCCAACTCTGTGAGTTGCTGGGGAGTCTGTGCAAGCTAAAACAGATTGTGGGTGAACATGAACGCATTTAACCTAATTGCTTTTCTCTTTTGACAAAGAAATGCATAGAAATATGCTATTGATGTGAGGACCTTTTTTTATCTCAAATAATTCAAAATGTTGTGCAACCGGTCAATAGGCAAAATTAGATTTGTCAAAATGGGTTATAAACTCATTTTTTAATTCATATATAATGGATCGGGTTGTCAAAACGGGTCATAAACTCATTTTTTTAATCACATAATCCAAAATTTTGCCTTATCTATGACCAAATATTCTATCCTTTACCAATTTTTTTTTACCCTTTTTAACAACGCCTTAAACTTACCGACTACTATATTAAATTACCAAACTTTTTTGTGCAACTAGCCAATTTTTCTTTGGTTAAGTTACCAACTAATTTTGGGTTACCAACCCTCATTTGAGTTGCTTATGAATGATTATTAAGGAATATTTTTAATCTTGCCAACTATCTACCAAGTTACCACTTTTATTTGCCTGCCTTACAAATCATTTTCTAGGATTAATTTACCAACTATTTTTGCATTACTAACACTTATTTGAGGTAATTTACCAAGTTCTCTTGTATATGACAATAGAAACTTACCTTATATAATACGAATTACATTTACCTTTGCTAGTACAGTTTTATATGTACCAAATATTATATGATATTACTAATCTTTATCACAGTGACAAAACGACTTCTTTCTTAATTGAGTTGCCCTATAGAATAGTTGGTAAATTTGGAAAAAACAAATGCGTATTAATAACTAACAAAAGAGAGTGGTAACACATATTTAGTCCCTCACTCGGATAAAACTTAATAAATTGCTTAAATTATAGTTAGGCGTAGTTAAATGAAAATTCTTCAAAAATAGAAATAAGGAAAAGAAAACTTGGTAAATAAGGTTTTTTTTTTTTTGGTCGAGGCAAATAAGTTCAATGAGAGTTAATAACACAAAACTACTTGGTAACTTAATTAGAAAAAAGTTAGTAAATCAGTCTAATTAAGGTAACTGTTTTCTAAAAAGAGTTGGTCAATTTAAGGTATTGTTAAATAATACAGCTAAAAGATTGCATGAGAATAAAAAGCTCAAAAATAAAATAAAATAGAAAAACCCAAATGAATAGTGGTAAGTAACTCAAATAAGATGTGGTAACTCAATATTATGTGGTAACTAAATGAGATAAAAAGTTGGTGTGTCTTGTTAATTTAGGTTGGTAATATCTAAAAAGAGTCGACAAATATAATTTAACAACTTATGCGAATGAAAGTAAGTTAGTACACAAATTAGTATTTGCAAACAGTAAACAAATTGGTAATTTCATGTAAGTGTTGGAAAGTGTTGGCCTTTTTTTTTTTTTTTTGTCCAATAGTCTTCCGGAACAAAAGCATGAATTTCAGCACTTTACGCATTTAGTAGGTTTTAGAGGTTTACTTCGTTGATTTGATTTGTCCTGTTGGTCCGATATTTTACAAATATTCACATTTATGTGATGTTTGCTTGGGCGGATTTAGATGAAATTGTGCCTTATAGCGCAGCTTTCAAAAAACATTTACATATTCATCCAATTTCTTTATAGTCCAAAGTGTAAGGAAGTATTACTAGAAATTTTTAACCTAAAAAGCATTCAACTTTAGGATATTAAGTATCATTATTAGGAAGTGTTATCTACAACAATGACGTTTCTAACCCCGAAATATGAAGAATGATGAGTAATTATTTCCAAACATGAGAATTAATGCTTTGACTTATGATTCCACTCATCCCTTAACAACACTCTCTACTATACATTTGCTAAGAGAATGATTAATTAGTGGATGATATTATGGCAACTAATTGAGGAGGGAACCTACCTTCAATCTTTGGCAACCACAACAAGAAGGTGTTCCATCTCTATTATGTGCACGACAGTACTTTCTAATCAACAACTCTTACGAACAATTGAATTTTATTCGATTAAGTTAACAACTAATTCTAATCAACAACTCTTACGAACAACGATTTGTTTTTGTTAACTTACCGACTTTTCTATTAATCAACCACTTTTATTTGTCTTATTTGCCAACTTCTCTTATGTTTGACAAAAAAGATTCTCTTGTCTTTTACCAGCCGAATTTTATTCGATTAAGTTAACAACTAATTCTAATCAACAACTCTTACGAACGACGATTTGCTTTTGTTAACTTACCGACTTTTCTATTAAGCAACCACTTTTATTTGTCTTATTTGCCAGCTTCTCTTATATTTGACAAAAAAGATTCTCGTCTTTTACCAGCTTTAACTTGCTTTCCCGCCGATGTCTTACTACTTACTACTATTATATGAGATCACCAACATTTGTTAAAGTGACTAACCATCGATTATGTTAACCAAAGAGTAGTTGGTAAATTAAAAAAGTAAACATTGATGACTAATTAAATGGGAGTTCGTAACCTAGAATTATGTTATATGCACTCGGATAAAATTGATAAGTCATTTAAAGTAAAGTAAAGTGTAGTTTATAAGGATAACTAAAGGTTGGTAAAATATAAGAGAATTTAAAAAATTGGTAAAAGTCTAATGAGAGTTGGTAATACAAAACTAGTTGGTATCTTAATAATAGAAATCTTAATAAATTGGTCTAATTGTGGGAATTATTACTGAAAGGAGTTGGTAAAGCATTGCCAACAAGTGCAAGTAAAGTTTGTACAAAACAGCACTAAATGGATAACGGTAAGTAAATCAAATGAATGTTGGTAACCAATATTAGGTCGCAATTAAATGGGAAAAATGTTGTAAGTCATACTACTTAAGGTTGGTGATCTCTAAAGAAACTAATAAATCTAAGGGGTTTCTAACCAAGACTAATAAAAAGTGGTCAATTTAAAATAAATTAAATGTCGATAAACTCAAACAAGAATAGATGATCCAAAACTAGTTGGTAGTTTAATATGTTCATGATGTCTGCATGGGCGGATTTAGAGGGGGCTTGAGAGGGCCCAGACCTCCAACTTTATGACATTATACTTAGACCTCATTTTTTCAGCAACATTTACATATTCAATGTGGTCCATGAACTTTAACCCAATGTGCAATATCGTTGTTAAACTTTTAAATTATTCAATGTGGTTCATGAACTTTTGTTACCTATTCAGTTTAATCCCTGAATTATATAAAGGAGGCCAATATTATCTATGAACTTCAATTAATGGAATGATAACATTGAACACTTTCATGTAGTTTAGGAACTAAATTGAACGTGTACCAAAAGTTCATGGACTACGGTGAATAGATTAAAGGTTTATGGACCACATTACACATTAAGATAAAGTTTATGAATCGCATTGAATAATTCGAAAGTTCAGCTACCACATTGTCCATTAGGATAAAGTTCATAGACGTTCATTTCATGTGTTTTTGCTTTAATGCCATCCCTAGATGCTTGGAATTGTTTACAAACCAACAAGACATATCTAATTGAAAGGACTCCTACCTCCAATCTTTTGCAACCACAGCAACGAGGCGTCCCATCTGTCTTATGCGAAAGACAATACTTTTGTCGCCAAAAAGGATGTTGACGGAACAGAAGACGGCCATTTGCAGCCACTGGGATCTGAAACCAGGATAAAGCAAGGGAAAAACAGGAGATTTAGAGAAACTATACTTTGGTTGATCACATAAAAAGTACAAATATCTAAAAGTATCCAGTTCATAGATTCTGCTTGAGGAAGAGTTGCCGGAAAAACCAAAAATCTTACAGGTTGCCCACAAACAAAACATATTGGGCGAGGATGGTGCCAGTAGTCGTGGTTGAGGTGGTGGTCTTTCTCAATATTCTGATAAATAGAGTGATCCCCAGAAACAAAAACCTCGTGGTGACCGGTGAGCAAATCATGGGAAGCATAAGGGTAGACGCATTCTGGATGCAGAAAGGCATGCCTGTGGTATAGAAGGAAGCTAATGAATTGTTTGTGAACAAACTCACCTTCTTCTTTCTTTTCTCCCACAAACAACGTTCCTGTTAAATTGGGGTAAGGACTAGCGAAACAACCAAAAGTGACTATGCAGGCGAGTACCCATTGTCGGGATAAAACAGGTAGGGGGAAGGTTGGAATATGTTTGCGATGTCCCACAGGGAGTATGATTCGAAAGCCAAACTTTGTTGGAAAGACTGGGCAGGTCGTTCATCTTCGTCGTCATCCCATTTCAGTTCTTCGTATGGAACCCAGTCCTCAGTCGATGTTGCTCCATAGAGATTGTACGCTGAACGAGATTCACCATTCATCCGAATCAGCATTACTGAAGGTGCATTGTACCCCTAAGTTAAAATTTTTTCAAATGTGATTGCAACGAGTTCTAGGTTCATGAACCACAGTCCAATTTACCTAGACCGTCTTCCGAGAAGGAGCCAATGCGGGCGATTTGATAGTCTGTTTCCTCGCCCTCTGTCGATTCGTCCTGCACATCGAGGTTCTACAATCATTTAAGACTGCTCTACTGCAGCTATCAATCCCCCAACACCCAACTTACACAGTTATATTTCTTGTGCATTATAAACCACCCATGAATCAACAACAAATGAATACAAGAGAAACAAATAAGCCCCGACTTATACTTCTTGTATTGCCTCCGCGTCGCTGGGCCCATCGGAACAAGAACGGCCATCTTCAACCTCGCAGCAGCTTCCGTTAGATCTCCATCTGGATTTGGAAGTAGAACCCTGGAGAATTCTTTTCAGCCAACCCATAAGGAGAAGAAACGCTATCACAAAAGAAGAGCACACTCTGATCCAGATTAATAGAGTGGTACCAGCGGTTACATTACAAGATTCCTCTAATTTTCTCAAGATTGTTATATTTGCTGATGTGCTGGTCATATGTCTAACTCCATCAAGTCAACTCTGTAATGAACTGGAACAATAAACAAAACCATATTCTGCATGAGAGTTCTTCATCATTTTCTAATGATCGTTAGTTATACCTAACCTCTTATTGTAATTCAGTTTGTACTATCTTCTGTTTGTTTTTTCCCTTTCCTCGATTAGTAAATGATTTGATTACACAAACTCGAAAACTATAGGAAGACTGCTTCCCATTACAAAGTCCAGGAACTCACAAGCAATTGGAAGCACTGACTCGGCCAGACCTTCGCTGTCATGTGGTGGTTAACCATGATGGTGCAGATTATGTTGCGATAGACACGATTGAGTCGATGGGTTGGTCGATTTTGATCCCGAAACTTCCATCAGGTTAACTCTGCAAGAAACAACCACCCCCAGACCATGCATGTTCATAGTAAAAAAATATTCGACGACAGATTCTTTGACTACAAGCCATTCAAGGTAATACATGTTCCTTAACAACCTTGAAACTTTTGAATTTCCCCAACGTATATATCTCCATAAACGTCCTTAAGATTTAGCAGGAGACATAATACTCTTCAGTCACCAACTTGACTGTTGACCCTTCATGAGAGAACTACCACTGGAAGCGCCAATAGCTGTTGACCTTACATGCAAATTTTTTTATGCTTTTTGTTATTTTTGTGCTGGAGTAGACCTAAGAATCGATTCTTAATCTATTGACAAATTATGACGAAACGCAATGCTCTTAATTTCTACATGAGATTGAGCTGCTAAGGACACTTAGGTAATTATTATTATTTCTGGTTGAGAAAAGAGACTCGCAACGAGCGGGGCTCTCGAATCTTGAATTTTCTAACTTAGACCATTTGGAAAATTCAGGTGGGTAATGCGTTGGTGAATTGAACAACTAAATGTTGGCAAGTTATTAGAACAATTGGTCATTTCGAAACAATGAAAAGTAATGTTCACGAATGAACTCAAATAAGAGTCGATAATTTTTAATGAAAGTGACAAGTTTTAACATATTGATAAGCTACCTAAATAAATGTCGATGAACCATTGAAATAGTTTGCAATTTAAAACAAGTGGTAACTGTTCGTGTTCTCATAAAATTTTTCGTAACCAGCGTGTTTCTGACCAAACAAAAGGGGGTCGAAATTTTGTTACCAACAAGGTTTGTCAGCTATCAAGTTTGTCACATTTTTAGCAGATGATACGTATGAAACTGCTGAACATTGCCTTCAATAATCGTCACATGGCTAACATACTCCTGAACTCAAAGAACCACTGCCTTCTTGTGTTCCTATAGCTGGAGATACCAGCTTCGGGACAACTCATCGGGGAAATGCATCTATCATATGGATGTAGTCGATCGTTCCTTTGAGGCCGTACATGCCAATCACCCTCTTTGTCTGTCGATATCCAGTTCCATAAGGATGTGATGTTCGCGACTTGGTGTTGTACTTGAGATACTCAGCAAGCCTCTTCTCGAAGTGCTTGTGACTTGCAGACTTAGACGAGATTTGAGACTCCAACCACAGATGAGCTATGACTTCACAGAGGCCTTCTTCCACCTCTGGGGGTTAGGTTTTTGGTTTATAAGCTAGTTTATGATTGAGGAAAGAAACAAAGATGGGAATATGAGAAATATTGTCGGCAAGGGAGTACAAGGGAACAAGGGGAATAAAAACTTTTATTAGTTTCTTGAGTATTGCAAAAGGAGAAGGAGAGCTTTTTGTTGGTTTTTTCTTATTCCAAGATGGACGTTTTCTAAGTCCTATTTATTGGCATATCACCGACTTTCTTTTGTTCAAGAGATAAGCTTCATTGGACCAAAAAAAAAAAAGATAAGCTTCATTGACTTTTATCCAAACTCTAGACAATTCTACGCCTGAAGACTTGTTTTTTTATTTTGCATTTTTTCTTTTGACTTTTCTAGCCACTAGCTGTCCCTCGCTAGGCCCTTTCTCTACTCTTCTAGTAAATGAACTCTACTAGAAAATGGATCATAAATCAACACTCCTCCTTGATCCAATTTCGTGACTTCGTAGCGCCTCGAACTTTGCTGGTGGTAGTGCTTTAGTGAATATGTCGGCAACTTAATCTTCGGTCTTGCAATATTTGATTTCGATCTCCCCATTATTTTGCACTTCTCGTATGAAGTGATTATCAATATGTTTGGTTCTTCCGTGGAAGACAAGGTTCTTTGATATAGTAATTGCGGACTTGTTGTCACAAAATATTGAAGTCGATTTCGTCTGTGCTTCTCCAATGTCTTCTAGAATTCTCCGAAGCCATATTGCATGACTCATAGTTGTAGCAGAGGTGACGTATTCAGCTTCCGCGATAGATTGTGCCACCGACTCTCGTTTTTTGGATGCCCACGAGAATATTTCAAAACAAAATGTGAATGCATAGTCGGTAGTGCTCCTCCTATCATCGGCGTAACCTACCCAATCACTGTCGGTGTAGTCGATGAGCTTAGTCGTTGCACTTGGCCGATACCAAATGCCATAATATGTAGTTCCTCGTAAGTATCTTAGAATTCTCTTGGCAGCTCCAATTTGTCTCGAACTCTGCATGAACCGTGACAGTAGACTTGTCGTGTACGTGATATCTGGTTGTGTGGCAGTGAGATATAGTAGACCGCCAATCGGACTTATGTAGAGGGAGAGGTCAGCTATTTTTGCTCCATCTTCCTTTAGTAGTTTTTCATTTGTCATGAGCGGTGTTGTAATTGATTTGTAATAATCCATCTTGAATTTCTTTTGTGAAATGAAAATCCTTTTATTTTGGTCGACTTCAATGCCGAGGAAGTAGTGCATCAAGCCCAAGTCCGTCATCTCGAATGTCTTCATCATTTCTTCTTTGAACTCTTGAATCATCTTTTCATTATTTCCTATATATATATATGAGATCATCTAATTATAGAGAGATGACGAGAGTGTCGAACTTACCTTGGGTCTTGATGTAGAGCGTCGGCTTGCTTATGCTCCTTTTGAATCCTTGCTTGGTGAAGTGTTCGTCAATTATACTATACCATGCTCGTTGTGCCTGCTTTAACCCTTAAAGGGCCTTCTTGTGCTTTAAGCACTTTTTCTTCTTGGCCTTTGACGATAAAATCCTGTGGTTGTTCCATATATATTTCTTCTTGAAGATATCCATTTAAGAATGTTGATTTTATATCTAGTTGATGGATCTTCCATTCTTTCCGTGCCGCTAGAGCTATAAGAGCATGAATGCAACAGGACCGAAAGTTTTAGTATAGTCGATACCTGGTTGTTGCAAATATCCTTTCCCCACAAACCTTGCTTTATGCTTTTGGATTGATCCATCGGCATTGAGTTTCGTCTTGTAGACCCACTTGATGCCAATCAGTTCTTTGTCTCCGAGGCATCGGCGAGCTCCCAAGCTTCATTTTTCTCGATAATCTTGATCTCTTCCTCCATGGCTTTTATCCAAACTTCTTCGTTGGACGCCTCTTCATGGTTTTCTGGTTCTAAAGCAGAAAAGTTGCATGTCATAGATTTCTAAGGGTTTTTACCCTTAGTATTGGAGAATCTGGAGTAGATTCTTCTTTCATTGCTCTCGGAGAGGATGGGGGTGTTACGTCGTGAGTGGTGGAGTCTGATGCTTCACCTTCTTCTTGTGTTGTTGACTCCTCACGAGCAAGTGGTATGTTAGGCAAGGTGACATACTTCTTCTCGATCTTCTCGTTCTCCTAGTTTTAGGCGGCATTCTCGTCAAACTCGATGTCTCGACTGATCATGAGTTTCTTAGTCCTTAAACGGCGAACATAGACTAGCGAAACCGCTAACCCAGTGACCAAAATAGCTGCTGCTACACTGCTTAAAGCTACAATAACCCACTCATGCTTGGATTCTTTTCTCTTCGGAGGAGCATTCAGTGGTTGAGAAAGAGCTGGCAATTGTGATACTGGTATGAGGACAGGATGACCGACAGACGCAGTAAGATTGACTCCTTTGTTTTCCTTAACAATATCGCCAGGTGTCGCGTTGAACTTTTTGGCCACTGATGAAAGTGCATCTCCGGGCTGCCATACATAAGTAACAAGAAAGTTGAAGCCAGCCTCCGAGTCCGCTTTTGCCGGGCACTTACAGTAGAGAGGAATAGTGACTTGGGTTCCAATCTTCAGGAGAGTTGGATTGATCCCCGGGTTCATTTCCTCTTCGACTTGCCAGTTCGTGAGGTTCTCAAATGCCTTCGTCGAGACCAGGAAGTAACTGTCACCTTTCTTGATCTGATAGGTTATGTTGGCGAAGAAACTGCTGCCACTGCAGCCGCACGTGATCGGAATGAGCAAAAGCTGGCCGGGGTACAAAGGGTCATCTTCAGAAGCCAGGTTGCTCGCCTGCGAGATGGATAAACGGCAGACACCAAACAGGTCGGAGATGCTTCCAAGGTCGATGAATTCGGGTCCTTGCGCGATGTAGGCGACATATGATGGGCATGAGCTCAGCGAGTTGGCAGAGGATGAGAAGTTGGCTCTCGGGCTAGGAAGTGGTTGAGTTGTGACGGAGATGATGAAGACGAAGAAATGCAGAAGAAGTAAATGTTTTGGGGAGGAACGAAAGATGGCCATTTGGCTATGAGCTTGGATGGCTTCAGCCTCTCAAACCTAAGTTTATGAGGGTGAAGCTCCGAGGTTGGAAAAAGCCAAAAACCCATTCTAGTGTGAATCTTTCGCTTGGAATTAGGGAACTCTTCTCCTAATAAAGCCTGGAAGTAGGTTCTTGTTTTGGCTTTGAATTGAACAATTCTCATTTGGTTCCAATGATAGAATAAGCTTTTGCGAATAGAATTTCTTCCCTTGGGACAGATTTTGTGCGTAGAGAGGAGTGAATAGAAAATAACAGGCGGCAATATATGTGTATGGTAGAAAGTAATAGGCGGCAATTTAACCTGTATTTGTTTTTGGCTGGTAGTTGCTTT
Organism: Rhodamnia argentea; assembly: GCF_020921035.1. Classification (NCBI taxonomy): domain Eukaryota; kingdom Viridiplantae; phylum Streptophyta; class Magnoliopsida; order Myrtales; family Myrtaceae; genus Rhodamnia; species Rhodamnia argentea. Next base: position 12,240,996 of record NC_063160.1, on the reverse strand, counting down.
CGAAATAGAATATGCGATGAGCATCAGATTAATATAAGACGAGGGAACCCCAGTTCGGCCGGCGAAATAGATCATCCTGCATATTTATCACACGCATAGAGAGTCAGCCAAACAATAGAATAAAACTCTTGGAGCCACAAAATCTTACTGAAGAAAAATTCAAAAACCACAAAGAAACTCACAGAATATTATCTAGGATCGGTAACTAAGAGGGATATCATACACGGAAGGATCGCTCGCAAAGTTGGATTTATTGCCATTTGCGGAAGGACTGATGAAATGACTGCACAGAATAGAAGGACGTACTTCCCCAATTTTTGTCATCTAGAAATTGAACTCGAGTCAATTTCTTAATCCGTAGAGACAAAAGTATTAGCTGCCTCTTCAGCTGGGCTAACAGATTAAGTTAGCAAATCAATGTGAGGTTCCTCACTGTAGACCGTAAATGGCTCCATATAAATTCTGCACCGTCTCATCCTACGATGCCATAGATTGACCTCTTGTTGGCAACCTACCAATTTGATTCGAGGACACGGTTTCCATGGACTAACCTCGAAGGCCCAAAGGCGGCATGATGTTACAAGACAGTCGAACAGAAGGTCCATCGAATGAGCTTACTTGCAATCCATCTGACATTTTTATCTGCCAAAACGGAAAACTGTGTTTATATGGTCCAACGCAACAATAATTAAGAATAACATGAACAGATAAACAAGGAATGAATAACCAAGCTCCAGGCCAAAAGCTCCCGCCTGAAAATTGATTGTGTACGATAGTCTGACAAAACAGCAGAACAGCCGTCTCATTATCGTTTCATCTACTATCAATCAAGCAAATAGGATTGAGCAGAAAGAGCCATTGTGAAGGGGCCAAGCAGAAAATAGCTTTCCCATACACACAAACAAATCCTTCGAACAAATCCCCATAAACATACCAAGCATGCAGGGGAAGATGATTCAGCTGGTTGAAGTAGAGTGTTTTCTGATATCCTGAAAGGTACAAACAAATCGAGACTCGGTCTCCGTAGATAATGTGAGCCAATTTGCGAAACACAACAAGATCTTCTAACATAGACCATTGAATCATTCATAGACAGATGATCACATCTCCAGTCTATCTCAGATTGACATGAACACTGTAGATGAATAAAGACCAAACAGAAAAATGATACAGTATGTAAACTAACAGTAAGTGGTAAACAGACTTCAAATAATTTCTTTTAATATTGAGTATATTTGACCAAATAAAGTAATACCACATGTAGATTTTGGCACTAGATACAAACTGCAATATGCAGGAGGACAGACATCGGTGTTTCCCTCAAACAAAATATGATTAGAAAGAAATGAAATTACATTATGCTTGCATCTGCAAAAAAAATGAATTAAAAAGAAATTAGATTACATTTTGCTTGCATCTGCACCCCCATTATGTGACAGACTAAAGTGAGTCAGCTAGGACTTGACAGAACTAAACTTGGTCAAGGGGCTAACGGAAGTAACAATTGCAGTTTTCAGATAATACAGTACATTACTAGCCCTCCCCATTTGCTGTTGGATCACAGCTTGATGTAAAAGTACTTGCATAGACGTTATAAACTTGAGTGAGGTTGGCTGAGCTCACAGTCCATATATGACCACGTAAAGCAATAGGAAGAGATTCATTTATCTCCTCACAACTTTCTTCCACCATCGCAGCCTCTCTCCTCCTGCCTTCCTTCCAAAGACTTTTCACCAGCAACTCCTTCGTGGAAGAGTCAGGAAGTAGTTTTGAGTGTCTCATGTCCTCGAACACCCTCAAAGCAAGAGCAGCTCTGTCACACTTGCAATAACCATGAATCAAAACCTTAAACATGTAAGTGTCTGGCTCGATACCGCTCTGCCTAACCATTCCAAAGATCTTCTGCACGTTCTTGATGTCTCCTTGCTTCGCAAAATGATCCATCAAACCAGAAAAAGTTTGAATATCTGGGCAAATGCCATTTAAAATCATTTCATCAAGCACCTCAAGAGCATCAGGGCACCTACCGCACTTGGTCAATGTTCGTAACAATGATGAATATAGAACCATCAGCTTAAACTTTGAGATAGAACCACAGAGAGTTCGATTGTGACGAAAAATCTTCAAAGCAGCATCAGGATCTTTGGAAACGCCACAGAAGTCGATAACCAATTTAATGGTACTGAAAGGAAGCTTTAGTCCCTCCTGTCTGATTTTATCCATCACCTGATTTACCAATTGGACATGACCATGTCACGCTAAAAGGGTCATCATTCTCTGCACTGTGTAAACATCATGAGTAAACCCTGGTTGGCAAGCAACCCAGCAGAAAAAGTTCCAAGCTGCCCCTGGAGATTTGAAATTCCTAAGGACTTTGCAAACCAAGCGAGTTGTCCAAACAAACTTTGCATTCTCCAATTCCAAAACATCATTGGGGCTCCAACTCTGCAAGGCATTTGCCAAAGCTCTAGGGTCTAGCCATGGTTTCAATCTGACCCCATTGACCTTGTTGACATCACAAGCAACGTTATCCTCCTCCTCGGCTTCAGCCTCATCATCATCGTCTTCTGTATCATCTACAAAATACTCGACACTTTTTATTCTATCATCCGGCAACATGTCAGAAAGAATTTCATCATTCTCACGAATATATCCTCCCTCTTTCATATGTTGCAGCGAGCAAAGCAGAGCTCGAACAGGCAACATACCTTCAGCTTCCATATTGCTGAGTAAAAATTTCACCTCATCAAACCTTCGAACACTTACAAGACCCTCTGCCAAAATTGAGAACTGTTTTGTTGTGCGCTTGATTCTCATCAATGGTAAAACACTGAAAACCTCCAAGGCCGCATCCAGCTTCCCAGAATTCGCAAGGTGCTCAATAATAGTTGTATATGTCCTAGAATTAGGGTTTGCACCTTCCACAATCATCCGATGAAATATCTCCACAGCCCTGGAATCTTCACCCTTTTCTGCATATAGGCGCATGACTATGTTATACGATTCTGTGCACACATGTCTGTCCAACCCTCTATAATTATCCCAAGTATCAAGAACTGAGTCGAGGTCTCCAATTGCTGCAAACCACTGCATAAGGTTCATATGGCTAACCAGAACATTTTTAAAGCTCCTGGCGTTGATGGCATCAACCAAAGCGTCAAGTTCCTCTCTTCGACCGGATCTGGCCAAAATGTTGGCCAGGGCGTAAATGGTACCTTGCGTGTGACTAAAATTCGCATTTGATTTAAGAATGTCAATAACTGAGAGTGCAGAATCAGCAGAAGGAGCAGAACGGAGAGCGTGAGTGACTACAAACGAGTCCAAGAGCCGGTCACTTAAGAGAGTGATAAGAGAACTCTGGGAATTCGATTGAAGCGCAAGCCGGATGGAATCAATAACTCTGGCTTTATAAAGGTAGTGCGAGACCTTGCTAGGGAAAGGGTCACGAGAAAATAAGCGAGTCTGCTGGTTTAAGGCGTTGAACAGGCTGCCAGTTCCAGCAGAAAAGAAATGCTTGCGGAACATGGGCTTTTGTCGAATTCAAATGTCGAATGCATAACAGATGAAACTCGCTCCTGACTGTCGAGACTGGTCTGGGCCAAAACGACGCTGAGACCCAACTTTACAAGCGAAGGATGAATTGACTGGATTCATCAAACACCTGCCTGGTGTGCCGATAAACGTCTCGACTCAGACACACACAGCAACACGAAACCCACAACAAGGAAGAGAGGGAGAACGCAGAAACGGGGCGCAGTAAAGAGCCTTTCAATGCTTTCGCACGACTTCAAACGCCATGAAGGTAATTTAGGCAAAACGAGAGGAATCACTCGTCGGGCAAAGCATCAAACACCTTCGGTTTGGGCACCATTTTGCGTGAACTTTCACAAACACTCGTAAATCATCATCCCTAGGAGAGGAAAGAAGAGAGACGACCCATGACAAGGCCATGAGAACGTGACAAAAGAGAATTCCACAATGATATCTCTTCAGGACGAAACATGGAGAAGACGATTTGGAGCTTCCGAAGGCCCGGAGGGCTTACGAGCCGAGACTAGGAGCAGAGCAGTAAAGGTGGGGACTTTGCAAGGTCACACTGAAAGAAGAGACGCACCACCCTCTCTTCTTCAGAAATCTAGCATTTTTCTAGATTACTCTGTCCAATCTGGATATTTATCCTAAGACATTTCAAAAAGACCATAGGAGTATATGAAGAGAGAAATATTTATGGATATATTTGTCAAGAAATATCTAGGAAAATGTGTAAGAAGTTGTCGTAACCGATACTATAAAAGAGTGCCTCTTATAATAAGGTCGTGTTTTCTTCGAGTGAGTTTTGCCGGCTTTGATATCAGCTGAAGCAGCAAAAATCCTTTGATAAACCCAAACAAAATCAATCCGAAACACACACAAACGCGCAAAGCATTTACGGGTGCAATTCAAAAAAAATTTCTCTCGGTCTTTGCTCAGCAAAATAGTGGCATAATCTTTTGGATAATCCGAAAAGGACAAGCCAGTACTATGAAAACTTTGGATGACATGAGAAAACCTAAAAATACCCATAAGCGCTTAAGAAGTTCGAATTATAAATAAAGGGCTAAAACATAGCATATAATGTAGCTGTCCGAACGATGGATTTTATGACCCGAAAAGATTGCAAAAGGAAAACCCTTTTGGCCATAACATTTTCCTCGAAACGAGCTTGTTGATGTGGTATTATGGATCTCGTAACTCTTCTTGGATTGAAAGTTGTGACCTGTTCAACACCCGTGGTCCGGACCCACCTACCGATATTGCGCCTATCCGAACGCCCCTAATAATCATCGGTACCTCGTCAGGAAACAATACAATTCAACAGTTGTTGCTCATCCACGTGATATATTGATAATCCACACGTGCATCTCCCTTCCTTAAGACAGCACGCAAAGGATGATGACTCAAGCGACTTTCGTGTGAACTGAATAAATTTCAACAAAATATGAAAGAGAACGGAATCACAAGGAAGCTGGCCAATGTTTAAGCATTTTATTCCACCCATAATATTCATCTTATTGCTGGGCGAAACTCACCTCATGTGTTTGGTTTGTAGGTGGACAGAGAGATTGGGAATACACAATCAATCATCAGAAGAATTCCTCAACAGTATGTACGGATCATCTAGGAAAGCCTCCCGGTCATACGTATGTGATCAAGCGTGCCCTTGAGGCCATGCATGTTCGTCTCCCTCTTCACTAGTTGAAATCTAGTGCCGTAAGGGTAATCGGTTCTCGATTCGATTCTATGCTGAAGAAACTTGGCGAGCCTTTTCGGGAAGTCGAGCTGTGGAGATGGCGGAGATTTGCTCTTAGACATGGACCGGATTTGAGAACCCAACCACATGTGAGCCAGAACTTGACAAAGGCCTTCTTTGACCTCAAGACTCAAATTGTGATAACCTGTCAAGTATATGAAAAAATTTATAGTTCAAAACCGTAATGTCCCGGAGGAAAGATCGAAACATCTTAGGGATAATGACATAAATAATTCACGAATTTTGGCCCAACATATAATGTGATCCCTAAATTTTTAATTTTACTAATATGGTCCCCGAACTTTAGCCTAATATGCAATGCGGTCCCTGAATTTTTAATTTGACCAATACGGTCTACGAGCTTTTGAAACATATTCAACCCAACCTCTAAACTATAGGAAGATGTTCAATATAGTCATTTCATTAATTTAAATTCAATAACGACAATGGACATTTTCTTATAATTTGAAGACTAAGTTGAACATGTTTTAACAATTCGAGGATCATATTGAACAAATTAAAAGTTTATGGACTACATTGCACATTAGGCTAAAGTTCATGGACTATTTTGATCAAATTAAAAGTTTAAGGATCACAACGCATATTGAGCCAAAATTTAAGGACCATTTGTGTCATTTTTCTAAACATCTTATTATGGAGTCAATTGCGGTATTATCACTTTTTCGTTAGATGCAAAATTAGAGGTAGAAACCGCATCATAATCAAGAGACGAACTGTCGATTTCGAGTATGTGCCACGCGTGCATCATCTCATGAGCGAGGATTTGCCCCGTGAGCAACCCGCACAAAAACATCGAATTTTCTAGGGGAGTTTCTCATCAAAGATAACTAGTCTCAATCTGAATCTTTTCATTTTCTTCTAATGAGAGACCTTACTTTGAGATTGTAATTGGTAAGAAAAGGGGAGGGGAGAGAAGTACCTCGGCAGACCATACAACACTCTTATGGATACAACTTTAGAGTGGGCGACTAGCGTATGTGGTCTACCTTCCACAGTCTTAAAGATTCAAAGAGACCAAACAGAAAGAAAAGGTTACCTCTCTGCGTGTGGATTGACACAAGCAAACGATGTGAAAAATGAGAAAAAATCTCAAGTGCGGAGAAGCACTTACGGTACAAATACGATCGACGGACCACCTTGTCTTTCCACGTGTCCCGTCCAATCGATGATGCCCCTATCAAGTGCGGAGCAGAAACTCAAGTTTAGGAGCGTGGGATGGAAATTTTCTTTGCAATTTCTCAGCTCAGCATTGTGTGGACTTCTATTGATGACGCCGTAGAATAATGCTAGAAAGCGGACTACTATGCTTTATTTTACGGAGCGTTAGGGTAAACGAGTCTCTAACCGAGCGCCAGATTAAAATGTTTGGCGATAATTACAAGCTGAACTTCATCTTACGTTCTTTTCATCTGGTGCTTTGAATTCCTTCATCTCTTCCTCGTTCACCAAGTACAGTGGAATCGTTCGCTGGTGGACTTTCATGCCTAAGGATTCGTAAAATTCACGCATTTCACGTTCTAGAGCTTTAAATGCGTGATTGTCCATCATTGCGGAGCTGCGGCATTCCGGGCATAACCTCCGACCGCCGCCGAGGGTTGAATATGTTGATCCTCCAGGCTGCACAATGTTTCATAAGCATTAGCCAACTCTGTGAGTTGCTGGGGAGTCTGTGCAAGCTAAAACAGATTGTGGGTGAACATGAACACATTTAACCTAATTGCTTTTCTCTTTTGACGAAGAAATGCATAGAAATATGCTACCGATGTGAGGACCTTTTTTTTTTTTATCTCAAATAATTCAAAATGTTGTGCAACCGGTCAATAGACAAAATTAGATCCGTCAAAATGGGTCATAAACTCATTTTTTAATTCATATATAATGGACTGGGTTGTCAAAACGGGTCATAAACTCATTTTTATAATCACATAATCCAAAATTTTGCCTTATCTATGACCAAATATTCTATCCTTTACCAATTTTTTTTACCCTTTTTAACAACGCCTTAAACTTACCGACTACTATATTAAATTACCAAACTTTTTTGTGCAACTAGCCAATTTTTCTTTGGTTAAGTTACCAACTAATTTTGGGTTACCAACCCTCATTTGAGTTGCTTATGAATGATTATTAAGGAATATTTTTAATCTTGCCAACTTTCTACCAAGTTACCACTTTTATTTGCCTGCCTTACAAATCATTTTCTAGGATTAATTTACCAACTATTTTTGCATTACTAACACTTATTTGAGGTAATTTACCAAGTTCTCTTGTATATGACAATAGAAACTTACCTTATATAATACGAATTACATTTACCTTTGCTAGTACAGTTTTATATGTACCAAATATTATATGATATTACTAATCTTTATCACAGTGACAAAATGACTTCTTTCTTAATTGAGTTGCCCTATAGAATAGTTGGTAAATTTGGAAAAAACAAATGCGTATTAATAACTAACAAAAGAGAGTGGTAACACATATTTAGTCCCTCACTCGGATAAAACTTAATAAATTGCTTAAATTAGAGTTAGGCGTAGTTAAATGAAAATTCTTCAAAAATAGAAATAAGGAAAAGAAAACTTGGTAAATAAGGTTTTTTTTTTTGTTTTGGTCGAGGTAAATAAGTTCAATGAGAGTTAATAACACAAAACTACTTGGTAACTTAATTAGAAAAAAGTTAGTAAATCAGTCTAATTAAGGTAACTGTTTTCTAAAAAGAGTTGGTCAATTTAAGGTATTGTTAAATAATACAGCTAAAAGATTGCATGAGAATAAAAAGCTCAAAAATAAAATAAAATAGAAAAACCCAAATGAATAGTGGTAAGTAACTCAAATAAGATGTGGTAACTCAATATTATGTGGTAACTAAATGAGATAAAAAGTTGGTGTGTCTTGTTAATTTAGGTTGGTAATATCTAAAAAGAGTCGACAAATATAATTTAACAACTTATGCAAATGAAAGTAAGTTAGTACACAAATTAGTATTTGCAAACAATAAACAAATTGGTAATTTCATGTAAGTGTTGGAAAGTGTTGGCCTTTTTTTTTTTTTTTTGTCCAATAGTCTTCCGGAACAAAAGCATGAATTTCAGCACTTTACGCATTTAGTAGGTTTTAGAGGTTTACTTCGTTGATTTGATTTGTCCTGTTGGTCCGATATTTTACAAATATTCACATTTATGTGATGTTTGCTTGGGCGGATTTAGATGAAATTGTGCCTTACAGCGTAGCTTTCAAAAAACATTTACATATTCATCCAATTTCTTTACAGTCCAAAGTGTAAGGAAGTATTACTAGAAATTTTTAACCTAAAAAGCATTCAACTTTGGGATATTAAGTATCATTATTAGGAAGTGTTATCTACAACAATGACGTTTCTAACCCCGAAATATGAAGAATGATGAGTAATGATTTCCAAACATGAGAATTAATGCTTTGACTTATGATTCCACTCATCCCTTAACAACACTCTCTACTATACATTTGCTAAGAGAATGATTAATTAGTGGATAATATTATGGCAACTAATTGAGCAGGGAACCTACCTTCAATCTTTGGCAACCACAACAAGAAGGTGTTCCATCTCTATTATGCGCACGACAGTACTTTCGTTGCGAAAAAGGATCTCGACGGAACGGAAGGCGGCCGTTTGCATCGACCGGGATCTGTAACCAAGAAAAAGGCAAGGAAAGAAAACAGAAGATTTAGGGAATTTATACTTTGGTTGATCACATCACGAAATCAAATGTCTAAAAGTATCAAGTTAATAGATTCCGCTTGACAAAGAGTTGCCGGAAAATGAAAAAAAGAACTCTTACAGGTTGCCCGTAAACAAAGCATATTGGACGACGATGATTTTGGTGGTGGTGGTGATGGTGGTGATGGTTGAGGTGTTGGCCTTTGTCAATATTCTGATAAATAGAGTGATCCTCAGAGTCAAAAACCTATCAAGTACAACATACTTTCAGATTTCACAGTAATAGCATATAACTAGAGTATTATGCAAGAACTTTGATGGAAATAAAGCTACGTCGGAACCTCGTGATTAGTAAGCGAACCATCGGAAGCATAAGAATGGACACATTCTGGATGCTCAAAGGCTTGCCAGTAGCATAGAACGAAGCCAATGAATCTCTTATGAACAAACTCACTGTCTTCTTCTTAGGTTTTCTCCCATAAACAACATTCATATTGAATCGGGTAAAGAGTAGAAAAAAAAATAGGAGTGAGTGCATAGATGAGCACCTGTTATCGGGATAAAATGGGAACGGAAAAGGTCGGAATATGCTTGCAATGTCAAAAGGTGAGGATGATTCGAAGGACAAATTTTGTTGGAAAGGCTGGGCCAAATCTTCATCCTCCAATTTCAGTTCATATTGCAACCAGTCCTTCGACAATGCCGCTCCATAGAGAACGTCGGCTGCGTGGCATTCACCGTTCATCCGAAACAGGATCACCGCAGATACATGGTAAAGAGACATTGTTGAGTGAAGTAAAATAATTTTATTTAAGAAGGTTTCCAATGTGGCTGCAACAAGTTCTAGGTTCTACATTTGGTCAGACAACAAGATGAAATATGCATTTTGTAATATATAAAACCCGTGGCCCAGTGTGGTTTGCCGGCGAAAATTTTCATGAACAGCAGTTTGATTTACCTTGACCGTTTTCTGAGATAGAACGAATGCCGGTGATTTGGTCGTCCGTTTCTTCTTCCTCGCCCTCCGTTGATTCGTCCCGCACATTGTGGTTCTACAACTGTTTAACGATGTTATATTGCAGCTACCATTTTCCAGACGCCCAACTATGCCGTTATACTTCTTGTGCATTATCACCACTTGGCACTCATGAATTAACCACAAACGAATACAAGAATAACAAATAACCGCAACTTATACTTCTACTATTACCTCTACATCGACGGTATCATTGAACTCATCAGAACTAGAACGGTATTCATTATCGTCACGACTTCCATTAGATCTCTGTCCGGAGCAACCGACAAGCAAACCCAACTTGTGTTTAAAATCGGAATATCGGTACATCTGCGTAAAACAAACAAGAAGCAACTAGGGGCATGAATGTATGACATCCAGGATGCACGTATACATGTAGAGGAGGAGATTATCGGGGATATAATGGATTAAGATCGTGTACATTTTTCTTAACAACTTCGACCTCGGGAAAAACATTTGCCAATGTACTTAGGTCCACAGCGTCCATGAGATGTCTTTCCAAACTTAGCGGGAGGCGGACTAGTAATTTTGAGCCACCAACTCGAGTATATTGTCCCTCCACGAGAACAATGTCGATCAGAAGCACCGAATGCGGCAAGACCTTCATCATTGGTGGTTAACCAAAATGATGCAACTCATATTTCAATAGATGATTAACTCGATGGGTTGGTCGATTTTGATTCCGAAAATTCCATCAGGTCAACTCTGCAAGGAAGGTTTTCTAACAAATAATGGCCTATTTATCAACAACCCCTCGGACCATCCATGTTTATGTTGGAAAGCTATTCAATGATAGATCTTTTTTGCTTCAAACTATTCAGGCTAAGTTTATAACAAGGCCGTGGAACTTGAATAAGGATGTAAACCTCAAACACCGGAGTGACTCTGCTCTTTTTTGATCATGTATTGCATATAATTCAAAGAACCACGGCCTTGTTTTGTTCCCGTAGTTGTAAGAATGACTATGTAATTGTTGGCCGGTCACAAAAGGAGGCGTAGTCTCAGCATTTGGCACCATTACCTGTCCATAGAATAAATCGAGAACGGAAAATGCGGAAACATGTTCTCGACTTCCCACAGGGGATTCGAATTGAAGCCTAAACTTTGTAGGAGAGCCTCGGCGAGTTACTCATCTTCATTCATCAAGTGGCTGGCTTTGTAACATTGTTCATCGCCGGTCCCCGATCGACCATCGTCGGTTCGTTGGTCTTCCTCCGAAAAACATTAGTAGTCCGGAGTAAGGCAACCTGCTGCTTATGAAAGATGCCATTTCAGTGAATTCTTCCCCGTATAACCCATGTTCAAGAAATGATAAATTGCAAGGATATGCTCGGTGCGTGCAGAGTTCAAAGAGCACAAAGGATTTTCAGCTCCCCTGGCCGATCGCAAACGGTAATGTGATGGCTCACAAAGCGCATCCCTTTAGTTAGTTTGTTTACTTATTCCTGGTAATACTTCTTAAAGAACCTTTACGGGATCACAGTTTCCAAATACATTGAAAATCAATTTTCTACATCAAATCCTGGGTCGATAAGGAAAGGGACGAGGAAAGTTGCAAGAAATCCAACGCTATCTGTCGAATGTTTTGTCTTCCAACAGAGTAGGCAAGTCCAACTCACTTGGCGTTGTCACTGCTGTATCAGGTTTACCACTTTACCTGCTTCATTTTCTTCAGCTGAAGAAAGAGAAGTTGCATAATGTGCTTCTTCTCTCTCACTATCCAATGCGTCATCCTACACCAAATGACATGAGCAATACTCAAGACCGAATCAAATCTCTATCTAAAGTTTACGCTGCATCATCAATCTACCACGACAGGAACTTTTGGACGTGGATAACGACAACCAAACACCAGCTACTTCTTTCTCGCTTCAAAAGGAAAGACAAAATAGATTCGCAACAGTAAGTACCAACAAATCACGAGGCTCATCCCAACCGCCATCCTCGCCGTACTTGGATTGTATCCTGGAGTTGGAAGTAGAACCTTTCAGAATTCTCCCGAGCCAACCCATTTGACGGACAAGCGTTGTTTGCCCGTGGACACGGATCCCTTGTTCTGACTAGCAACCGGCGACCGAGCAAGACAGACGGCGGCCCAACAAATACAGAAGCAAGAAATGTCCAATGACTCAGGATAATATTTTTCATAATGACAACTATGGCTTTCTTCCTTGGCCAGGCCGGCCTGGTCATATTTAATCGAGTAGAAGTCAACATTTCATTGCAGAACCAGGTTGGCTTTTCACCAACCGAACCAAGCTGAACCTCATGCACATGTGAGTTTTCGATTCTTTAATTGTAGTATAGTTGGACCGTGTGTCCTTAGTGCCCTTCTTTACTTTATTACCAAGGCTTAAGACGTAGGAGATCGGTAACAAGACGATTGTTTTGGCCGAAGCCGCGACCTCTGTATCAACTTCCCAGATAACCTCTCACTCCTATCCCCATCCAAATTAGAGTCCTCCTGGTAGTCCGGTTGACGATTGTTTCAAGCCACCAGAACGAGTTCTTCGGGTGGTTGGTTGCGGGAATTATTAAGCCGCGGCACCACTTTCATTAGCCCCGTTCGGGTTTTCACTAGAGCGAGCTGCTCCATTAACGTGTTCCGAGTTTGCTGCAGAATTTTACTTCTTGGTTCGTTGAGACGCCCGGAGACAAAGAATAGACGTTCATAAGGTCTATATCGCGTGATCTTCGTGGGCTTGATTGATCTTATGCCTATATAAATGCTCCAGAAAGGCACTAGGTTTTCGACTTTTTTGATCATTTTTCTGAACATGACTCAAGCAACTCTTAGTCGAACCGAATGCAAATCCAAGACAATACACAAGAAAATTAAATCACAAGGAAGCTGGCCAACGCTCCTAGCATCTTATTACAGAGCCATACTCACGATCAATCATTAGACGGACCATGTGTGAACCAGAAAAAAATTTCTTGATGAGAATATACAGGTCATCAAGGATAGCTTCCGGTCATACGTATGTAGTCGAGCGTGCCTTTAAGGCCATACATGTCGGTCGCCCTTCTCATGAGTCGATATCCATCGCTATAAACAGGATTAGGATTCGATTCAAGGTAGTGCCGAAGAAACTCGGCGAGCCTCTTTTGGAAGTCGAACCCCGGAGAGAGTGCGATTTTGGTCTTGGACATGGTTCGCATGTGAGAATCCAACCACATGAGACCCAAAACTTCGCAAAGGCCTTCTTCGACCACGCCATCTAAATGGTGATAACCCGCCAAACATGCCACAATTCTCTAGTTCAAGTTCATTGTCATGAGAAAGTTTAAGCATGAACTCGTCAAAAAATCAAATTGGATTCACCTTCACTTATGCTTGAGCTAATGTATTATGGGTCAACTAGGATATATGTTAATTATTTCATACCATATCAATTCTTCGCATCTCAACAATCTCCCACGTTCATTACTAATTGATATATTGAGAGTGGGTCACAAATCAACCGTCAACTCTTTTACTATTTATTGGGAGCGGGTGGCAGAATACAATACCTTTATCCGGGAGATCGCCAAGAGAGAGTTTAAGTCTGAACCTATCAACATATCTAGATGAAACTACTCTCACTCAAAAAAATTAAACCTATAGCCATGGGCCAATTAGACTATATTAATTGCTCCGTACATCTCACCAGTTCTCCGAATGTGAAATTTTTTTTCTAACACAGCTTATATGCGTATCCAACAAATAGATCATGGTAGGCTAGGTGGTACGTACGTTTTGCGCAAAACCACTTTTGAAAGACATTTTTCAACAAAAGAAAAATTATTGAATTATATTGCTTGGAATAGTTAGCCAATAAAAGATGTTTTCAACACCAATAACATTTTATGTCCGAAATTTTTCGTGGACGTTGAAAATATTCTTCATTCATACATTAACGTAAATGGCACAAGCGAACATTTTTTTGATAAAAAAAATGTTTTCCAAAATGTGGGTATCCCTCGAAAGTTGAAACAAACGGACCTCCGGATTCGTTGTCTTTTCTTTGTTTTGCTTCGACAGAAAAAAGTAGCTAGGGATATAGAAATTGTAGTTTGGAGAATTAAATCAAGAGGAGAACCTTCGAGTGTGAGCCACGCGTGCATCATCTCATGAGCGAGGGTTTGCCCTGTGAACAAGCTGTGCGAAAACTTGAAGTCTTTCTCATCAACTCTCTAACCAAAGATTAGCTTAGTCTTACATTTGGAAATAATGATGATAGGAAATTACCTCGGGAAACCTTTCAAAACCTTAATGGTTAGATTGCTTGAGTGGGCGACTAGTATGTGATCTTTTCCTTCCACAGTCTGAAATCAATGGGAGTCGACCCACACAAAAAGGGAAAAAAAAAAAGTTATCAAAATCTGATGCTAAATTGACACAAGTAAAACAATGTGAAGAATGAGAAAATCTCAAGGTGCAAAGCAGCACGTACGGTACAAATTTGATGGAAATCCCACGTCGTAAGGCCGAGCGTACGGTTTGGTCGATGTTGACCCTATCCGAGGCGGGAGGCGTACACTTTGGTTAGTTAGGAGCGTGTTTGATGATAAATTTAGCAAATTCCGTGGCTTTGGGTATCCTAGACATTATAAAGTTTCGTGGAATGTAATGTCAACTCATTGATGATGCCGAATAACGCTAGCCATCCACAAAGTCCTAAATCTATTGCATTTGCGTCAATTCAGTTTTAAAACTCTTAATTTTGCCAATTAAGTCCTCAACATTTTCGCATTTTGTTAAATGAGTCAATTTGGCATCTTTTTGTTGGAAATTGCTGATGTAGATACCAGCCGTCTTACGTGACTACGTGGCATGACCAACGGTGGTATGGACAATTTCTAATAATATTTTAGTGTTTTTCGTTTTTTTACCTTTTTCGATTTTTTTTTCTGTTTTTCTTTTTTCTGTTTACTTTTTTCTTTTCATTCCCTGGCCCCTAGAGAGGGTCGCCCTTGCCTAGGCGGGCTAGGTGGCCCTCGCTCGCCAGATTCGGCAAGGACAACCCTTACTTGAGGCCGACGAAGGTGAGGCCTAGCAAAGAGAAAAAGAAGAAAAATTAAAGGAGGAAAAAGGTAAAACAGAAAATAAAAAACAAGAAAAAAATTAATAAAACTTCAAAATGTTATTAAAAATTATTTATGTTGGTGCCGTTCGTGTCATGTAGGATGGCCGGCGTCCACATCAGCGATTTTTGACCAAAATTGATCGGATAGACTCAATTGGCAAAATATAAAAATGTTTAGGATTGAATTAACAGAAGGCAATAGGTGTAGAATTTTTTGGACAATTTTCCCATGATATTAATTTATAGAGCAAATCGGGTAAATGAGTCTTTAAGCAAGCGATAGATTAAGAAGTAGATTATAGCTATTATAGGAACTTCATCTTACCTTCATTTGGCATCGTGCTTTGTCTTTCTTCATCCCTTGATCACTCACCAAGAGTAGCGGAATGGCTTGCTGGTGGATTTTCATGCCTAAGCGCTCATAAAATTCTCGTACCGCGCGTTCGAGAGGTATTAAGGCATGGTCGTCCATTCTTGCGGAGTCACAACATTCCGGGCACAACGACCGACCGTCGTTGAGGGTTGAGTACGTCGATCCTCTAGGCTGCATGCACAATGTTTTCCAAGCATTAATGACCTCTCTCAATCGATTGTTGGTACACGTAAAATACATTTAGGATCTGTTTATTTAGCAAAAAATGACTGCCTTGAAAAATATTTTCCTAAAGATGGTTGCTTGCATTGATAAAAATTTTCATCACCCACATAAATATTCAGACATGGTATTGTTGATGGCGAAAATATTTTCTATTGATTTCTATTTCAAGTGTTATAAGACTTCATTTTAGGAAAATATTTTATAAATTGTTCGTTTTTCGTAGAACAAACTATAAATTAAAGCATTTTGTAACAAAGGCAAACAAACAGTAGTAAATGATAATCTTTTTTCTTCTTCATAGATATGATGATTTTTAAAAATCAAATAACTATTGATAATTACTTAAAAGAGGAGTTGGTAATACGAAATTAGTTGGTAATGTAATGGGAAAAAGGTTGGTGACTATTCTAATTGAGGCTGGTAGTTTCGAAAAGAGTTGGCAAATTTGAAAAATCAATAAGCAATGCAAACAAAGGTAGTAATTATAGATGTTTTTTGTTTTTCCTACATTACTAACTTGTCTTTATCTTCCACAAAAGAACTTCTCTTACCCTTCACTGATTTTTGTTTACCTTTCTTATAAAAGCGTTGTTTACCAACTATTATATCAAATTACCAAATAATTTTGAGCTAATTGCCGAATTTTATTCGATTAAGTTAACAACTAATTCTAATCAACAACTCTTACGAATAACGATTTGTTTTTGTTAACTTACCGACTTTTCTATTAATCAACCACTTTTATTTGTCTTATTTGCCAACTTCTCTTATGTTTGACAAAAAAGATTCTCTTGTCTTTTACCAGCCGAATTTTATTCGATTAAGTTAACAACTAATTCTAATCAACAACTCTTATGAACGACGATTTGTTTTTGTTAACTTACCGACTTTTCTATTAAGCAACCACTTTTACTTGTCTCATTTGCCAACTTCTCTTATATTTAACAAAAAAGATTCTCTTGTCTTTTACCAACTTTAACTTGCTTTCCTGCCGATGTCTTACTACTTACTACTATTATATGAGATCACCAACATTTGTTAAAGTGACTAACCATCGATTATGTTAACCAAAGAGTAGTTGGTAAATTAAAAAAGTAAACATTGATGACTAATTAAATGGGAGTTCGTAACCTAGAATTATTTTATATTCACTCGGATAAAATTGATAAGTCATTTAAAGTAAAGTAAAGCGTAGTTTATAAAGATAACTAAAGGTTGGTAAAATATAAGCAAATTTTAAAAAATTGGTAAAAGTCTAATGAGAGTTGGTAATACAAAACTAGTTGGTATCTTAATGATAGAAATCTTAATAAATTGGTCTAATTGTGGGAATTATTACTAAAAGGAGTTGGTAAAGCATTGCCAACAAGTGCAAGTAAAGTTTGTACAAAAAAGCACTAAATGGATAACGGTAAGTAAATCAAATGAGAATTGGTAACCAATATTAGGTCGCAATTAAATGGGAAAAATGTTGTAAGTCATACTACTTAAGGTTGGTGATCTCTAAAGAAACTAATAAATCTAAGGGGTTTCTAACCAAGACTAATAAAAAGTGGTCAATTTAAAATAAATTAAATGTCGATAAACTCAAACAAGAATAGATGATCCAAAACTAGTTGGTAGTTTAATACGTTCATGATGTTTGCATGGGCGTATTTAGAGGGGGCTTGAGAGGGCCCAGACCTCCAACTTTATGACATTATACTTAGACCTCATTTTTTCAACAAAATTTACGTATTCAATATGGTCCATGAACTAGCCCAATGTCTAATATCGTTGTTAAACTTTTAAATTGTTCAATGTGGTTCCTAAACTTTTATTACCTATTCAATTTAGTCCCTAAATTATATAAAAGAGTTTAATATTATCTCTAAACTTCAATTAATGGAATGATAACATTGAACACTTTCATGTAGTTTAGGAACTAAATTGAATGTGTACCAAAAGTTCATGGACTATGGTGAATAGATTAAAGGTTTAAGGACTGCATTACACATTAAGATAAAGTTTATGAATCACATTGAATAATTCGAAAGTTCAGCTACCACATTATCCATTAGGATAAAGTTCATGAACATTCATTTCATTGTGTTTTTGCTTTAATGCCGTCCCTAGATGCTTGGAATTGTTTACAAACCAACAAGACATGTCTAATTGAAAGGAATCCTACCTCCAATCTTTCGCAACCACAGCAACAAGGCGTCCCATCTGTCTCATGCGAAAGACAATACTTTTGTCGCCAAAAAGGATGTTGACGGAACAGAAGACGGCCATTTACATCCACTGGGATCTGAAACCAAGATAAAGCAAGGGAAAAACAGAAGATTTAGAGAAACTATACTTTGGTTGATCACATAAAAAGTACAAATATCTAAAAGTATCCAGTTCATAGATTCTGCTTGAGGAAGAGTTGCCGGAAAAACCAAAAATCTTACAGGTTGCCCACAAACAAAACATATTGGGCGAGGGTGGTGCCAGTAGTCGTGGTTGAGGTGGTGGTCTTTCTCAATATTCTGATAAATAGAGTGATCCCCAGAAACAAAAACCTCGTGGTGACCGGTGAGCGAATCATGGGAAGCATAAGGGTAGACGCGTTCTGGATGCAGAAAGGCATGCCTGTGGTATAGAAGGAAGCTAATGAGTTGTTTGTGAACAAACTCACCTTCTTCTTTCTTTTCTCCCACAAACAACGTTCCTGTTAAATTGGGGTAAGGACTGCGAAACAACCAAAAGTGACTATGCAGGCGAGTACCCATTGTCGGGATAAAACGCGTAGGGGAAAGGTTGGGATATGTTTGCGATGTTCCACAGGGAGGATGATTCCAAAGCCAAACTTTGTTGGAAAGACTGGGTAGGTCGTTCATCTTCGTTGTCGTCCCATTTCAGTTCTTCGTATCGAACCCAGTCCTCAGTCGATGTTGCTCCATAGAGATTGTACGCTGAACGAGATTCACGATTCATCTGAATCAGCATTACTGAAGGTGCATTGTACCCCTAAGTTAAAATTTTTTCGAATGTGACTGCAACGAGTTCTAGGTTCATGAACCACAGTCCGATTTACCTAGACCGTCTTCTGAGAAGGAGCGAATGCGGGCAATTTGATAGTCTGTTTCCTCGCCCTCTGTCGATTCGTCCTGCACATCGAGGTTCTACAACCATTAAGACTGCTCTACTGCAGCTATCAATCCCCCAACACCCAACTTACACAGTTATATTTCTTGTGCACTATAAACCACCCATGAATCAACAACAAAATAATACAAGAAAAACAAATGAGCCCCGACTTATACCTTTTGTATTGCCTCCGCGTCGCTGGGCCCATCGGAGCAAGAACGGCGATCTTCAACCTCGCAGCAGCTTCCGTTAGATCTCCATCTGGATTTGGAAGTAGAACCCTGGAGAATTCTTTTCAGCCAACCCATAAGGAGAAGTAACGCTATCACAGAAGAAGAGCACACTCTGATCCAGATTTAATAGAGTGGTACCAGCGGTTACATTACAAGAATCCTCTAATTTTCTCAAGATTGTTATATTTGCTGATGTGCTGGTCATATGTCTAACTCCATCAAGTCAACTCTGTAATGAACTGGAACAATAAACAAAACCATATTCTGCATGAGAGTTCTTCATCATTTTCTAATGATCGTTAGTTATACCTAACCTCTTATTGTAATTCAGTTTGTACTATCTTCTGTTTGTTTTTTCCCTTTCCTCGATTAGTAAATGATTTGATTACACAAACTCGAAAACTATAGGAAGACTGCTTCCCATTACAAAGTCCAGGAACTCACAAGCAATTGGAAGCACTGACTCGGCCAGACCTTCGCTGTCATGTGGTGGTTAACCATGATGGTGCAGATTATGTTGCGATAGACACGATTGAGTCGATGGGTTGGTCGATTTTGATCCCGAAACTTCCATCAGGTTAACTCTGCAAGAAACAACCACCCCCAGACCATGCATGTTCATAGTAAAAAAATATTCGACGACAGATTCTTTGACTACAAGCCATTCAAGGTAATACATGTTCCTTAACAACCTTGAAACTTTTGAATTTTGTTTGACACCTAAATTTTGATTCACATAAACATAAAATGGAAATTAATCATAATTCTCACAAAAAATAACCCTCATGCATTGCATTTTTATTTTTTGTCAGTCGCATCATCTACATTTAGGGTGATAGATGAATCAATTGAGTTTGACTTGGCGGGCGGTTGGACCGGACTCAGTCTAAGATTTTTAACTAAATCTACAGGGTGTGCCGAATGGACCTATTTCTTGAGCACAATTCTATTCGTTCAAGCTTGTTTTAATCATTAAGGTTTTCAATTAAATGTTCGATATTTAGAAAAAGCCTTAGTTTGAGCTTGAGAATTCAAGATGAGTCCATAATTTGGATTGAAAATTTGGATGGGTTATGAATATGAAATTTCGAAATTTTATATGTGTCTTGGACTTAAAATTAGATTTAAATCAGCCCATTTTTTGTTGTTTAAATTATAGGGGGCTTTAGTTAATTGTTAGTTCAATAATCTAGGCCCAAAGATATGTTTCAAACTCATGAGCAAGGCCATGTTCGGCCATCTTCACCTCAAAATCCCCTTGGCCGAAAAACTGGATGGTGTCCTCATAGAGATGGACTTTTGAATTTTTGGATTTGATTAAGGAGCTTTAAAGGTCTTATCTTGATAAAGGTTTTGAGAAAATAAAACTCTATCATTTTGCGGCAGATAACGGAGAGTTTCGATAGATGTGGACTCTATTAATCTGATGGCTATAAATTAATCCTACTTTACCTAGGATTAACAATCCGACGGTTTCCGACAACTCCTACTCCTACTAGTCCTCTGGTTCAGGACTCTATATAAACAAAGAGCTCATTCACATTCAAGGGATTCAACCATTACTAAAATTTTCGGCACACATTGGGCGGAGAGAGTTGAGAGTTGTTTGAGAAGTAAAAGGGGTCCGATTGTTTCCCTCGTGGTTGAGACAATTCCCCTCAAAATTTCATTGACTCTTCGTCCAATCCTCTTTCGTCGCTCATCCACGACCGCACACCATCGCCGCTCCAGCAGCTCACCCAGGGTCAGACATCCCCGCCATCACAGCTTCACGAAGTTCACATCTGCCAGTCTTTGCTGTTCACCATCAAAAACTATCCAAAGTAACCGGAGGCAATCTCTGGAGATTTGTGCTTCAAAAAGTACAAATTTAGGGTGGAACTCATCAAGCGCGCTGCTGGGAATTCGGTTCGAAAGAGGTGATTTTTCTCAATCCTTATTTGCTGACCCATGCATATATACTTGAGAATTTACATGTTGTTCCTTGGTTCTTTTGAACGCACGATGGTTTCGCAATCAAGGTTAGAAAAATTGCATACTTTTCCATCAAATTGATGCCCAAAACTGAAGGATTTGCGCGGGAACTGTTTCTTTTAGCAAGCTCAAATCATTCAATGAATTGGTCGAATTCATATTTTTTTAGAATTGATAGAAATTATGTCTTCTCTCAAATAAAGGTCATTTGCCAATTTTTCTCAAGATCGAATTGAATTGAGCAAGAATAAGTTTTTTTTTTTCTAAAAGAAAAACTGGAATTTTTTGGCATATACATATACCATGGCCGAACCTATGATGATCGGATGTTTCTTGCCTCAAGCTATCACAATTGCTTGGATTAGTCCTATCCCGTAGTCATTTTACATTATCTCATGTGGTGGGTGGAGTTCTGATATGATGCGGATATGTTTTTTTATCCTATTGATTATCTCTAACAAGTATTTTCATAAAAGTGTTCATCCATTGTTAAATTGGTTTATCTTGTGATTCTTTGATGTTATCGAATGTTAGAGATAAGACTGGATCCGAATGAACTTTTATCTAATTTTTTTGAAAACTATCTAAGTTAATTTTTCCAATCCTTAAAGATAATTCTTTCAAATTAAAATTGGATTGAATTTTTGGATGATGAAAGGTGGATTCCCAATCTCATATTTTTTGGCCACCCCTCTCATATTTCAAAATTTCAAGTTCAATTGATTCATTTTATTTTATTTTTGTCATGCTTGTTTGTTTTGATTTGTAATAAAATTTGCACAATTTTAAACAAACATGCCCATAATATATGCTCCCCTATGTGCTTAGACCCGTCGAAAAAATAAATCACACGCCTTGTCCATGATCTTATGGAATGGATGGTGATTTAGTATAGAAATTCGTATTATACCTTTTGGTGAAAGGGATGTTATTTTTTTTTTTATACACATATCCACATACTGGCTCGAATCCTTAAGGATGTAGCGGATAAAATCTCGATCTAGCACGGATCTTTGGGAATGAGAGGATTTTCGGAAAAATCAAAAATTAAAAGGTATATTATGGGAATTTTTGTTTATTTTTGTTCAGATTTTTTATTGCTTTTGAATGTTTTCTTTTATTGCCGAAAATACCAAAAAATCATCCTCTGGGCCCTTAATATATGGTCTTCATGTCACATTTTTCCAATTAATCAAAATCGTTCAACTCACATCGATCAATTAAAGAGGCTTTTTCGTGAAATTGGTATCGAAAGGGCATTAATTTTTTCATTAGCGTAACCAAGTCATCGGACTCATTTTCTTTGGTTTGTAGAGATAAAATAGTTCTTCTGCTATTTTATATAGGTTTCTAATCAACCTACTATAAATGATTGGTGGCTGCTCCGATTAAATATTTTCTCATGAATAAACCTAAGTTGCGATTCGGTAAGACTTAAGAGGGTCCGAATTAAGTTAGTTGATTTAATTAACTTGATAATCCATTAGCCTGATTTTTAGGTCACGATAGCTTGGCGACTACGCTAGGAAATTTAATTTTAATTTTTTGAAAATTAAAAGGGGTTAACGAAAATTTTAATTAATTTTCAAAAATTAAAATTGATCCTTCGAAATTAAAATTACTTTCAGATTTTAAGGTTGATTTTTGAAATTTCCACCCAATTCCCCTTAATTTTCGGAAAAATCAAATTTTTTGTGGACTTAAGCCGTTGATTTTCATGATCTATGCCTTGATTGCATGATTGTGATTGTTGATTGATCGATTTTTTCAACTATTTGGAGCTTGATTGATTTTGATGGCATTTTATTTGAATAATCATGTTCCAATATGCTGGATTCTTCCAATCATTTTCATGCAGATTTACTTAATTTTTGGATTTTAATTTAATTGCTCTATTTTATCGCAAAATGCCATGATTAAGTGGATTATACCTGTCGTGCATGATTCATGACACTGCATTGTACCCTAAAATATTAGTTGAACCTAGGATGGTAACTAGATGAGGATCTGCCTGGCCTCAAGATGGAGGAATGGATGACCTTGCCCTCGACCCTAATCATGTTGAGAATTTCTCGCTCTGGCTTGAATCTGCGGGCATGAGAGGACTTCTTGACATCCTCCAAGCTCGAGAGGTGATGGATACGACTTAGATCGTTGAGTCTAATTCGCCCTCAAGAGCTGTTTAAAAACTTGGCTAATAAAGCATGCATATATCATTCTGCTTGTCTTCAAACCCATAAGCATTATATTCGCATATGTGTTTTTCGAGTCGATCCATGGCTGTTAGGTGCGTCACCGTTTTGATCTATTACTTCATGGGGCATGGCAACATTCGCATCGTAGAGATCACGAAGGATGATTTGATCGACTAGCTTTCCCAACCGGTCGAGGTTGCTGGTCACTATGTGGAGAGCAGACTAGGGAAGCTCATCTTATTGCTGAATATTAAGGTTCGTATCGGGATGATTCGGGCTCTCGCTCACTGCTGGGTTCCTCATATCGCTACATTTCTACTTGGTAAGCACGAGCTCACCCCTACCTTGGAAGAGTGTAGCGTGCTCATTGGTAAGTCCTTTAACTCTGAGCTCATCAGTCCATACTTGAAGGAGGATGCCTATGGGGTCTTAGTCGATTTCCTGAAAGTTGAATTGCCAATCGTTCAAAGAGTTTTGAAAGGAAACTACGGGCATTGTTCTTTTACTTTTCTCATCAACTATTTTAACAATACTCGGTCCTTGCAAAGGGGAAAAATCTTTTTATTGGTATTTTTTGGGAAAAGTACACTAGAAGTGTCATAACTTTTGTACGGTGTTCACTTGAGTGCCATAACTTTCAAAACGTTCACTTAAGTGTTATAACTTTTAAAAATCGTTCACTTAAGTGCCATGTTGACGTGGCAGCCGGAAAAGCTGATGTGGCGGTCGGAAAAGTTACCGTAGACATCGGAAAAGTTACTATAGCACGCCGAAAAAATTACTGTAGACATGGAAAAACCGACGTGGCACGCCGGAAAAGTTGTTGTAGCACTCAAGTGAACGATTTTGCTTCGACGTAGCACTCAAGTGAATGATTTTTAAAAGTTATGGCACTTAAGTGAACGTTTTGAAAGTTATGGTACTTAAGTGAATGCCGTACACAAGTTATGGCACTTCTAGTGTACTTTTCCCGTATTTTTTGGATTGATCATTTTTCCTCATCATAAGAAGTCCGTCAATCCTCACATGGCTCATTTTGTTCAATAAGTTTGTGAGGGAAGAAATTTTGTGAATGCTATTTTGGCTGAAACTGTTATTTCCTTGAACAAGTATCAACGGGGCAAGGATAAGGTCTTGCGAGCTTCTGTCGAGCTTTTGCAAGTATGATTTTTGTCTCATATCAAAGAAAATCAAAACCTTGTGACAATAGACACACCGAGAAATTTTGGCCCACCATCGGTCATCTTCAAAGAAAAACAAAGTAAATGCCCGGATTATCACTTTTCCAAATGGCTAAAACTCTTGAGTAATCCCTCCGCCAAGTCTTTCCAATGGCATGCTAGCTGGTTTCAATGTAAGGAGGCTCGTCTCACCTCTGGCCGATCTGGACCGGTCCCTCTCTTGGGTTTTACTGGAGTAGCTGAGTATTATCCGTCCCAAGTCATCCGACAGTTTAGGTGCATTAAAAAATGCCGCCGCCTCTGCCATCTAATCAGATCCAGTTGAACTTTGGGAATCTTATCTTAGAGCACGAAGAAATGGTCACTACCGTTCACTACCTATGGGCTGCTTCTCAGCTGGCCAAACTTTCTTTCTTGAGGAAGCCGCTTGAGCCCGCCGAGGAGGCCTATCAATCCACCAAGGAGTACCGACTGAAGCACTCCATCCCCGATGAATGGCGTCCAAAGCTCCCAGATATTACTCCATCCCGGTTCGTCAACAATGAGCTTAGGTGTTTGCTTGCTGAAGCTGATGAGGAGATTGCCATGGCGAAGAAAGTCATCAAGCGCCCGAAGGCACAAACCGATCCTCAAGTTAAGAGATCCAGGGATGGAATCGAGCCCTCGAAGTGATAGACATTTGTTGAGTCATGTCGTCGTTTTTTTTCCTTGCTTTTCTAGGCCTCATGTTGGGAGTTTTCGTTGGATTTTAGGCTTGTTACCTTTGATTACACTTTCAGTCAGTAAAACAATTCTGTTTTCATTTTGACCTTGCTGTGTTGTACGAATTTTTATGCCCCTTTCTTATTGGATTCAATTTCGTCACTTTAAACAAAAAATGTTCATAAGATCTTGAACCATCGTGTCGAAAAATTTCATGGTAATCGAATGTGTTTTCTATTTATTATGGAATTAATGGCCGGAGTCGAGCTGGTTGGATCTTACACGTTTTCAGACTATAGATTCATTTTGCAATTTAGTACTAGTAAACGTGCCATATTGCTAAATTGCTAAACATGAAAGTTGTAGAACTGTGTTTCAACTAATAGCCTGAAAAATTTTAGAATTAAACTCACACTCTAAGGGGCTCCTTCATTTTTTTGGCAATAGGCAGACGGAATAGTTTTTTGAACAAGACTTTTTGGATATACACATTAAATTGTATTGATCCATTCATCTCTAGCCCAATTACCCAACATGAAATTTTTCATCAGCCTCTCGACTATGGATTCACAAATTTTCGCATCTTTTCGAAGAATCTCTGATTTTTCACTAATTTTTTTACCAAAATTCGACGAAACTGGAATTTTCAGGTCAGGGTCACGAGTCAAGTTTGGTATGTTCATAAGTCTAGTTAAAGCCGTGGATCGACTCAACGTTTCTTGAATGTCATACTCATCATGTGATCTCCCCATGGAGGTAATTTAACACGGATCCTTCACATATTACTTGATCGGGCGCAAAGAGGATGGCCGACATCAACGCCGTCGTCAATGCTGCCCCGGATGAGAAACTTGCCTCCTTGACCGAACTCTTCAAAGGGATGATGTCCCAAAAGATGTAGGAAATGATGGCTGCCTTTACCACTAAGCTTTAGCCACCAAGCTCTGGCCTACTAGCAGGCTTTTCCATTCCAATTCCTCCGGGAGACAACATCGGTAAAACCCCGAAAGTTGCTCCTTATCGGACAATGCCGCTAGAAGATATGATCATCATTGGCACGAGCTCGGGCTCACCACCCTTGGTCCCAGTTCCCCAAGCCAATCCTGTAGCTATGGGGATGAAGGATGAGATGACCAAGCTATTAGCTCGGATGGAGCAGAGGATCCGAGAAGTAGAAGGTACCCATAACATTCCCCAAGTTGATTTCTCTGCCTTCTCGAAGGTCGGTGTGCTCGAGAAGTTTAAAATGCCTGATTTCGAGAAGTACGACGGTACTTCCAACCCAGTACAACATGTCCAGATGTACCAAGCCAAGAAGAGCAAGTATGCGGCTAACGACCCTTTGATGATTCGGACTTTTTAGGCCAGTCTAAAAGATGCAGCTATGAGATGGTACACGAACTATGAAATCTACAGCATGGAGAACTGGGAGAAGGCGGCTAATGCTTTTGTTAAGCATTTTAGCTTCAACTTGGATGTTCTCATTTCTAGGGAAGATCTAAAATAGGCAAAGATGAAGAAAGGTGAGACGATTAAGCAGTACGCTACCAGGTGGAGGAATGTGGAATCTCAGTTGAAGCTGGTACCCCTTGAGTGAGAGCTCATGAAATTGTTTGTTTCCACTCTTCCTCGGACGATGCGGTCACGAATCCTTGGGTTTGCTGCGATGTCATTTAGTCACCTCATTGTGATGGTTGAGGAAGTTGAGAGTGGCATGAAGAAAGGTTGGTACAAAGAAGTTGCCACCAGTACCAAGAGATTCATGGCAAAGAAAGACAATGAGCCTGCTTCATAGGTTAACATGACCTATGCCTAGAAACCCATGGCCTAAGTGCTAGTCGTGCGGATCCCTAACCAGCAGCAGGCTAACTTTACCGTGCAATGGCAAAAAAGAAAGTTAGCCCGCTGCTGGTTAGGGATCTACACGACTAGAGGATGCAATAGGTGATGAACTTATAATTGTCATACCTAAGACTCTGGTGATCACCTCGCCCTAGCCTTTTCCTTATAAAGATGATAAGACGGTTCCTTGGTCCTATGATCTTACCATGATAACAAGGTCTAGATGTGCTTATAATGATGATTAGCCAGCCAACCATGTCACCAAAAAGGATCCAAAGGAGTTTTTGGCTGTGATCAAGACAAGTGAGTACAACATTATTGATCGATTGCGAAAGTTGTCGGCCCGGATCTCTTAACTCGAGCTCTTATAGTTGTCCGAAAAACATCGGAATTCTCTAATGAAGGTGTTGGGTCAAATTCATGTGCCCGAAAACATCGATTAGGCTAGGTTGGAAAATTTGGTTGGGACCATCCTTCTAAAAGATCAAGTTGTATTTGCTAACGATGAGATCCCTATTGAGGGATGAGGCCACAACAAGGCATTACACATAACGGTCAAGCACAAACAAACTTATGTGGCTCGGGTGCTCATTGACAATGGGTTGGCATTGAATATTTTTCCCCTAGCTACACTAAACCGCCTGGGAGTTGACTTGGCCAAGATGCAGGCAGCTAAAACCTCGCTCAGATCCTTTGACGGTATGAAAAAGAACGTTATGGGGTAAATTAATCTCGAGATCCAAATCGGACCCTCTCTATTCGATGTCTTGTTCCAAGTGTTAAACATCCCATCTGCATTCAATCTCTTGCTAGGACGTCCATGGATTCACAATGCGGGTGTTGTCCCGTCAAATCTTCATCAGAAGATCAATTTCGTGGTTGAGTAGAAGTTAGTGATTATCTATGGTGAGGAAGATTATCGAATTTTCAATGAAACGGCTATCCCCTACATCGAGCCGGCTCATAATGAAGAAGATTCTTACCATGCCTTTGAGCTAGTGCGGATCATTCACGTGTTGCCGGAAAGTCCTTTACTTATTCCCGAAATGTCAACGACCTCTCTTATGGTAGCCGAGGTAATGATCGGCAATGGTTTTGAGCCCGACAAGGGTTTGGGTCGGCATGGCCAAGGGATCTGCAATCCGATTGAACTCAGAGGCCGGTCCCATACAGTTGGTTTGGGATTTCAAGGACGTGGCCATTCTAGGCATGGCAAGCGACGTACGATGGGTCACGGTAAACTAGAATGCACTTCTTTACCACCACCTTTGTATACCACCTTCCGATTAGTTGGAGTGGTTGGTAGTTACAATGAGATAGCTCAATTTGAAGATGATCCGGGGATTATCTTCCCTGACTCGCCGAAATGGCCAAGATGTTGAATTGATGGACATGGATGACGGTAAAACCGATGATCAAGTCCCCGATCTTGCTGGATGGTTCAACGATTTGGCCATTGCTGCCATATTTGAGGATCCCATGCAAGTTGATGGAACACTTGAAGAGGAGCCTTACATAGTGCCTAGACCCCTAAGGCCATCCGTCAATGCTATATTCGACGATCCATTGGAGGGTTTAGATTCGGAGTAACACTTTTATATTATCCAATCCCCTATGTGGGATATTTCTTGCTTTCCCTTGGGAGTTTAGGTTGCATTGCTTTCTTAGGATTTTCATTTCCATTCTATGTTGCACTTTTCAATTTCCCTTCCAGCAAGATGTAATGCATTGATTTCATTATCAATAAAATTACAGATGTTCGTCGTTAAATTCTTTGAATTTTTTCGAGGTATCCCCAAACCAACTCGATGATGATAACCAGCAATTGAACAATCTATTATCCGTGGTAAGCATTGAGGGTTGGGGTTTATCAAGATTTCTTGTCCCGAGGTCTTCGAAAAAAAAAATCTTCAAAGAAGAAACTTAACTTTTGAAATGAATGAATGAATGATTAAGCCTTATTTGTCCTTTTGATTTTGCTACTTTATGTTTCAGGGGCAAACATGAGGAAGGAAATCCAGTGGATTCAGAAGTATACGACCTAGATGAGTCCAATCCAGATTATGAGAAAAATCACTGGGATTTCGAACGGCATGAGGAGGTTAAGCCCTTGACCAATGAACAAACTATCTCGATCAACTTAGGCGATGCAAAAAACCCTAGAGAAGTTAACATCGGGGCAAACCTTCCTAAGGATGTAGATGAACGTTGGACCAAGCTCTTGAGGGATTACCGGGAAATCTTCGCCTAGTCCTATGCAGATATACCCGATCTCGATCGATCGATCGTCGAGCACTGTTTACCGACCGATCCTTTGGCTAAGCCCATAAGGCAAAGGATGCGGAGAGCTAAGCCGGAGTTGGCACAAAAGATTAAAGAAGAAGTTATAAAACTTCTTGACGTGTGATTTATTGAGACTACCGAATGCTCTGACTGGGTTGCTAACATAGTCCCGGTACTAAAGAAAGATGGTCTGGTTCGGGTTTGTGTTGACTACCAAGACTTGAACAAGGCTAGTCCTAAAGTTGATTTTTTGCTTCCACACATTGATGTACTCGTTGACGAGATATCGGGGTTTGAGCTGTTTTCATTTATGGATGGTTTCTTTGGATACAATTAGATTCTGATGAACGTCAATGATAAGTTGAAAACCACATTCACTACACCATGGGGGTTGTTCCATTACAAGGAAATACCCTTCGGTCTCAAAAATGCCGGAGCTACGTACCAAAGGGCTATGATTACTTTGTTCCATGACATGATGCATAATGAGATTGAAGTTTATGTCGACGACATGATTGGAAAGACAAGGCGTGGGGAAGATCACGTTGAAACCTTGACAAAGCTGTTCGAAAGACTTTAGAAGTTTAGATTAAGGCTTAACTTAGCCAAATACATTTTTGGCACTAGCTCGGGCAAGTTGCTTGGATTTATTGTCAATAGCAAAGGTATCGAGATCGACCCATCCAAGGTAAAAACCATTTGCGAGCTCAAGCCACCGACAATGGTCAAAGAAGTTCGCGGCCTCATAGGTAATCTAAACTATATTGCTCGATTCATTTCTCAATTATCCGAGATCGCTAAACCGTTCCTCGGGTTATTAAAAAAGAATGTGCTAGTTAATTGGGATAGCGAATGCGAGAAGGCTTTTGAAAAGCTAAAGCAACATCTCATGAATCCTCCCATACTTGTTCCGCCAACGCCAGGGCAGCCTCCGATCCTTTACCTTACTATTAATAGTGAATCCTTAGGTGTGATGCTAGCTCAAGTAAGTCGCGAGGATGGGAAAGAACAAGCTATTTACCATATGAGCAAGAAATTCATGGCTTCTGATATAAATTATTCCGAGGCTGAAAAGACATGCACGACATTAGTCCGGGTGCTACACGGACTTTGGCAATATACTTTGCATTATTATATACTCCTGGTAACGGAATGCGATCTTATCAAGTACTGTTGAATTAACTCTGCCTTGATCGGCGGACTTGCCAAATGTCATATCCTTATTTCTGAATTTGATGTTCAATATTTATTCCAAAAATCGGTTAAAGGACAGGCCATAGCCGATGTCCTCCTAGCCGAAAGTCCGGGGCATGACAATGATACCTATCATCCCGAGGATCGAATCATGTCGGTGGATGATTATATCTGAACCATGTATTTTGACAGAACTGTAAATTTATCGGGATCGGGCACTAGAGCGGTTCTAATATCCCTTGGTGGCCAGCATTATCCTATGGCAGCAAAGTTGGTATTTCCTTGTACAAATAACATAGCAGAATACGAAGCATGCATCCTCGGTTTATAGGCTGCGATTGAAATGGGTATAACCCGGCTTAAGGTATTTAGAGATTCCGCTTTGATTATCCTCTATACTGTTGAAAAATGGAAGACATGGGATACTAAGTTGCTACCCTACCATGAGTATCTGGATGATTTGGTGGAGGAATTTATTCATATCTCATTTTGAGTATTTATTCAAAACTCACAATCAGTTCGCTGACGCATTGGCAATTTTATCTTCAATGTTACAAGTCACAAATGGGCTTGAGGTTGAGCCTCCGAAGATCGAAGTACTGAGAAAATCGACATATTATATGGCCGTGATTGATGAACCCAATGGCAAGCCGTGGTTCCATGATATCAAGACTTACATTCAGAAGGAAGAGTTTCCTAAGAGAAGTACAACATCCGATCAAAGGTATATGAAAAAGATGGCCTTGAAGTTCTTTTTGAGTAGAGAGAGTTTACACATGCGGTCATTCGATTCAACCCTTTTGAGATGCGTTGACTCTGCTAAAGCGATCAGTCTGATGATGGAGGTACATAAAGGAATTTATGATCCACACATGAATGGTCACATGTTAGCTAAGAAGATCATGAGGTTGGGTTATTACCGGCTCACGCTAGAAAGCGATTGTATTCAGCATGTTCGAGGCTGTCACAAACGCCAGATTCATAGGGACAAGATCAATTTTCCTCCAAATGAATTGCATCAGCTGTCAGAACCTTAGCCATTTTCTATGTGGAGCATTGATGTGGATTGAAGCGCATCATACCTAGTGGTTATAGTAAGGAATGTTATAAAGTTCATCCGTTGGGATATCATTGTACGATACGGCTGACCCGAAGCCATAATCACCGATAATGGCTTGAACTTGTACAACAAGATAGTCGATGCACTGTTCAAGAAATTCAAGATCAAGCATCCGAACTCCTCTCCGTATCATCCTCAAATGAATGAGGCGGTGGAAGCAGCTAATAAGAACATCAAGAAGTTCTTGCCAAAGACGGCAAAAAATTATCGTGATCGGCATGAAAGGTTGTCTTTTGTACTCATGGCATATCGAACTTCGATCCGACCATTCACCGGGGCAACCTCATACTCTCTTGTATACGGGATGGAAGCAGTATTATTGGTCGAGGTGGAGATTCCTTCCTTGCGTATATTGTCTCAAGTCAAGCTGATTGAAGCCGATTGGATGCAGCATATGATGGATCAATTGAACCTAATTGATGAGAAACGACTTAGGGCGGTATGTCATGGCCGGTGTTATCAGCAAAGGGTTGCTAAATTCTTCAACAAGAAGGTTCGGCCTCGACATTTTCAAGTAGGAGACCTTATGTTGCAAAAGTTGTTTCCCATTGTTCCACTTCCCGAAGGAAATTTTACTCCAAACTATGGTGGCCCATATGTTGTGAAGAAAGTGCTCCCGGGGCGGTGCTCTGATCCTAGCCGAGATGGATGGTCATGTATTAACCAATCCAATCAATTCTAATGCTGTAAAAAAGTACTATGCTTGATTCACTATGATATTTGAATCAACTTATAATCCATTTGATGTTTATTTATGCATTGCTCACACTTGTTTGTTTGCTTGTTTTTGTTTGCATTACTAATCTTCATTGTGAAATAGTTTCAATTAGGGAGTCCCTCTGGTTCCATTGAACTGATCATTTTGAATAAGGAACATTACGACGACGAAAGGCAAGTCATTTCCTATACACATTTATATCATAATTCCCATTGAGAAATATAAGATTTCCACACTCGCAAGGTAAAGGGTTATCTCACGAAAAGTATGACGATCAAAATGATATGAGGCATTCATTTCCTATATCCAAACACTACAAGTTGTCCTTTGCTCAACCCCTTGAATGGTGGTTTCATTTCATATCCTTGTCAAGAATAACTTCACATTGGGACAATTTTCGGAGGACCAAAAGATGGGTAAAATTTTCTTACTTTCACTTGCATCAATCTTTGAGTGTATTTGCTGCATGCGAACCCTATATTAGCTCAAATTTCTTAGACAGGACGAAAAGCATTCCATTTCTATACCATACACACCTGACCCTTTGCTTAACCAATTTGAGCGTCGGATTCATTTCTCAAAACTCGATTGGTGATCATCCTGGTAAAGAATCATTTGAAACCATATGACAAACAAGCAGAGTGCCTTAGGGTAAACCGGAACTCGAAAGATTTGCCAGCAAAATATGCGGGGGATCCAGATAAAACCTCTTCCTTCCTTTTGAAAGAAAGCTCAACAAGAGAGAAGGGAGAAGTGATTAAGAAAAGCAAAGACTTGCTATGCAAAAAAGGGAGGGAAAAAATGAGCATTAGAAAAAATCAAAATAAAAAATGCCCTAAGAAATGCAGCCTGGGCCCTCTCCCATCATGAGAAAAAAAGAAGAAGACAAAGTTCTCTTAGAAAAATCTCTAGAAAGAAGGGAGGTCTCAGCTGAACTTGCTCAAACCATCCTAAAAAAAAATCACAAGAGTTCCATGCTTAAAACGGCAAAGAGTGATGATCACCAATCTCATCTTCATACACCTCTTTTATTATAAAAAGGCCTTTTATTTCTAAGCCTACCCCGAACCTACATTACAACCCTTACTGAAGTCTCTTCAGATTAGGGAACTTAGGTTAATGTAGGATTTCAAATTGCTTATAAATATCTCTCGAAGAAGTGTGAGCAAGATCATTTTTATCTTATTTTGCGGGGTTCCTGATCATGCCGGATAAGGATTTCATTTCATAGCCTAATGACTCATATGAGTCCCCTTTGATAAACCTCTGGCCAAGCCCGAATTACGGTCCTTATAAAAGACCTCACAGATTGGTCCAATCATACTGATTGCGAGAATATTTGGACCTTTGTCAAGTGTGATTGTTGCGACCCGAAATTCGGTTTGAATTTTGGATTAATGGATTACCAAATTAATTAAATGAATTAATTAACCTAGTCCAAGCTCTCCTAAGCTCTACCAATTCGCAACTTAGGTTCACATGATTTCAATCAAAATATTTTCGATCTTTGGAGCCGCCACTAATTTTTTCGGAATGTAGATTAGATACCTAAATAAAGTATGGGAGAATACTTTATTTTCTGCTAACCAGAGATTTAGGTTCGAAGACTTGATTATGTTAATTTTTCAATTAACACCCTTTCGGTACCATTCTTGCGAAAATTTTCTTGATTGACAAATCCAATTGATTTCAATAAATGAATTTAAGTGCAATTTATCTTTTTCGATTTTCTTGATTAGATGAATGCTATGCAACTATATGAAATGAGTAGTGATGATATTGAGAAATTGTATTTTGATGCGTACAAAGGAAAGTGAATTCTAACTACATGACATGCAATATGAGAACTAACCTATATGACATGCAATATGATTTATTTATGTCATGTGGTATAGTAAAAAAAAAATTGCATGAATGACTTTTGGAAAAATTGAATTTGATGGAACGTGAACATGAACTTCGAACTACATGGCATGCAATATGGATTATATTGATGACATGAAAATGCATGAATGACATATAATAATGCATGACGAATTAGACTATATGAAATGCACATGGAATGTCATAACCCTTTAATGAATTTTCAGTTTTATGATTTTTGGTCCGACAGTTAACACAAATTGATTAATCAAAATCCAATTTATATTAAGAGTCATCTTAAGATATAATTTCCGAAAAAATTCATTTAAGGTCAAGATATGATGATTTTTTTATGATTTTTATGATTTTTTTAATGAAAAAATGAATCAAATAAGAATATAATAAACCTTGAGCATAATACACTTACAATCCGAATTTTTCCAATGAATTCGCTTTGTACCCGAGATGTGGGGTCAGAAGGTAATTTATTCACGTCGTACCCCGGGGGTGGGGTCAGATAGTGAATTTATATATTATGAATTTTGTCGATCTGGTCCCAAAATTATGGGATAGGTTAGACAAATTCATGTATGGATGACATCGTACTTCGGGGGTGGAGTCAGATAGTCATCCACAATGCACATATTCCGAGGGACAAGGCACAAGGGAGCATGTATTATACTCAAGATAGATTATAAAAATATTTGGGAAAAGTACACTAGAAGTGCCATTACTTGTGTACGGCATTCACTTGAGTGCCATTACTTTCAAAACGTTTACTTAATTGCCACAACTTTAAAAAATCGTTCACTTTAGTGCTACGTCGGAGCAAAATTGTTCACTTGAGTGCTACAGTAACTTTTCCGCGCGTGCCATGTTAGCTTTTCGGCGTCTACGGTAACTTTCCCGGCGTGCTACGGGAACTTTTCCGGCGTGCTACGGGAACTTTTCCGGTATCTACAGTAACTTTTTCGATCGCCACATCAGCTTTTCCGGCTGCCACGTCAACATGGCACTCAAGTGAACGATTTTTAAAAGTTATGGCACTTAAGTGAACGCCGTACAAAAGTTATGGCACTTCTAGTGTACTTTTCCCAAAATATTTGAATTGGACTAAGGTATATAAAAAAAAATTAATTTCTCGGCCAACTAAGGTAGGTGCTGAAATTTTAAGGGGGATAGCTCCTTATCCGCAAAGGATTCACATCTTTTAAAATTAGGAAAGATTATCTCTTAAATCTTTGGAATGTATCAGATAATTTCCAATTTTTTAAAGGATATTTTCCAATATTCGAATAGATATACTTCATATTTTCGAAAATTCGATTAGCCCAAGAGATATGCTCATATTTTTTCAGAAAAATTCTAGACTAGAACACGATATATTTTGAATATTTGAAATGATACATAGAATATCCCAAGGATAAGATTATTAAAAACATGGGATTACGAGACATATCAAATATCTCACCAAAGCACATCCACGGGCCGGAGACATACTCAATATTTCCCCAAAGATATAATCCAAAATTTAACGTGCACTTAGAATTTCCAGGATATCATTTAGTATTCCAAATTGCTCGAATCACAAAAGATGTCAAATGTTCTGATAATTCCACTCAAAACCGATAATGTGCCACAAAACCGGAAAACTAGCTGCGGGTTCCGAGAACTCATATTAGACATTCCCTTGCCGGTTTTGACAATTTTAAGATATTCACTAATCAAAAGATACGTTCCTTTTTTCCTCGTTTGGTCGGGCTCATGATTAATCAACCGATTTTTAGATTATGCTAGCCGAAATAAAAGTTGACCAAGGCGAACATCCATGATGACTAAAGTCTCCATTCGAGATTAGCATTCCAACCAATACATATTTAGATCCCGAATATTGCAATCACAATGGACGACAACGAAGGGACGTCTAGAATATTCATGAAAAATTTTCAAGTTTAATGGGTCCCTTATAAACAATCAAGCACGCAAAGATAAACAGCCCATGATAACAAATACCCGATGATATACTCAAACACGCAAAAACATTTGTTAAGATATGCGAATCAACCAACTAGGCTAGTGAACATTCAATGATAGAAAGCTTTACCTTGAACCAGATATCGTCTTTTCTAATCGAACTTTGCACGGAACTCAAATATCCAAGCGTTGAACGTTGATCTGTTTGATACAGTAACCTTCGCGGATAGGTTCGACTATATACTCATGTACTGGAAGGAGGATTCAGTAGTAAAACCGAACAAAGAACGAGCTCGAACAACAGAAGCTTCGATGGCATGGACGAGTCGTTATGATCATCAAATAGCTGCGCCGTCGATGGGGGTTGACGGAGCACGGAGAAAAAGCCGTCCGAGTTGTTGACGCAGGTAGGTAGGAAGGACGTCGTTGAGATGCAGAGCAAAGTGACGGCCAACAATGAGCGAGAGCCTCTTGGTCTTTATCCCACTTTTCTCTTGCTTCTCACGTATGCTCCCAAAAGTATGACCGTAGAAAATTTTTGAGCAATTGTGGATGATTCCTCCCCTCTGCTCAACTTCTCTATTTGTGCTAGGTATTCTTTGAGAAGGGGAGAAGAAAAACCAGTCTCTAGCCGTGCATATCTCCCCCAAACCACGCTTTCTCGCTCTCGTATATTTTCTCTCTCGATTTTTTTGTCCTCTCCCCTTGGTGAATGTGGACAAGAGACCTCCTTTATAAGCGAAGCAATGGCCCATACAGGAAAGAAAATAATATCACTTTCTCTTAGAATATTAGTATATCTCTTTTTACTTTACCCACACGGCCGATCATGATTCTACGAGATATACTCTAGTCTATGAGAAAACCAATATTGTTTAATTTCGGCATTGCAATTTTCGGCAACACATGCACGTGCGAAGAGCTTGGCTGAATATCACCGTGGGCTTAATCCAAACGTTTAAATTCAGAATTATCGAGTTCACGTGCTGTCGGCCAATTTTGGTCTTAATTTCCTACTGCCGCAAAGCATGATTGTTGAATAATAAAATATGAATGTTGAGTTTATTATTATTATTATTTTTTAAAATTAATTCTAATTTTTATGCAGAAAATGATCGAAATTTAGGCATCAACAGCTGCCCCTCTTTGAGTGGAGGCTCGCAGAGGTTTCGCTCAAAGACAAAATTGAAACCGAAATTTTGACAATGCAAATGATGAATGATAATTTTGTCGGGAGTTTCAATCCCATTTTTAATGCAATGGAAATGATGCATGATATGCATGACTATAGAAAACGTGTGCCAAAACTTCTCTTTTTTCCATATTAGAGAAACCAGCGCATGGATCGCATATGAGAATACATGTCTTGCTTGATATCTCATAATGCTAATGATTTCCTTAATCTCCAAGTTTCTAATGCGAGGGTCTTAAGGTACTGGGCCCATCTGTTACCAGAGATTTCCTCCCGATTCGAGACGACGCAAGATATGTGTGTCCTTCGAGATCACAAGAGCTACGTCGTTGTGGGTCGAAAGAAGTGAAATCAAGTTCACAAGAGCTACGTCGTTGTGAGTTGATAAAATGTCAAAATCGCCGGTGCATATGTCTTCACGATTTGACGAAAGGGAACCAAAATCATAAGAACTACGTCGTTATGATTTGGTTTGGATCAAAATCATGGGTGCTTATGTCGTCATGATTTGATAAAGGGCCGAGAATCATAAGAGCGATGTCATTATGAGCCGACTAAAAGTCATGATCACCAGTGCATATGTCTTCGTGATTCGAGACCAAAATCATAAAAGCTACGTCATTATGATTTGATAAGATGTCAAGATCGCCAGTGTATATGTCTACACGACCTGACAGGAGAGGCATATTGCCCGATTTGAACAATATTTGAGATGAGTACCACCGAATGGAATCGATAAGTACGAAAGGGGCATATTGCTCGAATTGAATCATAACAACTATCATCAGAAGAGTTGTTAATTTGAAAAGGGGTTCAAAAGACTTACCCGGGTTCTCCGAACGAATAATCAAGGAACGAGGCGGATTGCTTGTTTTCGAACGGATTATCATGAAACGAGGTAGATTGCTTGTGTCGTACCTATTTAATCACTTGAGATGAATATGATCAATTGTTAACACAACATGACACGTCCAAAAATTCTTGAATTTTTTTTTTTTACATTGCAAGGCTCCATGGGGATTTTTCAATAAGGAAATAAGTATGATCCTTTTAACGAGTTTGATCAAATCGAATGAGGAACTGCAGTAAAAAAGGACTTTCGCTCACTCTCATGAGAAAGGTTTTGAAACCCGACCATTGATACGGGTAAGAGAAAACACTCAGAATTGTCATCATCACACTTGACAAGGGTCCGGGTATTCTCGCATTCAATATGACCAGACCAATCTATGAGGTCTTTTGCAAGAACTATAATTCAGGTTTGGTCAAAGGGTTTATCAAAGGGGACTCGTATGAGTCATTTTTGGCTTTGAAATGAAATGACATTCTTGTCAGCTGCATCGGGTTTACAAGTCGGGAACCCCGCAAAATGAAGTAAAAATAATCTTGCTCGCACTTCTTCGAGGGATATTTATAAGCAATTCAAAATCCTACATTAATCCAAGTGCCCTAATCTGAAGAAACTTTTGGTAACGGTTATAATGTAGATTCGGGGTAGGCCTAGAAATGTAAGGCTTATTTGCAACAAAGGGTACATAATGATGATATGGTAACCATCTCTTTGTTTAGAATGGTATTCTTGCAGACTCCCTGGGGAATATTCAAATGCGTCCAACCGAGACACCCCACCATTCCAGAGATTTCTCGAGAGTTTATTCCTTTTTTCTTTTACAGGAAATGGCCTCCTCTTTTCCGGGTCGCATTCCTCATTTTTTATTTTTCCCATTTTTTTGGGAATTTGGGGTGCTCAAAATTTTGCCCACCATTTTCTTTTTCTTTCTTTTTTGAGTGGTAAGCCTTTGCTTTTCTTACTCTCTTTTGATTTTTTTTAAAAAAAAAGGAAGGAAGGGGTCTCGTCCAGATCTTGCATATTTTGCTGGCAAATCTCTTGAGTTCGAGTTTGCCCCAAGGCATTTTGCTCATTTGCTAGATGATCTCAAGTGATTCCTTGCTAGGATGATCACCAATTGGGTTACGAGAAATGAATCCGCCGCTCAAATTGGGTTTGCAAAGGGATAAATGTGTATGATGTAGGGAATGAAATGCTCTTCGTCATGTCTAGGGCACTTGGACTAATACAGAATAAATACACTCAAAGATTGATGCAAGTGAGAACAAGAAAATTTTACTCATTCCTGGATCTAAGAATCGCCCCGGTGTGGGGTTGTTCCTGACAGGGGCATGAAATGAAACGCCGTTCAAAGGGGTTAAGCAAAGGGCAACCTTTAATGTTTGGATGGAGGAAATGAATGCCTCGTATCATCTTGGTCATCATACTTCTCGCGAGATAACCCTTTACCTTATCGGTATGGAAACTCTCTCTTTTCACTGGGGGTTATGATATAGACGTGTATAGGAAATGGCTTGCCCTTCATTGTCCCGATATTCCTCATTTAAAATGATCGGTTTAGTAGAATCAAAGAAATTTCCTAATTGAAAACCTCCCACATTGAAGATTAACAATGCGAATAGGAACAAGTCAAGTACAAGTATAATGCATGAATACTCATTAGATGAATTGTAACTTGATTAAAATGTCGGAGCAAATCAAGCATAATATTTTTTTACAGCATTAGAATTGACATGATTGGTAAAAACACAACCATCCATCTCAATCAAAATCAAAGCGCCTCCCGGGAGTACCTTTTTCACAACATACGGGCCACCATAGTTTGGAGCGAACTTCTCTTCCGGAAGTGGAACAATAGGCAACAATTTTCGTAGGACAAGGTCACCAACTTGAAAGTGTCGAAGCCGAATCTTTTTGTTGAAGGATTTAGCAACCCTTTGCTAATAGCACTGGTCATGACATACGGCCATAAGCCGCTTTTCATCGATCAAATTTAACTGGTCCATCCTTTATTGGATCCAATCGGCCTCGATCAACTTGACTTGAGATAAGACCCGCAAGGAAGGAATCTCCACCTCGATCGGTAACACTGTTTCCATCTCGCATACAAGAGAGTATGGGGTTACCCCAGTAGATGTTCGGATCGAAGTTCGATACGCCATGAAGGCAAACGGCAACCTCTCATGCCGGTCGTGATAATTCTCAGCTGTCTTAGCTAAGATCTTCTTAATGTTCTTGTTGGTTGCTTCCACCGCCCTGTTCGGGTGTTTGATCTTGAATTCCTTGAACGGATCATCGACCCGCTTGTTGTTTAGGTTTGAACCATTGTCGGTGATTATGGTTTCAGGTGAACCATATCGCGCGATAATGTCTCGACGGATGAATTTCACGACATACCGAGCTGTGATCGCTAGGTATGATGTAGCTTCGATCCATTTAAAAAAATAGTCAATGGCGACAAGAACAAATCGATGCCCGTTAGATGCTTTAGGATTAATATGACCGATCACGTCAATGCCCCATATAGAAAATGACCATGGTTCGGACATCCGATGCAGCTCGTTCGGAGAAATGTTAATCCCGACACCATGAATCTGGCATTTGTGGACTCTCTAGACATGTTGAATACAATTGCTCTCTAAGGTGAGCCAAGAATAGCCCAACCTCATGATCTTCTTGGTTAGCATGTGTTCATTCATGTGCGGACTACAAATTCCTTCGTGCACCTCCATCATCAAAGGGATCGCTACGGTGGAATCTATACACCTTAGAAGGACCAAATCGAACGGCTGCTTGTATAAACTCTCTCCGCTCGAAAAAAATTTCGAGGCCATCTTCTTTATGTACCTTTAGTCGGACGCGGTACTTTTCTCCGGAAACTCCTGCTTCTAAATGTAAGTCTTGATATCGTAGTACCATGGCTTGCCGTCGAGTTCATCGGTCATAACCATACAATATGCTGGCTTCCTTAGTACCTCGATCTTCAACGGTTCAACCTCAAGTCCATTAGTGACTTGTAACATTAAGGACAGGGTAGCCAAAGCATCGGCGAACCGATTCCGAGTTCTAGGCAAATACTCGAACAAGATATCGTGAAACTCCTCCGTTAATTCATCTAGATACTCATGATAGGACAGCGTTTTGGCGTCCCGAGTTTTCCATTTTCCAACTGTTTGGAGGATAATCAATGCTAAATCCCCAAATACCTTGAGTTGAGTAACTCCCATCTCGATGGTGGCCTGCAAGCCGAGGATACATGCCTCATATTCTGCTTATTTGTGCAAGGGAGTACCAATTTTACTGCCACAGGATAATGCTGACCACCGGGAGATATCAGAACCGCGCCCGTGCCTAATCCCGATAAATTAACAGCTCTGTCAAAATACATAGTCCAGATGTAATCCTCCACCGACATGATTCGATCCTTAGAATGATAGGCATCATCATCTCACTCCGGATTTTCAGCTAGAACATCCGCTATAGCCCGTCCCTTGATTAACTTTTGGGACAAATATTGAATATCCAACTCGGAGATGAGGATTTGCCATTTGGCAAGTCTACCAATCAAGGTGGGTTGATTCAGTAAGTATTTGATAGGATCGCACTTTATCACCAGAAGCACCCGGTAGTGCAAGGTATATTGCCGAAGCCTGTGCAATATCCGGACTAACGCCGCACATGTTTTCTCCGCTTCAGAGTACTTCATTTCCGAAGCTATGAATTTCTTGCTCAGATAATAAATGGCTCGTTCTTTTCCGTCCTCCCGCCCTTCCTTGGCTAACATGGCGCCCAAAGACTCGCTATGGATTGTGAGGTAGAGGATCAGAGGTTGCCCCGGCGTTGGAGGAATAAGTACAAGTGAATCCATGAGATGCTGCTTTAGCTTCCCAAAAGCTTCTTCACATTCGCTATCCCATTGGACTAGCGTATTCTTCTTTAATAGCTTGAGGAACGGCTTAGAAGTTTCTGATAACCGAGAGATGAATCGAGTAATATAATTTAGCCTACCCATCATACTTCGAACTTCTTTAATCGTCGGCGGCGGCTTAAGCTCACAAATAGCTTTGACTTTAGAAGGGTCGACTTCAATACCCTTGCTACTTACCACGAATTCGAGCAGCTTGCCCGAGCTGGTCCCAAAGACACACTTAGCGGGATTAAGGCGTAACTTGAAATTACGGAGTCTGTCAAACAATTTCTTTAGCGTTTCGACATGATCTTCTCCATGCCTTGTCTTTGCTATCATGCCATTGATGTAAACCTCAATCTCATTATGCATCATGTCGTGGAAAAGGGCAACCATAGCCCGTTGGTAAGTGGCCCCAGCGTTTTTGAGACCGAACGACATCACTCGGTAATGGAACATTTCCCATGGTGTGGTGAAAGTGATTTTCAACTTATCATTGACGTTCATCTAGATCTGATTGTATCCGGAGAAACCATCCATGAATGAAAATAATTTAAACCCCGTGGTACTGTCAACGAGTACGTCAATATGCGGGAGGGGAAAATCATCTTTGGGATTGCCGTTGTTCAAATCTCGATAATCGATACAGACTCGAATGCGCCTATATTTCTTCATGATCGAGACTATATTGGCGATCCAATCAGAATATTCTATAGTCTCAATAAATCCGACGTCAAGCGACTTCATGACCTCCTCTTTGATCTTCTACAACAATTCTGGTCCGGCCCTCCTTGACTTTTGCACCACCGGCTTAGCTGAAGGATCGATCAGCAAACAATGTTCAACAATAGAACGGTTAAGACCAGGCATATCTGTATAGGACCAGGCGAAAATGTCTTGGTAATCCTTTAGGAGCTCGACCAAGTGCTCGGACGTCTCTTTGGAAAGGTTCGCCCCTATCTTAACCTCTCTTGGGTTTTCCTCATCGCCCAAGTTGATTGATATAGTCTCCTCGCCAGTTAGATATTTAAACGTCTCGTGTTGCTCGAAGTCTTGACGTATTTCCTCGTAGTCGGGAGTGAACTCGTCCAAGTTGTATACTTGAGAATCCATTGGGTCTCCCTCTTCCCATTTACCCCTGAAACAAAAAGTAGTAGAATCGGGAGGACAAACGGGGTTTAAACATTTGATACATTTCTTTGCAAATCGAGCACCTTTAGCCGCGTTTTTTTTTTTAATTTTTGAAGACCCCGGGACGAGAACTCTTGACGGAGTCCAACCATCGGTGCTTACCACGGATGTCAGATTGTTCAATCGTCGGTTATCGTCATTGGATTGGTTTGGGATACTCCAACAAGATTTCACAGATCATAATAAAAATTGTTTGTAATTTTATTGATATCAAATCAATGAATTACATCTTATTGAAAGGGAAATACAACATTGAATCAAAATCCTACTAGAGTAATGTGACCTAAGGGAAAGCAGGAAATATCCCGCGCAGGGGAACATGAAAATAAATAAGCAAGTGTTACTATGAAACCAATCCTTCCAGTGGATTGTTGAACGTGGCGTTGACAGATAGCCTTGGGAGTTCACGTGCTATATTAGGCTCCTCTTCAAATATGCCATCAACCTCTGTGGTCT
This sequence comes from Rhodamnia argentea, assembly GCF_020921035.1. Taxonomy (NCBI): domain Eukaryota; kingdom Viridiplantae; phylum Streptophyta; class Magnoliopsida; order Myrtales; family Myrtaceae; genus Rhodamnia; species Rhodamnia argentea. The sequence goes on along the minus strand of NC_063160.1, from coordinate 12,197,293 downwards.
CTTCCAATACAACAGAAGCAATAGTTAGATTATTGAACCCGTCGGCAAGGTCGAGGTCCTCATCCTTTTTGTCTAGCATCATCGGATCAGCATCTTGGTATTTTGGGAACACTATTCCCGGATCGTCTTCAAACCGGCTCAACTCATCGTAACCACCGGTCACTTCAGCCAATCGGAAGGTAGTATACGGGGGTGGTGGCAAAGGGCTGCGTTCTTCCCGATTTTAACCTATTGTTTATCGTTTGTCACGCCTCGGGCGGTTATAACCTCGATATCCCAAACCACCTGTGTGGGACTGCTCTTTGAGTTTGATCGGGGTGCGGATTCCTTGGCCGTGCCGGCCTAAACCCATGCTAGGCTCAAAACCACAACCGACCATTACTTTTGTCACCATAAGAGATGTGGATGACACTTCCGGAATGGGTAAAGGGCTCTCCGAGATGCATGGATGGTGTGTACTATCTCAAAAGCGTGGTAAGAATCTTCTTCATCATGAACCGGCTCGATGTAAGGGATGACCATTTCATTGAAAATCCGGTGATCTTCCTCTCCGTGGACAATCACCAACTTCCGCTCGACCACGAACTTAATTTTCTGATGAAGGCTCGATGGGACAGCCCCCCCGTTGTGAATCCAAGGATGGCCTAGGATAAGGTTAAAGGCTGAAGGAATATCTAGTACCTAGAAGAGAACGTCGAACAAAGAAGGCCCGATCTGAATCTCTAAGTTGATCTGCCCAAAGACATCCTTCTTTACGCCATCGAACGAGCGGACAGAAGTCTTGGCCGTCTGCAACCCGACCAAGTCGATTCCAATACGATTCAATGTGGCTAATAGCCAAATATTCAGTGCCAACCCGTTGTCAATAAGTACTCGAGCTATGTGAGTTTGCTTGTGTTTGATCGTTATGTGCAAAGCTTTGCTATGACCCCACCCCTCGAGCGGAATTTCATCGTCAGCAAATGTAACTTGATCCTTTAGAAGGATTGCCCCTACAAAATTCTCCGGTTTGTCCCGCTCAATATTCTCAGGTACGTGAATTTGACCGAGTACCTTTATTAAGGACTCTTGATGCTTCTCAAATGATTGCAGAAGTTCAAGCGGGGACACCTGAGCCGGTGACTTCCGCAACCGGTCGACAATGTTGTACTCACTCGCCTTGATTACGGCCAAGAATTCCTTAGCATCCTTCTCAGCAACTTGCTTAGTTGGTCGGTCATCGTTATAAACACGTCCCGATCTTGTTATCGGGGCAAGATCGTAGGACCAAGGAACTGCCTTGTTACTAATGTATGGAAAAGGTTGGGACGATGCAATGATGATTCCGAGTTCATCGTCCACTGTATCTTCCAAGGCGGGCATGTCCGCCAACTCTGGGTCATTCTTAATCAAGTCGGTCGCATCGGCATCTTCTACCTCGGACTCTCGAAAGGTCTAGGGTTGGGTCAAAGTTGCAAGCTCCTGATCCCAGTCAATTACAATCTCGGATATAATGGCCACCGTCCCGGCTTGACTTGCCCGCATTATGAATCCGTTATTCATGAGATCAGAGACCTTTTCCTTCGATTGATCGAGTGATATCAATTCACCGACCTTATAATATCCTCGCCCGATCGTAGCGTTGAGAATATCGGCTACTTCAACCTTAACAAGACCGACCAGTCTGATTCCTAGCTCGAATACAACATTAACTTTACTTGAATGATCTGGCAAAGGATTATTACGGACATTCGGCTGTTTGTTGCCCTGGAATGAGAATGCCTTAGAATTGAGTAGATCTTGAATCCGAAGCTTCAATACGAAACAGCCGTCGGTGTCATATCCAGGCTCCCCACGGTGGTAATCACATTTCTTCGATGGATCATATCTCGGCGAGCTCGTGTTCTTGGGTCGCAGAGGCTCGGAAGTCGCTAAGCCTCTTTTACGAAGAACCGCGAGTATCTGCGACGGGGTTCCTAGTAGAGGGGTAAACTACCGAGGGGACCGTAGATTCCCTCTTTGTCTTGCACGTCGAAATTAGCCTGCTCCTTAATAGGAATCTGCACAACCGGCGTCTAGGTCGTGGGTTTTTGGCTGTAGGTCATGTTGACCTGTGGGGTCGGCTCCTTATCTTTCCTTACCGTAAACCTCTTGGTTGTCATGGCGGCATCACCGTACCAACCTTTCTTCATGCTGTTCTCGACTTCTTTAGCCATTGCGATGAGATGGCTGAATGACGTGGCAATGGATCCCAAAATTCGAGTTTTCATAACTTGCGGCGGGGTAGAAACAAACAATTTCATGAGCTCCCTTTCGGGAGGGACCAATTTCAGCCGAGATGCCGCGTTCCTCCACCTGGTAGCATACTGCTTGATTGTTTCTCCTTTCTTCATATCAAGCTGCTCAAGATCTTCCCTAGAAATGAGAACATCCAAGTTGAAGCTAAAATGCCTAACAAAAGCATTAGCCGCCTTCTCCCAGTTCTCCATGCTGTAGATTTCGTAGTCCGTGTACCATCTCATAGCTGCATCTTTCGGACTAGCTTGGAAGGTCCGAATCATCAGAGGACCATTAGCCGCATACTTACTCATCCTACCTTGGTACATCTGGACATGCCGTCTTGGATTAAAAGTACTATCGTACTTTTCGAAATCGGGCATTTTGAATTTCTCAAACACACCGACCGTCGAAAAGGCGGAGAAATCGACCCGAGGTATGTTGTGGGTACCCTCCATTTCCCATATTCTTTGTTCCATCCGGGCCAACAGCTTGGTCGTTTCGTCATTTGGTCCAGGAGCCACAAGACCGGCTTGGAGAACTGGAAACAATGGTGGGGGGCTTGATCCAGTACCTATTATGATAACATCTTCCAGTGGCATGGTATTGATGGGAACACGCTCCGAAACCTTGTCAGAATTGCTCGTGGGAGGGGGCGGAGGAGGAATGACTAGTTGAGGGTTTGAGCTTGATGGCTGATACCGGGCTGCAATGCTAGCCATCATCTGCTCCATTTTTTACAACATCATCCCTTCAAAACGGTCGTTCGTAGTGTTGAGCTGTTCACTCAAAGCTTCATGGATAGCAGCATTGATCTCGACTCTGTCGGCCATTTTTCTTGCCACCAATCGGGTAATGTGCGGAGGATCCGTGATAGATTACCTTTAAAAGTAACAATCCAAAATAAGTATAATGAACAAGAATAGTGAGCCGGTCCATGACGTCCCTCTAGACTCAACGAATGAAGGAGGTATGACCAAACGACTAAATCAGGCAATTTTCAAATTCGTCGGCCTTTACGAAGAAATTCGTCTTAATTCGTACATTGATCAGAAATATGTAAAAATTTACTAATTGATAGATGATACAACGATGAACAACTTTTGTGTTTCGTACTAAGGCAGGTTTCACCCGGATCAATACAGTTTAATACTTCTTCGGAAAACTTCTGCCTAGAAAACTGCTTTGTCGGATCCCCATAAAAAGAACGAAATACTTCTTAAAAATGTGAGTCATGGTCTGAAATTTGTTAGACTGCTAGTTAAAAGACCATTCTACGACTTTCATTTTTTGTGATTTAGCAAAGGAACTCATTTAATAGTGATAATCAGCAAAACAAAACTGGTGCCAGAAAACTGCCAAAATGCTTGTTGACGTTGTTCTCAATGGAAAATCACTAATAAATGGAAAATTCCTTGGATCATTCTCAAAATTTTACACATGATAGATCAAGATGTAATGAGAACTTTCCATTCAAATGTTAAAATTCAAAAATGACTAGAAGAAGCTCGAAAAAATCAATCTACGCAGAAAGGTCATTTTGAAATAATATCCAGAACACAATCCTAATGAAAATAAGACTAAAACTTGTAAGACAATGGCTCTAACTAGCTCGAGACACTTGACTCCCCTAAATTGTCATGGACCGGCCCAAAAATAAAAGTGAGTAAGAGAAAAGGGTTCGAGAGAATACCGTCTTTGAATGCCCAAAATAAACAAACACATAGACATACACCTGAAAATGCTCATGAGGTTCAATTTCTATCTAGCATGGCTTGACAAAGGTGGAGCCCTAGGGATATCCAGACTAAATCACCTTGGCTTGCGATTGAACCAAGATCCCCCGTAGACATTTGGCTCAGCCAAGTAACAACCCATATCACACGGCGAATGATGGAAGTATTAACTCTTGGCACCGCTTTGAAAAGGTTCGGGACTCGAGGAGGGCGACTCGGGCCGGACGACGATGGCCGAAGTATCCCTAATCAAGTACCATCCTAAGCCTAGCCATTCGGGCTCATTGGTAGGTTGTGTGTGCTAAGTGTAAATGCAAAAAGTAGTAAATACATGCATGGAAATTTATAGCATCCAACACTTCAATATAAACCAACATGCATTCTCCTTCAACCTGCAAGAAGAGGTTAGCAATCAATCATCCTCTTATCACTCCAAGTCTGCAAAAACATTTAACACCTTCAAATGTGAGTTTCAATCAAGATCGCTAAAAGCGAGACATCCATGGAATTTTCTTTAGGCCTAAATCCACTAAAACTATTAATTTTCCAAAAGATTCAAGTGAATCAATTAAGTCTTGAATTTTTTCAAAAAAAATTAAATTTTTTCCCGGTGGAGTCGCCAAGTTTGTTGCGACCCGAAATTCGGATTGAATTCCGGATTAATGGATTATCAAATTAATTAAATGAATTAATTAACCTAGCTCGAGCTCTCCCAAGCTCTACCAATTCGCAACTTAGGTTCACATGATTTCAATCAAAATATTTTTGATCTTTGGAGCCACTACTAATCTTTTCGGAAGGTAGATTAGATACCTAAATACAGTATGGGAAAATGCTTTATTTTCTGCTAACCAGAGATTTAGGTTCGGAGACTTGATTATGTTAATTTTTCAATTAACACCCTTTCGGTACCATTCTTGCGAAAATTGTCTTGATTGGCAAATCCAATTGATTTCAATAAATGAATTTAGGTGCAATTTATCTTTTTCAATTTTCTTGATTAGATGAATGCTATGCAACTATATGAAATGAGTAGTGATGATATTGAGAAAATGTATTTTGATGAGTATAAAGGAAAGTGAATTCTAACTACATGACGTGCAATATGAGAACTAACCTATATGACATGCAAGATGATTTATTTATGTCATGTGGTATAGTAAAAAAAAAATTGCATGAATGACTTTTGGAAAAATTGAATTTGATGGAACGTGAACATGAACTTCGAACTACATGGCATGCAATATGGATTATATTGATGACATGAAAATGCATGAATGACATATAATAATGCATGACGAATTAGACTATGTGAAATGCACATGGAATGTCATAACCCTTTAATGAATTTTCGGTTTTATGATTTTTGGTCCGACAATTAACACAAATTGATTAATCAAAATCCAATTTATATTAAGAGTCACCTTAAGATATAATTTCCGAAAAAATTCATGTAAGCTCAAGATATGATGATTTTTTTAATGATTTTTATGATTTTTTTAATGAAAAAATGAATCAAATAAGAATATAATAAACCTTGAGCATAATACACTTACAATCCGAATTTTTCCAATGAATTCGCTTCGTACCCGAGAGGTGGGGTCAGAAGGTAATTTATTCACGTCGTACCCCGGGATGGGGTCAGATAGTGAATTTATATATTATGAAATTTGTCGAGCCAGTCCCAAAGTTATGGGATAGGTTAGACAAATTCATGTGCGGATGACGTCGTACTTCGGGGGTGAAGTCAGATAGTCATCCACAATGCACATATTCCGAGGGACAAGACACAAGGGAGCATGTATTATACTCAAGGTAGATTATAAAAATATTTGAATTGGACTAAGGTATATAAAAAAAATAAATTTCTCGGCCAACTAGGGGTAGGTACCAAAATTTTAAAGGGGATAGCCCCCTATCCACAAAGGATTCACATATTTTAAAATCAGGAAAGATTATCTCTTAGAATCTTTGGAATGTATCGGATAATTTCCAATTTTTTAAAGGATATTGTCCAATATTCGAATAGATATACCCGATATTTTCGAAAATTCGATTAGCCCAAGAGATATGCTCATATTTTTTCAGAAAAATTCCAGACTAGAACACGATATATTTTGAATCTTTGAAATGATACATAGAATATCCCAAGGATAAGATTATTAAAAACATGGGATTACGAGACATATCAAATATCTCACCAAAGCACATCCATGGGCTGGAGACATACTCAATATTTCCCCAAAGATATAATCCAAAATTTAACGTGAGCTTAGAATTTCCAGGATATGATTTAGTATTCCAAATTGCTCGAATCACAAAAGATGTCAAATGTTCCGATAATTCCACTCAAAACCGATAATATGCCACAAAACCACAAAACTAGCTTTAGGTTCCGAGAACTCATATTAGACATTCCCTTGCTAGTTTTGACAATTTTAAGATATTCACTAATCAAAAGATATGTTCCTTTTTTCCTCGTTTGGTCAGGCTCATGATTAATCAACCGATTTTTAGATTATGCTAGCCGAAATAAAAGTTGACCAAGGCGAACATCCATGATGACTAAAGTCTCCATTCGAGATTAGCATTCCAACCAATACATATTCAGATCCCGAATATTGCAATAACAATGGACGACAACGAAGGGACGTCCAGAAATATTCATGAAAAAATTTCAAGTTTAATGGGTCCCTTATAAACAATCAAGCACGCAAAGATAAACAGCCCATGATAACAAATACCCGATGATATACTCAAACACGCAAAAACATTTGTTAAGATATGCGAATCAACCAACTAGGCTAGTGAACATTCAATGATAGAAAGCTTTACCTTGAACCAGATATCGTCTTTGCTAATCAAACTTTGCACGGAACTCGAATATCCAAGCTTTGAACGTTGATCCGTTTGATATAGTAACCTTCGCGGATAGGTTCGACTATAGACTCACGTACTAGAAGGAGGATTCAGTAGTAAAATCGAACAAAGAATGAGCTCGAACAACAGAAGCTTCGATGGCATGGACGGGTTGTTATGATCATCAAATAGTTGCGCCGTCGATGGGGGTTGACGGAGCACGGAGAAAAAGCCGTCTGAGTTGCTGACGCAGGTAGGTAGGAAGGACGTTGCTGAGATGCAGAGCAAAGTGACAACCAACAATGATCGAGAGCCTCTCGGTCTTTATCCCACTTTTCTCTTGCTTCTCACGTATGCTCCCAAAAGTATGACCGTAGAAAATTTTTGAGCAATTGTGGATGATTCCTCCCCTCTGCTCAACTTCTCTGTTTGTGCTAGGTATTCTTTGAGAAGGGGAGAAGAAAAACCAGTCTCTGGCCGTGCATATCTCCCCAAACCACGCTTTCTCGCTCTCATATATTTTATCTCTCGATTTTTTTGTCCTCTCCCCTTGGTGAATGTGGACAAGAGACCTCCTTTATAAGCGAAGCAATGGCCCATACAGGAAAGAAAATAATATCACTTTCTCTTAGAATATTAGTATACCTCTTTTTACTTTACCCACACGGCTGATCATGATTCTACGAGATATACTCTAGTCTATGAGAAAACCAATATTGTTTAATTTTGGCATTGCAATTTTCGGCAACACATGCACGTGCGAAGAGCTTGGCTGAATATCACCGTGGGCTTAATCCAAACGTTTAAATTCAGAATTATCGAGTTCACGTGCCGTCGGCCAATTTTGGTCTTAATTCCTTACTGCCGCAAAGGAAGATTGTTGAACAATAAAATATGAATGTTGAGTTTATTATTATTATTTTTTAAAAAATTAATTCTAATTTTTATGTAGAAAATGATCAAAATTTAGGCGTCAACAATGATGATGGTAAATTTTTGAGTGATTCTCGTACCGGCATCAATGGTTGGGTTTCAAAAGCCTTTTCATGAGAATGAGTGAAAGTCCTTTTTGACTTAAGGTTCCTCATTCAATACGTTCGGATTTATCAAAAGGATCAGACATGTTTCCTTATTAATAAAATTCCCCAATAGAGGTTTGTAATTCAAGCAAAAAAAAAAAAGTTTAAAGATTTGTGGACATGTCATGTTGCATTTACATTGATTTTGTTCATAAGTATACCTCCAAATTAAACAGGTACTATCGCGACCCTTCCTCTCAAAATTTCCGGCGGGCGAGTGAGGTAAACGAGCCGCGCTTTCGACGCAGTTGGCGGTGGATCTTGGCGCGCGGGTCCCTCCCGACACCCATTACTCGAATTGCGATATGAAGAAGATTTTTGGATATCGAGATCGACCTTAGTGTGGTCGGGTGACATGTGCATTATGTACATGCATATGGAGTCGTCACCGATCAATTTTTGGAGGGTATGACCGGGAACCCTATCGAATGGTCGAGAGAAACCGTTCGACTCTTCGAAAACCAGAGAATATTTGTCCTTCGAGTCGTCACCATTCTCATTTTTATGATAAGACCTAACATGTTGGTTGCAATCCGATTCGATAGCCATCCAGTAATATCCGAGTCTCATAATCTTCTTGGCGAGGAGATGACCGTTCATGTGCGGTCCCGCATTCCCCTTCATGGATCTCTTTCATAATAAGATTTACTTCTTTGGCGTTTACGCACCTTAGCAAGACCGAATCAAAGGATTTCTTATATAGGATCTACCCACCGAGGAAAAACTTAGAAGACATCTTACTGATGTACTTCTTATTTTCTGGTTGGCTGTTACGTGAATACTCGACTTTCAGCGGGTAATTTTTGATATCATGATACCATGGTTCTTCATCAGATTTTCTTGCTTTCACTTGCATCAATCTTCAAGTGTATTTATTGCATACGAGTTCTGTATTAGCTCAAGTGCCCTAGAAATGACGAAGAGCATTTCTTTTCTATACCATATACATTTATCCCTTGATTAAACCAACTTGAGTGGCGGATTCATTTCTCATAACCTAGTCAATGATCACTCTTGTGATGAAAAGGAGAATGAGAATCTTAAAGTATCTAGCAAATGAGGAGCAAGGCGCCTTGGAGCAAGATGAAGTTTGAAAGTTCCGTCACGAAATGTGTAGAAGGTTCAAATGAGATCCTCTTTTCCTCCCGAGAAGAAACTCTCGAAAAAAAAAAGAGAAAAAAGAAAATAGGAGTAGGGAGTAAGAAAAGCAAAGGCTCACCATGCAGAAAATTTGGGGCATCCAAAAATTCTATGCACCCAAAAGGAAGGAAAAACAAGTGTAGCCCAAAAGAAAAGGGCCCACTCCTGTAAAAAAAAAAAAAAAGGAATCTTTGGATGGAAGGAGGTCTTAACTAGATTGGCTCATAGTATGTTCCCCATGGATAGTCATTTTTGAAGCAGATCAAGAGAAATTGCTCGCTCGGAGCGACATCCACGCTTAAAAGCAACAAGGATGGATGATCACCGATCTCATCTTCATACACCTCTTTTATTATAAATAGGCCTTTCATTTCTAGGCCTACCCCGAACCTACGTTACAACCCTTACCGAAGTCTCTTCAAATTAGGGCACTTGGGCTAACATAGGATTTCAAATGCTTATAAATATCGCTCGAAGAAGTGCGAGCAAGATCATTTTTATCTTATTTTGCAGGGTTCCCGACTTGTAAACCCAATGCAGCTGATAAGGATTTCATTTCATGGCCTAATGACTCATATGAGTCCCCTTTGAAAAAAAAACCTCTGACCGAGCCCGAATTACAATCCTTATAAAAGACCTCACGGATTGGTATAGTCATACTGATTGCGAGAATACCTGGACCCTTGTCAAGTGTGATGATGGGAAAATTTTGAGTGATTCTCGTATCGGCATCAATGGTCGGGTTTCAAAAGCCTTTTCATGTGAGTGAGTGAAAAGTCCTTTCTGATCGAAGGTTCCTCATTCAACTTAATCATATTTATCAAAAGGATTAGATAGATTTCCTCACTAATAAATTCTCCAAGGGAAGCTTGGTAACATGAACAAGTTTTGACTTAGGATGTTGCATTTTTGTTAGGAACACAATTATTTGCAGCTTTATTTTAAGTGAATGAATAGGTATGACACGATCAACTTAGCCATTCCTTAACCATTGCTCAGAAAATCCATGTAAGTTTTCTGAATCCTTTTCCAAATTGACCTTGGTTGTCGTTTTAATCCCTATGTATGTTCGTGCTGATAAGGTCCGTGCGGCATACCTATTTTATGTTCACGTTGATAAGGTGCGTGTGACATATTCCTTTCGTGTGTATACTACTAAGGTTTGTATCACATCCTTTTTGTGATTCATACTGGCAAGTTTCAGGCGTCACATCATCTCTTGCATTCATACGGAGAGACCCGCTAAAACGGAGAAGGTCGCAAGAGACATTTTACCGACTCAAGGTGACCCATTAAAACGGAGGTGGTCCCAAGAGACATTTTATCGACTCACGGTGACCCATTAAATCGGAGGTGGTCCCAAGAGACATTTTATCAACTCACGGTGGCTCATTGAAACGGAGGAGTCACGAGAGACAATTTTACTGACTCATAATGACCCGCTAAAACGGAGGTGGTCTTAAGAGGCATTTTCAGCTGATACGTGACCCGCTAAAATGGAGGAGGTCGCGAGAAGCGTTTTCGAACTCACGGTGGCTCACTAAAACGATGGCAGCCCCAAGAGACAAGATGGTGCAGCTTGAACCGTAACTCAAGCACATTTTTTCATTACGGATCTTACGTCATCTCGAATCAAGAGAAGTCTCCGGTAACAGATGAGCCCAAGACCTTGAGATCCTCACATCAGAAACTTGGAAATTAAGGGAATTGTCAGCTTATGAGGTATCCGGTAAAACAGGTATTATCATATGCGATCCATGTGCAAGTTCCTCTAATATGGGAAAAAGAGAAGCTTTGGCGCATGTTATTTACAGTCTTGCACATCATACATCATTTCCTTTGCATTAAAAATGGGATTGAAACTCCCACCAAAAAAATCATATTTCATTATTTGAATTTGCAAAATTTAGGTTTCAATTTTCGTCATTGAGCGAAACCTCTGCGAGCCTCCACTCAAAGAGGGGCAACTGTTGACACCTAAATTTTGATTTTTCTTAAATTATTCATTATTCATAAAAAAAATGAGAATTAACCTTAGTTCTTGCCAAAAATAATTTTCATGCATAACATATTTAATTTTTCTCAAGCATTGCATTAACATTTATCCGGATCGACGGCAGAAAAATGGAGCTTAAATTGACAAGTAGTGGACCCGAGCTTCCATGTAATTTTTAGCAATAATTGAAGGAAATCCTCGAAATTTACAATGCCATTAGGGGGTTACTTCCATTGTCAGTATATAGCCACAAAAAAAAAAAAAAAATTGAGAGGACGGAAAGAAATATTGCATAGACATAGTTCACCCTATTATTTGAGCAATATATCTTTTATGAAAGCATGGCACGTTCTTCTTGTGGGCATATGGACTTGCAATACACAAAAAAATAAAATAAAGAAAAGAGATATCTTCACGTGTCCATGGGCTTGAGCAGAAAGAGAAAAAGCCACAAAAGGAAACAAAATCTTCTTTCTTTCTCATTAACCTAGACTCTGACGCTTATAAAAGAGACCCATGAGCGATTGAAGAGGGGGTTTTTTTTTTATCAAATATTCAGATTTTTAAGATACACATCCAAAAGGATATGTGAATATTGCATTCTTGTCCATCAAGCTAGGCCAATTCTCTCTATAAATACAAGGTCCTAGCAAGAGGTTAAGGGGGGAGGGCAGAGGCACTAAGAAAAATTCCATTCGAGAGCTCGGGTAAGAAACACACGAGCGACAAAAGAGCGAGAGTTGTGGATTCAAAGCCTCCTTTGAAAGAGTTTGCCCAAGTTCCTCTCGACGGATTCCTTTTCTGCTACGGCCATCATCTCGTCCCTTCTCGACGAACTTCCTTGGTGGTCTTGACATCTCAATCGTGGGATCAATCCAACCACGAGTCTTAAAGTTGACGTTCCCGCTGTCCCGGAGAAGACAAAACCGTGAATAGAAGCCATTGTTTTTGCCCAATATTGCTACCGCACCTTCTCGATCTTGCCATTGTCAAAGCAATCATCCATGTTGTCAAGCCGGCTGTAGATCAAGGTCCAGCCTTGCGTGTTCCCATAGTTAATCGGTCCAAAGGTACAAAGATTGGAGCGTGATTTTCGCGCGGAATTCAAATTAGGAAATTGAATTTTGCAAGACAAGGTAATTTTTCTTATCTTGAACTTTGGTATATTCAATTTCCTATTTTGTGATATATTGCATATCTTGATCGCATTGCATCAAAGTGGATATCTTTTCAAAATGCAGGTAGATTAGGAAAATTTTCTTTCCTAATCCGCAACTTGTCACACGATCGAGAATGTCCATCTTAAGGATTATTGATGGAATACTCGATTAGGCAAGGATTTGGGTCTAATCGTTAATCGTGGGATTACGAATTAAAGATTGACTCAAATATTTTGCAAAATATTTCAAAACTTGATTGATATATCCACTTTCTTGATTGACATTGATTGGCATATTCACTTTCCTAATTTGATTTGAATTGTTTGATTTTTAGAATATATCCGTCGCGTGATCTAATCTCGAAAATTCTAAAAGATTTGCATTCATTCACTTTCCATATTTGAAAATTACATAGCATCATGTAGATCATTGCATATCTAATTTTTTTTTTTTTAGGTTAGATTGCATCTTAGGATAGAAATTGCATGTTTAAATAGAATCTCGTGTTTAAAATAATTCATCTTTAATATATTAGGGTTTAGTTTAATGTAAACTCTAAAATATGCAAGATAAAATTTATTTTGGCATAGTTCTATTTTAGGAAATAAATTCATCCGAAAATAAAAAATTCATCTTTGCCACGTCATCTTGCCATGTCATCTTTGCCACGTCATCCATGCCACGCCATTCATCTTTGCTATGTCATCTCATATCATGTCGTATAGGTTGCGGGTTAGTTTGCATTGCATGTAGAATTGTATGCTTAGGTTAATTTAATTGATTCCAACATCACGCAATCAATTTAATTAAACTATGAGCGTATATTTATACATTAGTTTAAAGTTGCATGTTTAGAGATTTAATTAATTCATACATCACGAAGTTAATTTTCATGTGCATGTCATCTTTTGTATCTCATCTAGTTTAGTCTTGCATTTAATTCATCACATTGCATTGCATATAGTATAGTTTTTCATGCATTCATATAAAAAATCGAAAATAAAAGAACCATCTTGTGTGGCGCATGCTCCCCGGATTATATTGATTTACGGATGTTCATTAATTGATTGTGCACCCGCATGATAACCTTTGTTAGTGACTTAGGTTAAAATCAATTAATGTTGCCTTCTCAAATGATTTTTCATGAAATAAAATGGTACCGAAAGGGCGTTAGAGTAATCTAGCGTAATCAAGTCCCCGAACTCTTAATCTACGGTTCATAGGAATAAAATAGTTCTCCCGCTATTTTATTTAGGTTTCTAATCGACCTACCATAAATGATTAGTGGCGGCTCTAAAATTAAAAGACATTGCATGTTAATCAATTGAACCTTAAGTTGCGATTTGGTAGGGACTTGGGAGAGTCCGAGTTAGGTTAGTCAAATAATTAACCCGATAATCGATTAGCTTGGAAATTTTTCCCAATTTTTAGGTTGCGACAACCTGAAATGCATCATGAAAGGTTAGTATGCAAAAATGATAAAATCACGGAATGCATGACTTTTTTGACGGGAAAACATTTTCAAATTCGCTTTTTAAAGAGAAAGGAAAGAGAACTAGTTCTCGACCTTCCGGACATCCTGGTTCTCAAAATGCTATTTTAAAACCCGAGATCATATGGAGGATCGGGCCTCAAGTCTTATAGTCAAGGCAATTGTCATCATCGGACCAATCCGTTGTTCTATAAAATTGGAGATGATTTTTATTGATAGATGCAACTAATGGCAATACAACACTGCACTTCTCGAATCAAGAAATGAGATCCAAAGGGTGCTTAAAAGAAGAAACAACGAAAAGCTTTGGCTATAAGAAACAAATGTAGTAATTTAAATGCGGTGAAAGGTAAAGTTCGGAAAGAGCCTTTTACTCAAGGGTGGGAAAGTCATCATTGAGCCATTCAATGATCACATTCACCCGATTGTCTAGAAATGGGTTGAATAAGTCCGGCTCCGCAACATCAAAAATATCTTCATCCTCAAGCTATTTACCTCCTTTGGAGAATACTTGAGACAAGGGATTTTCAAACATTTTCCCTCTAGCTTTCTAGAAATTAGTGCCAATAAAGCGATCATCTCGGTGTCCACAACGTCCTTGATTTCCAAAACATTTGTTTCGACCTCGACCTCGATCCATATCACGTCCTATTATCTCCTTATATCCCAGACCAACCTTGTGGTCATTTGAGTTAAGACTCAAAGGATTACGAATTCCCCGGCTATATTTCCCCAATCTGGTGTCGGGAATGAAACCATTCGTGAGGAGTACCTTTCCAGCCATAGTTGCAGGCTTAGATAACCCTGGGGTAGCTATCTTCGCATCAGATGGTACGTGCATAACGGATACGATGTCAAAGGTGTGGTAACTAAGCTCATCCTCCTTTAGGGGCTCAATGTAGGGAACCATTCCTTTCAAGGACGCACGATGTCCCGTTTCACCATGGATAGTGATCGGTTGGCCTCGGACCACAAATTTAACCTTCTGATGTAGAGAAGAAGGTACCGCTCCGAATACATGGATCCATGGTCTTCCCAAGAGCGGGGTGAAAGCACTAGGGATATCCAGTATTTGAAATGGTATAGAGAAAATTACTGGCCCAATGGAGACATCCAGTTCAATTTCGCCCACCACATTCTTGGAAACTCTATTGAACGATCGAATAGTTGCTTTGGACGTCTTGATGAAGTCCTCATTTATCCCCAAGCTCCTCGTAGTACTTAGAGGACACAGATTAAAAGCCGAGCCATTGTCGATTAAGACATGAGGTACCTCTTTTCCATGGCATCTTACGGCGATATAGAGAGCCTTGTTGTGAACATGCCCTTCTCTCGGGAAATCTTCATCCGAGAAAGAAATCTGATCCTTCGGAAGAATGGCTCCCATGAAGTCTCCCAGCTGGACTTCGTTGATAGTCGTAGGAACGTGCACTTCATCTAGTACCTTCAGAAGGGCGTTCTTATGCTTCTTTGAATTTTTAAAGAGGTCAAGCAAGGAGATTTGTGCGGGCATTTTTTGAAGTTGGTCTACGACTTCTTACTCACCGGTTCTCATAATAGATTGGAGTCTTTCAACTTCTTCGGACGTTGGGGCCTTCTTCTCAGGCTCCACCTCTCTTGGAGCATAACATCTACCATATCTAATCACTGCGTCAATCTCACTAGTCCCGTAATCCCAATGTACCGCCTTTGGATCATATCCCTCTACGGGTGGAAGTTTAATCTTTACCAACTTGATTCTATCATCCCGACCTTTCGAGACTTCCGTTACTTCCTCACAAGATGAATCTAGTGTTGGCGGCTTTTCTAAGCTGGAAGCTTCCCGTTATCCACCTTATTCGGATTAATCACAAAGCGGATCGGAACATCTACCATCCCAATCATCTCATCCTCATGGACGCTTTTAGGATTATACTCGGGACTTGGCCTCACGGGCGTTGGGTCGATGACGCTTTCTTCATCAAGGCGCCCTTGTTTTTCCCTCCCGACTCTCATGATTGTGCCCTCAATCCTCATACCAATATTCACTATATGTTGGAAGGAGGAATATGTATATGCATACATACAGTCAAAATACTCTACCGGCATCGACTTGAGCATAAATTCCAGCATTTCCCTTTCTGATAGCGGTGGTTGCACCATCATTGCATGCTTTTTCCACCTTCCGGCGAAGAGCTCAAAACTCTCGTCTTCTCCTTTTCCGATATTCAACAAGTTGGCTTTTGTGAAGTATCCTCTAATCCCAGCTTCAAAGTGCCACACGAAGTGCTCTGATAGTTCTTCCTAGTTTGGGATCCAATCTAAGTCGATCGATTGGAACCAAGCCAATGCGAGGCCGGTCAAGCTATGTTTAAAATTCAGGATTAGCATTTCATCATCTTCATGATGACCTACCATTTGGCAGAGGTAATACAAGATATGTACTAGAGGACACCCAGCACCATTATACTTTACGCGGAAAGTCACTCTCGGGTTCACGACTTTGGGTGGAATATTTCTAGCTTGGGTGATTGGCACGATCAACTCCTTTAGTTCGTCCACCTTTTTGAAATTTCGTTGCCTTGTTCTTGCAACACAGCGATCCGTCAATTTTACGTTTCAATAATCCGCCGTATCTCCAGGATTTGCATACTTTCTTCCACTGTCGCGGTATTGTTCTTGACCACCAATTGAGATAACTCCGCCACCATACTCGTCGGATGACGTATGTGGGTTTCTAGATTAGAAAGTTGTATATCGGATTCTTGATTCTTTTGTTCATTCCGAGGGATCTCCCGATCCTTAACTTCATCAACCGTTCCCACGAACTCTTCACTATCGGGGTTGTCCATTCCACCCCAACTATCGGGAACTATATCTCCCGAATCAATGAAAAAGCTTGGCGGTGCCGAATACAAGACTTTAAAGTTGTAACCGCCGCTATCCTCTCCAAGATTGTCAACTATCTTACCTCTTTCGAGAGCCTTCTGCATAAACCTTCTATCACCTTGGCGGGCTTTCTCAAGGCGGACTTCATAATTGTCTAGCTCTTCCGTGTCTGTATCATCCTGGACATTTATCGGATATCCCGAAGGAATTCCCTAGGCCTTTCCTCTTGTAGCTTTCATCATGAACTCCTCTACCACCATGTCAATGGTTACGTAAGTTCCTTTAAAAGCAACATCCTCCATTCTTCCGATAACGCTTAGATTAATCAGCCGTTCTAAACACGACTTCTTTTGTTCCTCGGGGATAGTCGCTCTATCGGGGTATTGTGAAGCCAGCGTCATGATGTTTCACATTCTATCCACATCTATTATGAATTCCGGGATCTCTTTAGGACTATCTTCAAATATCGCGTTCACCTCGCAATGCTCCGGTAAAGGGTTTTGCTACACGTTAGGTTCTGTCCTATCAAATTCTGGGACCTTACCATCAATCAAGGCTTGCACCTTGTATTTAAGAGAGAGACAGTTATCAACGTTATGCCCCCTTTCTCCCATATGGTATACACATGTATGTGTCTCGTCAAAACCAGCGAACCTAAGAGGATTCGCTCTAGGAGGCTCTTTTGCAACCAATCGATTCTTCAGCAGCATGGGTAATAGTTTAGACAAAGGTCGAGGCAATGGGGTAAAAACAAGTTGGTTTCTTTTTCTTGGTTTCGACGATTTAGGGATGGTCCAAGAAGAAGATCCTTGGGTTGGGGTAGAAGATGAAAACTTTTTTGGTTTAGGTGGGTTAGGGACAAACGCTACATTGCCGGTTTGCTCCCTATCTCTTCTTCTTGGGTATTGGCGTCTAAAAGATGAGTCGGGTATCTTCTTCTCCCGCAACACCCATTCATGACGTTCCGCTACCTTAATTAGGTGCGCGAACGTTTGACACCCGAGGTGTTCAATTTATCAAAGTATTCAAAAGGTAATGCCTTGAGGAAGATGTCCACCAGTTCTTCCTTAGGGATGGGTGGTTTCACTTGCACAGTTGAGGCCCTCCACCTTTGAGCATAGGCACGAACAGCCTCGTTCTTCCCTTTAGCGGTCCTCAATAGGTCTTCCCTAATAAGGGTCGTCGAGTGTTAAATTTGTACTTGCTTGAGGAATTCATCGGCTAACTTGTCCCAATCGGCGAGCCTTTCAAGTTCCAGCTCGATAAATGCATCTTAAAGAAATATGCCGAGCCTTTCGGGTTCCAGTTCAAAAGTGTTCAAAAGGATAACAATATGCCGAACTAAATGAGGGAATAAATCTATCCGAGCCAAGGACGCTTGCGTTCTTCTTGTTCTTCCGATCCATCCGAATCCCACAAATAAGGATCTTTTCCTTCTTCGGACATCCAAAGCTCCGGGTCTTCGAGGATATATGGCTCTACTCCCGAGACGTACGGCACTATGTACTCGGGTACATAGGACTCTACTTCTTCAATGTAGGGAGATACGCACTCATGTACATAAGGCTTGACCAATGATCTCCGGTACTCCTTGAACTTTTGAATGTACTCCTTAGAAGCCCTATGGATGTTCATCTCATCATTCAAATAATCGGGCCATTCAACTTGTTGTAACGGGGAATTCTTCAAGGCATGAAGGATAAGCCTAATTCGGGCCCAATAGAGTTTTTTGGCTTCTTTGGTGAGCTTTCCATGTGCTATATCGAATGAGAAGATCCTAGGACAAACATTTGGTGGCACTTGTTGTAAAACACCAAATTGCCTTAGCACGTGAATAGGATAATAGGCCACCGCGCCGGTATATCCCAAGAAAGGAATATGGCTATCGTCAACGCCAGCAATGCGAGCCTCCAAGATTTTAGGCCAAGTCGGGCACCATCGGATATGTTCGGGCTCCAAATCTCTCAATAGCTCAACCCATTTCTTGAAAGAGTGTTTAGGTACGAGGGATTAGCACTTGAGGAAGGATTTAAGACGATGAACATGCTCATTGATGTCATAGCATCCTACTCGAAGTTAGAAAGTCTTTATATGAGAAAAAAACCACATGTGAAGTAGTCCGTTGGATGCTTGAAAAATGGCCTTTTTGGAAGTTTTAAAACGGTTTAGAGAGAGAAAGGTTTCAGCTAGAATCATGTAGGAATAGTTCCATCGGCAACATGTTTGTCGGGCTATGTGAACTATGGAGGGATCGAAGGTAGTTCTAGAAGTAGGAAATATGATGAATGCGAAGAAAGCTAGGATGAACACCTTTCCTGATTTATGACCTATTTCGGCAGATAGGGAAGAGTAATTGTCAAAGAGGAATGAGAAAGTGAATCGCGCAAAGTTGGATTTGTAGACCTTCTCTATCTCGGAGGTCTTGAGGCGAAGAAAACTCGATAGAGAAAGGGTAGGGTCCATATCTAAAGAAGGTTGAGCTATATGATCATCGAACTTGGCCCCGATGATAGAAGAATACTCTTCGAGTATAGGGGTCAACTCGAGGCCTTGGAAGTTTGTTGACACCTAAATTTTGATTTCCACAAATTCATAAAATGAGAATCGGTTGCGCTTCTCACAAAAATAATTTCTCATGCATTGCATATTTTTCGTTAGTCATACGTGTCATTTACATCTAAGATAGTGGTGAGTCAATTGAGCTTAATTTTGATAGGCGATGGGATCAAAGACTCGGTCCGAAAGTTTCGCCTAGAGTTAGAGAGGGTGCCGAATTTGCTTAAATCAGTTGGACTTGTTCTTGGGCTCGATTCAATTCATTTAAGCTTGATTTGATTATTGAGGTTTTCAATTTAATATCCATTATTCAGAAGGAGTCTTATTTGAGCCCGAAGTAAAAACAAACCTATGATGGAAAATTCGAAATGGGACGTAGATACATGGCTGTCGAAATATCCATGTAGGTTTGGGCCCTAATTTAGGCTCAATTTGGTTTATTTTATAATGCCTTTAGATGGTCATTTAACTAATTGAAGGCCAATCAAGCTCAAGATCCCATCTCAAGCCCACGTAGACATAAGAAATTCTGCCATTATCATACTCATCATCCCTTGGCAGAAATATATCTAGGAGAATTGGACTTCTCAAAATTCAAATTAAAATCAAGAGTTTTATTAGCTTGGAATTCTTATCTTAATTAAGAGTTTTATTGATGTGGGAACTCATGATCCAATGGCTAATAACAACTCCTACGATAGCTAGGATTGCTCATCTAATGGCCCTCAAGAAGTCCTACTCCTACTAGAAGTAGTCGTGCCTAGCTCTATATAAACGAGGGCTCACTCGCGTTCGTTTCGTTCGGCATCCATTAGAATTTTCGGCACTTGAGAGCTGAAGGAAGGTTCCAAAAGTTTGATTCTCTCAGCCGTTCGTGATAGCCTTCAACTAGAGGAGTCTTGATCGTGCATGATCAAGCTTCATCGTCCACCGCCAAAGGTTGTCCATCCCCCTACAAAACTCCACTGTTCAGCATTGTCGGCCTCCATTATCTTCGCCCCAGAGCTTGGTTTTTTGCTGCCTGTTCATCCTCGAACAGCCACAGATCCGTAAAGAGAAGTCCTCTGAGCTAGCTGCTGTCCTGACGAGTTGTAGCTGCTGTTCAGCCCCCCTTTTCCTTGCGTCACTGATCCAGCACTATTTCAGGTTTATTTGATCTGATTTTTTATCAATATTCAGTCACCAACTCAAGTGTTATTTGGCGTCATAGTCCCTGAGAACTAAAGCTCCCATTCGTTCAAAGAGGAGACAATTTTGGACGTGATTTCAAAGCTGCAAGCGTGCTGGAGTTTTTGCTTAAAAAGGTACTTTTTCTCAATTTTTGGTTGTAATTCAATGCTCGTTAAGCTGATAACTTGCCTAGTTATTTGCCATCATATGTTGATTTGCAATTGAAAGTAAAATTTTTGCTCAAAGCCGAAACTTGTCTTAGGACGCATAAAAATTCTGATCATGAATGAGTTTGCGTCTAATGCTTACCTTTGAATTGGTTGGATGCTTGCACGTGCTAGGGAAGGTGATTTTAATTCAAGTGGAACTTGTCCGTCCTTAATTAAAAATTATTCCTCAATGGTCGTTAAGTTACATTGAATAAAAAAAATCAGAACTTTATGGCATGAGCATGGAATTTTTGGCACGTAGGCAATTCGTTTGATCGGATGTTTTAATGTGGGTGGAGGATTAATCTTTTTCGCTACATTGGTTGACTGGAATTTATCCATGGGGTGTTCGATCACAACCTTGTGTTATTGATAGGAATTTGTGATTGTTCGACGTTAGCTCTTGGTGTGAATGAAGATTCGACTAGATTGAAATTTTGTCTGATTTAACTAAATTAGATATTTTTTTACTCATGGATACATTTTTTTGAGCTAGTCGTTATCTTTAACACATGCGAAGTGATTTGGATGTTATATATTGTTATCTTATCTTATCTCTGGTGAATTTTCTGAACACATTTGATTAGAGATAAGGTTTGGTTGGATTGAATGTCTATCTATTTTTTTACGAGGATTATCTAAAATTAAATTTTCAAATCTTAAAGATAATTCTTTCAAATTAAAATTGGATCAAACGTTTAGATGAGGAAAGGTGGACCCCAACGCCATATTTTCGGCCACCCCTCTTTGAATTTTTGAAATTTCAAGCTCAATTGATTTTCATTTTATTTTTTGTCGTGCTGTTTGTTTTTGATTTGTTATAAAATTTGCACATCTTTAAACAAACATGCCCATAATATATGCTCCCCTTTGTGCCTAGACCCGTCGGAAAAAAAAATCACACGCCTTAGCCATGATCTCGTGGAATGGGATGGTGATTTAGTATAGAAATTTGTGTTCCGCCCTTCGGCAAAAGGGATGTTGTTTTTCTATACACATATCCGCATACTGGTTCGAATCCTCGAAGATGTAGCGGATAAAATCTCGCTCTAGCCCGGATCTTTGGGAATGAGAGGATTTTCGGAAAAATCGGAAATTAAAGGTATATTATGGGCATTTTTGTTTATTTTTGTTCAGATTTTTGAATGCTTTTGAATGTTTTCTTTTATTGCTGAAAATACCAAAAAATCATCCTCTGGGCGCTTAATATATGGTCTTCATGTCACATTTTTCCAATTAATCAAATTCATATCGATCAATCGGAAAGGCTTTTTCATGAAATTGGTACCGAAAGGGCGTTAATTTTTTCAATTAGCGTAACCAAGTCCCCGGATTCATTCTCTCCGGTTCGTAGAGATAAAATAGTTCTCCCGCTATTTTATATAGGTTTCTAATCAACCTACCGTAAATGATTAGTGGCGGCTCCGATTAAATATTTTCTCATGAATAAACCTAAGTTGTGATTCGGTAGGATTTGGGAGGGTCCGAATTAGGTTAGTTGATTTAATTAACCTGATAATCCGTTAACCCGATTTTTAGGTCGCGACAGACTTGGCGACTCATTGGGGACTTTAATTTTATTTTTTTGAAAATTGAAAGGGGTTAACTGAAATTTTAATTAATTTTTGAAAATTAAATTTGATTTTCCGAAATTAAAATTAATTTTCAAATTTTAAGGTCGATTTTCGGAATTTCCACCCAATTCCCTTTAATTTTCGAAAAAAAATTAAAATTTTGTGGACTTAAGCCGTTGATTTTCATGATCTATGCCTTGATTGGTTATTGTGATTTGCCTTGAATGTGACTGATTTTTTTGGAACGACTGATTTGGGGTTTGATTGATTTTTATTTGATTATATCTTGGATAATCTTACTCCATTGTGCTTCATTTTTCTCGTGATTTTCTATAGGTTTACATGATTTTTGGCATTTAATTTAATTGCTCTATTTTATCGCAAAATGCCATGATTGAGTGAATTAACCTGTCGTGCATGATTCATGACATTGCATTGGACCCTAAAATGCTAGTTGAACCTAGGATGATGTCTGGGTAAGGATCCGCCTAGCCTCGGGATGGAGGAATGGATGACCTTGCCCTCGACCCCGATCATGTTGAGAATTCCCCACTCTGGCCCGAATCTGCGGGCATGAGAGGACTTCTTGACATCCCCCGAGCTTAAGGGGCGTTGGATACGGCTTAAATCGTTGAGTCCGATCCGCCCTCAAGAGCTCTTTAAAAACTTGGCTAATAAAGCACGCATATATCATTCTGCTTGTCTTTGAATCCATAAGCATCATATTTGCATACATGTGTTTTGAGTCGATC
The DNA here is from genome assembly GCF_020921035.1 of Rhodamnia argentea. Taxonomy (NCBI): domain Eukaryota; kingdom Viridiplantae; phylum Streptophyta; class Magnoliopsida; order Myrtales; family Myrtaceae; genus Rhodamnia; species Rhodamnia argentea. The sequence continues at coordinate 12,174,446 of NC_063160.1, read as the reverse complement.
CATGGTTGTTAGGTGCGTCGTCATTGATCTATCACTTCATGGGGCACGGCAACATTCGCACCGTAGAGATCACTAAGGATGATCTGATCGACCGGCTTCCCCAACTGGACGAGGTCGCCCGTCACTATGTGGAGAGCAGACCGGGGAAACTCATTTTGTTGCTGGATATTAAGGTCCGTATCGGGATGATTCAGGCTCTCGCTCATTCTTGGGTTCCTCGGACCGCCACATTTCTGCTTGGTAAGCACGAGCTCACCCCTACCTTGGAAGAGTATAGCATGCTCATTGGTAAGTCCCTCGATTTTGAGCTCATCAGTCCATATCTGAAGGAGGATGCCTCCGGGGTTTTAGCTGATTTCTTAAAAGTTGAATTACTGATCGTTCAAAGGGTTCTGAAAGGAAATTACGAGCATTGTTCTTTTACTTTTCTCACCGATTGTTTCAACAAAGCCCGATCCCTGCAAAAGGGCAAAATCTTTTTATTGGCATTCTTTGGATTGTTCGTTTTTCCTCATCACAAGAATTCTGTCAATCCTCACATGGCTCATTTTGTTCAACAAGTTTGTGAGGGAAGAAATTTTGTGAATACTATTTTGGCTGAAACTGTTATTTCCTTGAACAAATATCGATGGGGCAAGGATAAGGTCTTGCGAGCCCCCGCTGAGCTTTTGCAAGTATGGTTTTTATCTCATGTCAAAGAATGTCAAAACATTGTGTCAACAGACACACCGAGAAATTTTGCCCCGCCATTGGTCATCTTCAAAGAAAAACAAAGTAAATGCCCGGATTATCATTTTTCTGAATGGCTAAAACTCGTGAGGAACCCCTCCGCCAAGTCTCTCCAATGGCACGCTAGCTGGTTCCAATGTAAGGAGGCTCGTCTCACCTCTGGCCGATTCGGACCGGTCCCTCTCCTGGGTTTTACTGGAGCAGCTGAGTATTATCCGCGCCGAGTCATCCGACAGTTCGGGTGCGTTCAAAAGATGCCTCCGCCTCTGCCATCCGATCAGATCCAGCTAAACTTTGAGAACCTTATCCCGGAGCACGAAGAAACGGTCGTTACTGCTCACTACCTATGGGCTGCTTCTCAGCCGACCAAACTTTCTTTCCCGAGGAAACCGCTGGAGCCCGCTGAGGAGGCCTATCGATCCACCAAGGAGTACCGACTGAAGCAATCCATCCCTGAGGAATGGCGTCCAAAGCTCCCAGATATCACTCCATCCCGATCCCTCAACAACGAGCTTAGGCGTTTGCTGGCCGAAGCTGATGAAGAGATTGCCATGGCGAAGAAAGTCATCAAGCGGTTGAAGGCACAAGCTGGTCCTCAAGTCAAGAGATCTAGGAATGGAGCCGGGCCCTCGAAGTGATAGACATTTGTTGAGTCATGTCGTCATGTTTGTTTTTCTTGCTTTCCTAGGCCTCATGTTAGGAGTTTTCGTCGGATTTTAGGGATCTCGTGTCTTATTACACTTTCAGATTAATAAAACAGTTCTGTTTTCATTCCTACCTTGCTGTCTTGTACGAATTTTTACGCCCCTTTCTTGTTGGATTCAATTTTCTCACTTCAAACAAAAAATGTTCATAAGATCTTGATCCATCGTCTCAAAAAATTTCGTGGTAATCCAGTGTGTTTTCTATTTATCATGGAATTAATGGCCGGGGTTGAGCAGGCTAGAATTTGACATGTTCTCAGACTACAGATTCATTTTGCAATTTACTACTAGAAAACGTGCCGTATTGCTAAATTGCCAAACATGAAAGTTGTAGATCTATGTTTCAACCAATAGCATTAAAAATTTCAGAATTAAATTCACAATTTAAAGGGGTCCTTCGTTCATTTAACAACAGGTGGACGAAACAGTTTTCGGAACGTAATTTTTCACAAAGATACATTAAACTGATTTGATCCATTTAGATCTAGCTTGATCGTCCAACACAAAAGTTGTTAATCAGCCTCTTGGCTATAATATGGTAAATTTTCACACTATTTTTACAATCAGATGATTTTTCATGAATAAATTCCCGAAACCCGACGAGGCTGGAACCTGCAGGTCAAGGTCACGAGTCAGGTGCTCATGAGTCTAGTACAGCCATGGATCGACTCGACGTCTTTCACGCATTATACTCATCATATGACTCTCCTTTGCAGGTAATTTATCACGGATCCTCCACACATTACCCGATCGGTAGCTAAGAAAATGGCGGACAAGGCTGAAATCAACAACGCGATCCAGGAAGCTCTGCAAGAGCAATTCGAGGCTATGAATCGGAGGTTTGAGGGTATGATGAGCCAGATGATGGAACGTATGATGGCTGCTACTGTTGCTTCTGCTAAGCACCCGACCGGTCCAACACCTCAGAACGTCGTCTCTCCGACCCTTCCCGCAAACAATCCCGAGAAGGCTTCCGAGCATGTCCCCGGTTACACCATGCCGCTAGAGGATGTTGTCATTACTGGCGCTAGCTCGAGCGCCCCATCACCAGCTCTCATCTCCCAAGCCAGCCCTGTGGCTATGGGACCATCCGGTGAAATGGCCAAGTTATTGGCCCAAATGGAGCAAAGGATCCGAGAAGTAGAAGGTACCCATAACGTTCCCCAGGTTGATTTCTCCGCCTTCTCGAAGGTCAATGTGCCCGAGAAGTTTAAGATGCCCGACTTCGAAAAGTACGACGGCACTTCCAACCCAGTGCAACATGTCCAGATGTACCAAGCTAGGATGAGCAAGTATGCAGCTAACGGCCCTCTGATGATTCAGACCTTCCAAGCCGGTCCGAAAGATGTAGCTATGAGATGGTACACGGACTATGAAATCTACAGCATAGAGAACTGGGAGAAGGCGGCTAATGCTTTTGTTAAGCATTTTAGTTTCAACTTGGATGTTCTCATTTCTAGGGAAGATCTAGAACAGGCAGAGATGAAGAAAGGCGAGACGATTAAACAATATGCCACCAGGTGGAGGAATGTGGCATCTCGGCTGAAGCCGGTACCCCCTGAGCGAGAGCTCATGAAATTGTTTGTCTCCACTTTACCTCAGACGATGCGGTCACGAATCCTTGGATCTGCTGCGACGTCGTTCGGACACCTCATCGCGATGGCTGAGGAGATTGAGAGTGGCATGAAGAAAGGTTGGTATGGAGATGTTGCCACCAGTACCAAAAGATTCACGGCAAAGAAAGACAAAGAGCCTGTCTCACGGGTTAACATGACCTATGCCCAGAAACCCATGGCCCAGGTACCGGTCGTGCGGATCCCTAACCAGCAGCAGAGCAACTTTAGTGCACAACGGCAAAAAGGAAATTTACGTCCTCCTCGGCAATTTACTCCTCTACCCGGGACCCCGTCACAGGTGCTTGCGGTCTTACGTAAGAAAGGACTTCTGACTTCCGAACCTCTACGACTTGGTAACACGAACTCACCAAGGTATGACCCATCAAAGAAGTGTGACTACCATTGTGGTGAGCCCGGACATGATGCAGATGGCTGTTATGTGTTGAAACACCGCATTCAAGACTTGCTCGATTCCAAAGCATTTTCATTTCAAGACAATAGTCAGCCAAATATCAAGAATAATCCTTTACCGGATCACTCGGGCAAGGTTAATGCTGTCTTTAGTTACGAAGGCGGACGAAGAGGTGTTTTTAAGATCCGGGTGGTTGACATTTTCAATGCTTTGGTTAGAGCAAGCTATTATCGAGTTGGAGAAATAGTATTGTTCGGCCGGCTAGAAGAAAGAATCTCAACTCTTATGGAGAACGGGTTGATAGTGCCGGCGAATCAAACCGAGGTAGTAGCCACTACATCTCAGATTGTAATTGATCGGGATCAAGAATTCGCTGCTTTGGCTCTATCTCAATCTGAATCTTCTCCAAAGGTTAAAGCAGTAGAAGCCGACGTGGCTAGTCTAATTAAGAGTGATCCGGAGTTAGCTGATATACCCACCTTGGAGGACGCAATAGATGATGAACTCGGAATTGTTATACCCGAGACTCGGGTGATTACTTCCCCCCAGCCTTTTCCTTATAAAGATGGCAAGGCGGTTCCTTGGTCCTATGACCTTGCCCCGATAACAAGGTCCGGACGTGCTTATAATGATGATCACCCTGCCAAGCGGGTGGCTGAAAAGGACGCAAAGGAGTTTTTGGCTGTGATCAAGACAAGTGAGTACAACATTGTTGATCGATTCTGAAAGTTGCCGGCTTAGGTTTCTCTACTTGAGCTCTTACGATCGTCTGAAAAACATCGGGATTCCCTGATGAAGGTGTTGGGCCAAATTCATGTGCCCGAAAACATCGATCAAGATAGGTTGGAGAATTTTGTTGGGGCCATCCTTCTAAAAGATCAGGTTGCATTTGCTGACGATGAGATCCCTGCCGAAGGACGAGGCCACAACAAGGCCTTACACATAACAATCAAGCACAAACAGACTTATGTGGCTCGGGTGCTCATTGATAATGGGTCGGCATTGAATATTTGTCCCCTAGCTACACTGAACCGCCCGGGAGTTGACTTGGCCAGGATGCAAGCAGCCAAAACCTCAGTCCGATCTTTTGACGGTATGAAAAAGAACGTTATGGGGCAAATTAATCTCGAGATCCAGATTGGACCATCTCTATTCGATGTCTTGTTCCAAGTGTTAGACATCCCATCTGCATTCAACCTCTTGCTAGGACGTCCGTGGATTCACAATGCGGGTGCTGTTCCATCAAGTCTTCATCAGAAGATCAAGTTCGTGGTGGAGCGGAAGTTAGTGATCGTCCATGGCGAGGAAGATCATCGAATCTTCAACGAAACGGTTATCCCCTATATCGAGCCGGCTCATAATGAAGAAGATTCTTACCATACTTTTGAGCTAGTACAGACCATTCATGCGTCCTCGGAAAGCCCCTTACCCGTTCTCGAAATATCAACTACCTCTCTTATGGTAGCTAAGGTAATGATCGGTAATGGTTTTGAGCCTGGCAAGGGTTTGGGTCGGCATGGCCAAGGGATCCGCAACCCAATTCAACTTAAAGGCCGGTCCCATACAGCTGGTTTGGGATTCTAAGGACGTGGCCGTCCTAGACATGGTAAGCGACGTGCGATGGGTCGCGGTAAGCTGGAATGTAGTCCTTTGCCACCACCTTTGTACACCACTTTCCGATCAGCTGGAGTAGTCGCCGGTTACAATGAGAAAGCTCAATTTGAAGATGACCTAGGGATTGTCTTCCCTGACTCGCCGAAGGACCAAGATGCTGTGGTTGAACCGATGGACCCGGACGACGATGAAGGTGATGATGGAGTCCCCGATCTTGCTGGATGGTTTGATGATTTAACCATTGCTGCCGTATTTGAGGATCCTATGCAAGTTGATGGAACACCCGAAGAGGAGCCTTACATGCTGCCTAGACCCCTAAGGCCATCCGTCAATGCCATATTCGACGATCCACCGGAGGGTTTAGATTCGTAGTAACACCTTTACATTTATGCAATCCTCTGTGTGGGATATTCTAGTTTTTAGGAGTCTAGGTTGCATCATTTTCTTAGGATTCTCGTTTCAGTTTTATGTCGCACTTTTCAATTTCTTTTTCAATAAGATGTAATTCATTGATTTTATTATCAATAAAATTACAGATGTTCTTCATTAAATTCTTTGAATCTTGTCGAAGTATCCCCAAACCAACCCGATGACGATAACCAACGATCAAATAATCGGTCATCTATGGTAAGCACTGAGGGTTGGGCTTCTCAAGAATTCTCGCCCCGAGGTCTTCGAAAACAAAATTTTTCAAAGGAAACACCCGATTTTTGAAAAAATGAACGAATAATTAAGCCCCGTTTGTCCTTCCGATTTTGGTACTTTATGTTTCAGGGGCACATATGAGGAGGGAAAACCGGTGGATTCAGAAGTATACAACCTAGATGAGTCTAGTCCAGATTATGAGGAAATTCGTCGGGATTTCGAACAACATGAGGAGATCAAGCCCTTGACCCGTGAACAAACTATCTCGATCAACTTGGGCGATGCAGAAAACCCTAAAGAAGTTAAGATCGGGGCAAACCTTCCTAAGGACGTAGCTGAACGTCCGACCAACCTCTTGAGGGATTACCAAGACATCTTCGCCTGGTCCTATGCAGATATGCCCGGTCTTGACCGTTCCATTGTCGAACATTGCTTGCCGATCGATCCTTCGGCTAAGCCGGTGGTGCAAAGATCGCGGAGGGCCGGACTGCACTGGTGCGAGAAGATTAAAGAGGAGGTCATGAAACTTCTCGACGTAGGATTCATCGAGACTACAGAATATTCCGATTGGGTCGCTAACATAGTCCCTGTCATGAAGAAAGACGGCCGTATTCGAGTCTGTGTCGATTATCGAGATTTGAATAAGGCCAGTCCTAAAGATGATTTTCCTCTCCCGCATATCGACGTACTCGTTGACGATGCTGCGGGGTTTGAATTGTTTTCATTCATGGATGGTTTCTCCGGGTACAATCGGATCCCGATGAATGTCAATGATAAGTTGAAAACCACTTTCACCACACCATGGGGAATGTTCCATTACCGGGTGATGCCGTTCGGTCTCAGAAACGCTGGAGCTACTTACCAACGAGCCATGGTTGCCCTTTTCCACGACATGATGCATAATGAGATTGAGGTTTACGTCGATGACATGATAGCAAAAACAAGGCATGGAGAAGATCACGTCGAAACGCTGAAGAAATTGTTCGACGGACTTCGAAAGTACAAGTTACGCCTCAACCCCGCCAAGTGTGTCTTTGGGACCAGCTCGGGCAAGCCGCTCGGATTTGTGGTAAGCAGCAAGGGTATTGAAGTTGACCCTTCTAAAGTCAAGGCGATTCGTGAGCTTAAGCCGCCGACGACGGTTAAAGAAGTTCGAAGTTTGATGGGTAGGCTAAACTATATTGCTCGATTTATCTCTCGTTTATCAGAAACCGCTAAGCCGTTCCTCAAGCTGTTAAAGAAGAATGCACTAGTTGAATGGAATAGCGAATGTGAAGAAGCTTTTGAAAAGCTAAAGCAACATCTCACGAATCCACCCGTGCTTGTTCCTCCAACACCGGGGCAACCTTTAATCCTCTATCTCACAATCCATAATGAGTCTTTGGGCGCTATGTTAGCCCAAGAAAGGCAGGAGGATGGAAAAGAACAAGCCATTTATTATCTGAGCAAGAAATTCACAGCTTCAGAAATGAAGTACTCCAAAACAGAGAAAACATGTGCGGCGTTAGTGCGGGTATTGCACAGGCTTCGGCAATATACTTTGCATTACCAGGTGCTTCTGGTGACAGAGTGCGATCCTATCAAATACTTGCTAAATCAACCCGCCTTAATTGGTAAACTTGCCAAATGGCAAATCCTCATCTCCGAGTTTGATGTTCAATATTTGTCCCAAAAGTCAATTAAGGGACGGGCTATAGCGGATGTCCTAGCTGAAAGTCCAGGGCGAGATGATGACGCCTATCATTCTGAAGATCGAATCATGTCGGTAGAGGATTACATCTGGACTATGTATTTTGACGGAGCTGTCAATTTATCGGGATCAAGCACGGGCGCGGTTCTGATATCTCCAGGTGGTCGGCATTATCCTGTGGCAGCAAAATTGGTATTCCCTTGCACAAATAACATAGCAGAATATGAGGCATGTATCCTCGGCTTGCAGGCTGCCATCGAGATGGGAGTTACTCGACTCAAGGTATTTGGGGATTCGGCGTTGATTATCCTCCAAACAATCGGAAAATGGAAAACCCGGGACGCCAAACTACTGCCCTACCACGAGTATCCGGATGAATTAGTGGAAGAGTTTCACGATATCTCGTTCGAGTATTTGCCTAGAACTCACAATCGGTTCGCCGATGCTTTGGCTACCCTGTCCTCAATGTTACAAGTCACTAATGGACTTGAGGTTGAGCCGTTGAAGATCGAGGTACTAAGGAAGCCAGCATATTGTATGGCTATGACCGATGAACCCGACGGCAAGCCATGGTACCACGATATCAAGACTTACCTTCAGAAGTAGGAGTTTCCCGAGAAAAGTACCGCGTCCGACCAAAGGTACATAAAGAAGATGGCCTCGAAATTTTTCCCGAGCGGAGAAAGTTTATACAAGCGGTCGTTCGATTCAGTCCTTCTAAGGTGTATAGATTCCACCGAAGCGATCCGCCTGATGATGGAGGTGCATGAAGGAATTTGTGGTCCGCATATGAACGGACACATGCTAGCCAAGAAGATCATGAGGTTGGGCTATTACTGGCTCACCTTAGAGAGCGATTGTATTCAACATGTCCGAAGCTGTCACAAATGCCAGATTCATGGTGACAGGATTAACGTTCCTCCAAACGAGCTGCATCAATTGTCCGAACCATGGCCATTCTCTATGTGGGGCATCGATGTGATCGGTCCTATTAATCCTAAGGCCTCCAATGGGCATCGTTTCATTCTGGTGGCCATTGACTATTTTTCCAAATGGATTGAAGCTGCATCGTACTTGGCGATCACAACTCGGATGTCGTGAAATTCATCCGTCGAGACATTATCGCGCGATACGGTTCGCCCGAAGCCATAATCACCGACAATGGTTCAAACCTGAACAACAAGCAGGTCGATGATCCGTTCAAGGAATTCAAGATCAAGCATCTGAACTCTTCTCCATACCGTCCCCGGATGAACGGGGTAGTGGAAGCAGCCAACAAGAATATTAAGAAAATCTTAGCTAAGACAGCTGAGAATTATCGCGGCCGGCATGAAAGGTTGCCGTTTGCCCTCATGGCGTATCGGACTTCGATTCGAACATCTACTGGGGCAACCTCGTACTCTCTTGTATACGGGATGGAAGCAGTGTTACCGGTCGAGGTGGAGATTCCTTCTTTACGGGTCCTATCTCAAGTCAAGCTGACCGAGGCTGATTGTGTCGAACAGAGGATGGACCAGTTATATTTGATCGATGAAAAACGGCTTAGGGCCGTCTGTCACGGCCGATGCTATTAGCAAAGGGTTGCTAAATCCTTCAACAAAAAGGTTCGGCCTCGACACTTCCAGGTTGGCGACCTTGTCCCGAGAAAATTGTTGCCCATTGTTCCACTTCCGGAAGGGAAGTTCGCTCCAAACTATGGTGGTCCATATGTTGTGAAGAAGGTACTCCCGGGAGGCGCTTTGATTTTGACCGAGATGGATGGTCGTGTTTTTACCAACCCCGTCAATTCTGATGCAGTAAAGAAATATTATGCTTGATTTGCTCTGACATTTTAATCAAGTTACAATTCAGCTAATGAGTGTTCATGCATTATACTTGTACTTGAATTGTTCCTGGTCGCATTGTTAATCTTCAATGTGGGAGGTTTTTGATAAGGAAATTTCTTTGATTCTGCTGAATCGATCATTTTGAATGAGGAATATCGGGATGATGAAAGGCAAGCCATTTCCTATACACGTCTATATCATAATCCCCAATGAAAAGAGAAAGTTTCCATACTAACAAGGTAAAGGGTTATCTCGCGAGAAATATGACGACCAAGATGATATGAGGCATTCATTTCCTCTATCCAAACACTACAGGTTGTCTATTGCTTAACCCCTTTGAACGGCGTTTCGTTTCGTATCCCTGTCGGGAACAACCCCACATCGGGGCAATTTTCGAATCAAGGAATGAGTAAAATTTTCTTGCTCTCACTTGCATCAATCTTTGAGTGTATTTATTGCATGCGAATTCTGTATTAGCCCAAGTGCCTTAGACATGACGAAGAGCGTTTCATTCTCTACATCATACATATTTATCCCTTTTGCAAACCCAATTTGAGCGGCAGATTCATTTCTCGTAACCCAATTAGTGATCATTCTAGCGAGGAATCATTTCTGATCATCCGGCAAATGAGTAAAATGCCTTGGGGCAAACTTAAAAGATTTGCCAGCAAAATATGTAGGAACGGGACGAGACCCCTTTCTTTCCTTTTGAAAAAAGGGAGAGAAAAGCAAAGGCTTACCACTCAACAAAAGAAAGAGGAAATAGTGGGCAAAATTTTGAGCATCCCAAAATCCAAAAAAAAATGGAAAATAAAATGAGAAATGCGGCCCAAAAAAAAAAAAAAAAAAAGGGGGCCATTTGCTGTAAAAGAAAAAAAAACTTCCAAGAAAATCTTTGGAATGAAGGGGGTCTCAGTTGGACGCATTCGAATGTTCCTCAGGAAGTCTGCAAGAATACCATTCTAAGCAAAGAGATGGTTACCATATCATCATTATGCACCCTTTGTCGCAAATAAGCCTTTCATTTCTAGGCCTACCTCGAACCTACATTACAACCATTACCAAAAGTCTCTTCAGATTAGGGCACTTGGTTTAATGTAGGATTTTGAATTGCTTATGAATATCGCTCAAAGAAGTGAGAGCAAGATCATTTTTACTACATTTTGCGGGGTTCCCGACTTGTAAACCCGATGCAGCTGACAAGAATTTCATTTCATTTCAAAGCCAAAAATGACTCATATGAGTCCCCATTGATGAACCCTTTGACCAAACCTGAATTACAGTCATTGTAAAAGACCTCATAGATTGGTCCGATCATACTGATTGCGAGAATACTCGAACCCTTGTCAAGTGTGATGATGACAGGTTCGAGTGTTTTCTCTTACCCGTATCAATGGTCGGGTTTCAAAACCTTTTTCATGAGAGTGAGCGGAAGTCCTTTTTGACTGTAGTTCCTCATTCGATTTAATCAAACTCGTCAAAAGGATTAGATCGATTTCCTTATTGACAAATCCCCAGTGGAGCTTTGCAATGTGAACAAAAAATTCAAAAATTTGTGGACATGTCATGTTGTGTTAACAATTGGTCATGTTCATCTCAAGTGATTAAACAGGTATGATACAAGCAATCTACCTCATTCCGTGATTTCTCGGAGAACCCGGGTAAGTTTTCTAAACCCCTTTTCAGATTAACAACTCTTTTGATGACAGTTATTATAGTTCAATTCGGGCAATATGCCCTTTTCGATTCCATTCGGTAATACTCCTCTCAAATATTGTTCAAATCGGGCAATATGCCTCTCCTGTCAGGTCGTGTAGACATATGCACTGGCGATCTCGACATCTTATCAAATCATAACGACGTAGCTCTTATGATTTCGGTCTCGAATCACGTAGACATATGCACTGGTGATCTTGACCTTTAGTCGGCTCATAATGACATAGCTCTTATGATTCTCGGCCTTTTATCAAATCATGACGATATAAGCACCCATGATTTTGATCCAAACCAAATCATAACGACGTAGCTCTTATGATTTTGGTTCCCCTTTGTCAAATCGTGAAGACATATGCACTGGCGATTTTGACATTTTATCAGCTCACAACGACGTAGCTCTTGTGAACTTGATTTCACTTCTTTCGACTCACAACGACGTAGCTCTTGTGATCTCGAAGGATACACATATCTCGCGCTGTCCCGCGTCGGAGGGTGAAACCTCTAGTAACGGATAAGGCCCTAATACCTTAAGATCCTCTTGTGATCTTGGTCATTTTTTCGATTCACGACGACGTAGCTCTCGTGATCTCGGAAAGCATATGTTCAACTTCACACATATCTTGCGCTGTCTCGCATTAGGGAAAAGTCTCTAGTAACAGATAGGCATAGTACCTTAAAATTCTCGCATCCGTAAGGAGCTTGGAACTTGAGGGAGCCACTAGCATTATGAGGTATTTGGTAAAACAGGTATTTTCATATGCAACCCGTGTGCAGTTTTCTTTAATCCATTTATGGAGGAAGGGAACTTTGGCGCATGTTGTTTACAGACTTGCATATCATGCATCATTTCCTTTTGCATTGAAAATGGGATTAAAGTTCCCGCAAAAAAAAAAAAAAAAAAAAAAAGGAGAGAAGAACCATTGACAAAATTTAGGTTTCAATTTTGGTCTTTGAGCGAAACCTTTGCGAACTTCCACTCAAAGAGGGGCAGTTGTTGACACCTACATTTTGATTTCCACAAATTCATAAAATGAGAATCGGTTGCAGTTCTCACAAAAATAATTTCTCATGCATTGCATATTTTTCGTTAGTCATACGTGTCATTTACATTTAAGATAGTGGTGAGTCAATTGAGCTTAATTTTGATAGGCGATGGGATCAAAGACTCGATCCCAAAGTTTCGCCTAGAGTTAGAGAGGGTGCCGAATTTGCTTAAATCAGTTGGACTTGTTCTTGGGCTCGATTCAATTCATTTAAGCTTGATTTGATTATTGAGGTTTTCAATTTAATATCCATTATTCAGAAGGAGTCTTATTTGAGCCCGAAGTAAAAACAAACCTATGATGGAAAATTCGAAATGGGACGTAGATACATGGCTGTCGAAATTTCCATGTAGGTTTGGGCCCTAATTTAGGCTCAATTTGGTTTATTTTATAATGCCTTTAGATGGTCATTTAACTAATTGAAGGCCAATCAAGCTCAAGATCCCATCTCAAGCCCACGTAGACATAAGAAATTCTGCCATTATCATACTCATCATCCCTTGGCAGAAATATATCTAGGAGAATTGGACTTCTCAAAATTCAAATTAAAATCAAGAGTTTTATTAGCTTGGAATTCTTATCTTAATTAAGAGTTTTATTGATGTGGGAACTCATGATCCAATGGCTAATAACAACTCCTACGATAGCTAGGATTGCTCATCTAATGGCCCTCAAGAAGTCCTACTCCTACTAGAAGTAGTCGTGCCTAGCTCTATATAAACGAGGGCTCACTCGCGTTCGTTTCGTTCGGCATCCATTAGAATTTTCGGCACTTGAGAGCTGAAGGAAGGTTCCAAAAGTTTGATTCTCTCAGCCGTTCGTGATAGCCTTCAACTAGCGGAGTCTTGATCGTGCATGATCAAGCTTCATCGTCCACCGCCAAAGGTTGTCCATCCCCCTACAAAACTCCACTGTTCAGCATTGTCGGCCTCCATTATCTTCGCCCCAGAGCTTGGTTTTTTGCTGCCTGTTCATCCTCGAACAGCCACAGATCCGTAAAGAGAAGTCCTCTGAGCTAGCTGCTGTCCTGACGAGTTGTAGCTGCTGTTCAGCCCCCCTTTTCCTTGCGTCACTGATCCAGCACTATTTCAGGTTTATTTGATCTGATTTTTTATCAATATTTAGTCACCAACTCAAGTGTTATTTGGCGTCATAGTCCCTGAGAACTAAAGCTCCCATTCGTTCAAAGAGGAGACAATTTTGGACGTGATTTCAAAGCTGCAAGCGTGCTGGAGTTTTTGCTTAAAAAGGTACTTTTTCTCAATTTTTGGTTGTAATTCAATGCTCGTTAAGCTGATAACTTGCCTAGTTATTTGCCATCATATGTTGATTTGCAATTGAAAGTAAAATTTTTGCTCAAAGCCGAAACTTGTCTTAGGACGCATAAAAATTCTGATCATGAATGAGTTTACGTCTAATGCTTACCTTTGAATTGGTTGGATGCTTGCACGTGCTAGGGAAGGTGATTTTAATTCAAGTGGAACTTGTCCGTCCTTAATTAAAAATTATTCCTCAATGGTCGTTAAGTTACATTGAATAAAAAAAATCAGAACTTTATGGCATGAGCATGGAATTTTTGGCACGTAGGCAATTCGTTTGATCGGATGTTTTAATGTGGGTGGAGGATTAATCTTTTTCGCTACATTGGTTGACTGGAATTTATCCATGGGGTGTTCGATCACAACCTTGTGTTATTGATAGAAATTTGTGATTGTTCGACGTTAGCTCTTGGTGTGAATGAAGATTCGACTAGATTGAAATTTTGTCTGATTTAACTAAATTAGATATTTTTTTACTCATGGATACATTTTTTTGAGCTAGTCGTTATCTTTAACACATGCGAAGTGATTTGGATGTTATATATTGTTATCTTATCTTATCTCTGGTGAATTTTCTGAACACATTTGATTAGAGATAAGGTTTGGTTGGATTGAATGTCTATCTATTTTTTTACGAGGATTATCTAAAATTAAATTTTCAAATCTTAAAGATAATTCTTTCAAATTAAAATTGGATCAAACGTTTAGATGAGGAAAGGTGGACCCCAACGCCATATTTTCGGCCACCCCTCTTTGAATTTTCGAAATTTCAAGCTCAATTGATTTTCATTTTATTTTTTGTCGTGCTGTTTGTTTTTGATTTGTTATAAAATTTGCACATCTTTAAACAAACATGCCCATAATATATGCTCCCCTTTGTGCCTAGACCCGTCGGAAAAATAAATCACACGCCTTAGCCATGATCTCGTGGAATGGGATGGTGATTTAGTATAGAAATTCGTGTTCTGCCCTTCGGCAAAAGGGATGTTGTTTTTCTATACACATATACGCATACTGGTTCGAATCCTCGAAGATGTAGCGGATAAAATCTCGCTCTAGCCCGGATCTTTGGGAATGAGAGGATTTTCTGAAAAATCGGAAATGAAAGGTATATTATGGGCATTTTTGTTTATTTTTGTTCAGATTTTTGAATGCTTTTGAATGTTTTCTTTTATTGCTGAAAATACCAAAAAATCATCCTCTGGGCGCTTAATATATGGTCTTCATGTCACATTTTTCCAATTAATCAAATTCATATCGATCAATCGGAAAGGCTTTTTCATGAAATTGGTACCGAAAGGGCGTTAATTTTTTCAATTAGCGTAACCAAGTCCCCGGATTCATTCTCTCCGATTCGTAGAGATAAAATAGTTCTCCCGCTATTTTATATAGGTTTCTAATCAACCTACCGTAAATGATTAGTGGCGGCTCCGATTAAATATTTTCTCATGAATAAACCTAAGTTGTGATTCGGTAGGATTTGGGAGGGTCCGAATTAGGTTAGTTGATTTAATTAACCTGATAATCCGTTAACCTGATTTTTAGGTCGCGACAAAGTTGAAAGTCATCGTGTGCATGTCCCGCGTCTTGGCCAAAGCTTGAATAAGGGCTGGTTGATACTCGACTACGATCAAATCCACTAGTCGGATTAAACGTCCTTTAACATATGCCTTATTGATAGGGTTGAGACGACCCCACCATTAAGAGAGCTCTTTGTGCGATGCCGAGATGACCCCGATATCTCTATTCCCCATGATCTAGAATATGCAAAATGATGATTCTAAAGTCAAATACCGTGGATTATGATGGATATGCATGGAATATGATGCAAATGCGCTAATCAAATTCCATGTAATCTTTTAGTAAAATGAGGGTCAACTGCTCTCATCTGACTAAAATAACCCAAATGGGGCAGTTATGGACCAAATCTCACCTAAAAGATGGCATGTAATTGATTAGGATCGTTTAAGTGTAGTCGGGGTAGAAAGTTAATATTACAACTTTGAATCTAACAACCCATGAAATTCACAATCCTAATACAGTTAAACTCAAAGAGACAAGATATAAAAACATCTAAAGATGTTCGATCAATACATGCCGATAAAAATACAAAGACAACCAGGAGGAAATGTAATAAACCCCTAAAAAATGCCCTAAAGTCCAACTAAGCTAACTAGTCGAAGCGACGTCCTCATCCGGCGATATCTCTATCAAGTCGGGAGGTTCAATATCTTCTTCATCATCAAAGGATATGACAACAATTTCCCTTTTCTTGATCGGAGAGTGATTCGGGGCCGTCTTGGTTGTGCGAGGCCGCCTCATCAATTTTGCATATAGCTCTTGAATCCTCTCTTTTCCCCGTTTGAGCTCCAAATGTCGTGCGCAACTTATATAGTGAAAATTTTCACCACGGGTGAGGTTGCGTCCATTGAGTTCTCTCCAGGTGGACAAATCGAAGACTTGGAAGGTATCCGGCTCTCAATCCTTGCGTCGAATGCTCCTTCGCTCCTACGCGAGCACATCGGGGACATGGGTCTAACCTTGGGGTGTCATCCATCCTAAAAAAATTGACCTTCTACCCCAATCACTTAAATGATCTTACAATTTTGATGATGTGTTCGTGAAAATGCATGTTATGTATAATTTAAATTTACAAGTTCAAATAAAAGGGGAAAGACTTTACCAACCGATGTTACTCTTTTTTTTTTTTTTGGTTTTAGGTATACCAACCTTCCATTTACATGCGCATGAGACAAGTGAGGTTTAACTTTAAAGAAATCAAAAAGGCTTGGGCATGGACCTAAAAAGGCTCCCGCTATACGAATTGATGAGCCGCCCACAAGCGCGATCAAACAACAAGTGGATAGGATCATCAACCTCGCATAGCGAGCGGGATTAAATATGGTCAACCCCAATGCAATCAAACACAGGAGCTTTGCATACAAATCCCTATCTAAGGTGACCTAAAAGGGTGATTCGCGGCTCGGGTTTAGGTGCTTGTGTGTGCGGTGTCGTGATCCTCGGAATATGCGGAGCAGGTTATATCAAACACCGCTTCAATATGTACATAAATAAATATACAACACCCGAAACACCATATCTGCACAAAATAGGTCAGCATAGACGCCATCCCTTATAACTCCCATCTGCATCAACATTTAACACTTTTTATTAGTGGACGTACCTCACCTTCAAGAGCATATGCAGAAAACTCGGTTATAAAAACACTCAACTTTTTTATGGGCTTAAGTCCTCTTAATGATTTTGCTACCATCGATCCCCGGTCGAGTCGCTAGTCCGTCACGACCCTCTCTCTCAAAATTTCCGACGGGCGAGCGAGGTTAACAATCCGCGCTTCCGACCCAAGAGGCGGTGGATCTTGGCGTTCGGGTCCCTTCCGAGATCCATTACTCGAATCGCGATGTGAAGAAGATTTTTGGATATCGAGATCGACCCTAGTGTGGTCGGGTGACATGTGCATTATGTACATGTATATGGATTCGCCACCGATCAATTTTAGGAGGGTATGACCGGGAACCCTATCGAACGGTCGGGAGAAACCGTTCCATTCTACGAAAACCAGAGAAGTGGGTCCGGGGACTTGGTTACGTCGAGATTTACATCGACGCCCTTCCGGTTATCGAAGTTGAGTGATTTTCTAACCTAAGAGTTCATACAGATGAAATTTAGGGCGAGGTAGGCTCTAATGATCTAAGGTCTCATGTAGGCGAGGATTTGCTAATCTATCAATCACAATCAAGAATATGAAAGCGCAATCGGGATAATCGCGATAAAATCAGTCAATCAATCAAGTAGGACACATCTAATATGGCTCTATCAGCCCATAGAAAGACATATTCGAGTTTCGGGGTCGTTCGGAAAATTTTTGGGACCAAATGCCCGGAAGAGTAAAATGGTCATTTTAGAAGGTTCGGGACCCAAAAATCACAAAATGGGTCGGGCCAATTGAATGTGACCATTTCCCATTTTTTGTATTTTTTAGAATTTTTGGAATTTTTCTAATTTTTTATATTTTTTATTTATTTTCTAAAAATAGGAAATTTTTCGGGTCAATGTAAATTGACCCTCGGGACCTTGAAAATTCTCGATCTAGACTATAAGAGTCCCGAATCGACCAAAACAATTTTTATAAATTTTTTGGGAAAATCTGGTAATTTTTATGAATTTTATTGAATTTTTTGGATTTTTAGAAAATTTTTATGAATTTTTGATTTTTTAAAACTATTTTCCTAATATCCAAAAATATAGAAATAAAACGAACAGCTAAGATTAATCCTAGAGATGATCTCGGTCGTTGGTTCACTGGCGCCTACGTGCGCCTCACCACACTGGATCCCGTCCACACTACGCGCAAAACAACACCGCATCACGACTTAGTGAACGGCCACGATTAATCCCGGACTCGATCCGGGCTGTTCGTCCCTACTAAAGCTTAAACGACGCCGCATCCGCTTCTGATACCAAACGACGTCACCCACCTATTAAGCTAAATGGCACTGTTTTTGATATTTCTATTTATTTACCTAATAAACGAATTATCAAAAATACTAAAATCTAATCGAACGGCCCAAAATCAAACTCGGCTATTTATCTTGACCATCAGATCGGATCTGACTCGGCTTGCTCGCGCCAATGGCCGAGCCGACTAGGCGACACCCTAGACCACTCATAGCTCGCCACTTAGGACTTTGACTCGTTGATTGGGCCAAGTCGCCTTCGTCTTCAACCTCATGACGACGACTCAACGGACGGCCGAGGGCTTCCAGCGATGATCTAATGATGAAACCTTGACCAAAATTCATGAAACCAACTTTGATCAACTCGCCTCGACCTCTAGATTAACATACTCGAAGATTAGACAATTTCATCGGCTAAATCGCAAGCTATGAGCTACGCACGGAGTAACATCGCAGAGTTCAAATATATAGATTAGGGCCAAATCAGAGCAATTCCTTCGTATACGATCATCATAGGGAGTTCGGAGAGCTTACCTCGAGCTCCGATTGAGCTCGCAATGGCTGGGAAAGCTCGGCCGGTGTTCGGCCAAACCGAGACAGGTAGTAGGTTCGACTCGAGGTATTGAGGTGAAATCGATGCGAAAATAGGATGCAATCGTGGTTAGTGATATCACGGAATCAAAACACACACACTAGTTGCAAGAATCATGTTCGTGGAGATGCGATGCCATGAATGCACAGTAAGACGGTTTGAAGCTCGACTTACCAATTTCTAAGGCTGCAGGTCAATTGAGCCGTGGCGATCGCTTCCTCCTAGCTCGGGTGAGCTTTCGGTGATGATCCGACGCCTCGATTTGGCCTGGATTGGCTGGGTGAACAACTCACGGTCTTCGTTCAAGCTCTCATCAATGGCGGATGACGAGAGCTCTTTTCTCTCTCTAGCTCACTCTCTCTCTATTCCGTTATCTCAAGCGAGCACCAAATGAGCCTCTCATATTCGTGAATCTTCCCAAGCCTTTTATACCAATTTTTCAAAACTTGGCGCGCACGGAGGGAGCTTTCTGACTCACTTCGCACGTGCTCACGCGTGCGAAGTGAGTTGGACGGCGACCGGAACGGAAAAGGATTCCGCCCGACTCCATTTGGCACTCCGGCGATCACAAACGGGCACGAATTTCACTTGTTTTTGAGAATGTTGACTTTTACGTGCATCGGGACTTTGATTGCTTTGCCGGCGCTCCTCCGGCGACCATTGGTCCCGAGGTTGGGTTCAATCGACGCGTATTGACCCGAGGAACAAAACGCCTAGGTTAATTGATTCAATTATCACCGATTGTCTAGTCAATTTGATTGTCAAAATCAACCCAAGCACTATTCATTCGCATGAGCATTTTGAGGAAGAAGACGACACTATTTTGGACCGGTTCGATCGGCGGTCGAGCCGGTTCAAATCGGTTCGTACATACAATTTTCAAAATTAATCAAAATCCGTGGGGAATTTTTACAATTAAATCTCAAAATTGAACTTAGGGGCTCGAATTCTATCTAGAAATGTGGTTTTTCCCAAAAGTTCGCTTCAATTTCTATAAAAACCCCAAACTTTTCTAAAATTTCAAATTGGGGAACACTTCAATTAGGCGCCCAAACGATCAAATTGGATCAAACCACCCCCGCCAATCGATTCGGAACATATGTAAACCTTGAAGGGTAGTCCAATTTTGCCATGAAAGTCCTTGGATTAAAAGTAATTTCAAAAATTAAAAATCCCAAAGACTAAATTGTAAAGATTTTGGGGATTTTTGCCCAATTCATGCAATTCGTGCAATTGAGGGTGAAATTGATTAAATTGAAGTTGTAGAGGATTGAAATTGAATTTTTTAACTCCAGATGTGTAAAAAGTACAAATAAAAAGACTCAAATTGTATTTTTTAAGCGAATTCAACCCTTGATGTTGTGAAAGAACACCTAAAATTGAATTCAATTTTTTATTTTTCTTGAGGTCAATATGAAGAGGGAATTAAAAGAAAAATATGGAACATTTTTCTATATTTTTGTGACCTCGGGAAGTATTTTTTGTGAATTTTCTTGTATTTTTCTATTTTTTGAAAATATTAAAAAATGTGAAAAATATGACAAATTATTTTTTTGTTCAAAAATAGTTCCTTATGCTTGGCCAAGGCTACCAAACTTGATTTTTCGATTTTTTTTTTTACTTTTTATGAATTTTCATGGATTTTTGTGAAATTAAACTAAAAAAATAATTGATTAAAAATTAGGTGTCAACCGGTACGATATAATCGGTTTGTCTTTTTCACGACCATTTGTTCGGAGAATCTAGGTGAGTTTTCTGAACCCTTTTCAAATTGACAGCTTTGCTCATTTTAATTGTCATTTTGACCTCTCGTGTTTGCTATAACTCAATTCAAGCAACACATCCCTTTTCATATTTATCAATTCGGTTCGGTGATACATCCCTTATAATTGTGCTATACAGCTTTGATGGTATTGATTCATGACATATGCACCCATGATCTTTACCTTAGTCGGATCGCAATGACATATGCACTTGCGATCTTGATCTTTTGTTAAATCATAACGACTTAGCTCTTATGGTTTTGACCCTTATCAAATCATGATGACATAAGCACTCATGATTTTGATCTCATACCAAATCACAACGATGTAGCTCTTGTGGTCTTGGCCCATTTTAATCAAATCATAACGACGTAGCTCTTATGGTTTTCGTCAATCACAATGACGTAGTTCTTATGATTTTGACCTCTTTATCAAATCATGATGACATAAGCACACATGATTTTGATCTTTAACCAAATCACAACGACGTAGCTCTTGTGGTGTTGGTCTCTTTTACCAAGCTATAACGACGTAGCTCTTCCGGCTCTGGTATCGGTTTAACCAAATTATAATGACGTAGCTCTTGTGATTTTGGTATCTTTTTTGCCAAATCATGATGACATATGCACTCATGATCTTGGTCCTTTTATCAAATCACAACGACGTACGCTCTTGTGATCTTGATTCTACTTCCTTTGACTCACAACGATGTAGCTCTTGTAATCTCGAAACACATTTCAACCCTATATGTATCTTGCGCTGTCTCGCATTAAAGGGAAACCTTTGATAACAGATAAGGCCCTAAGACCTTAAGGTCATCTTGTGATCTTAGTCCTTCTTTCGGGTTCATATTCTCGATTTGCTCTTGTGATCCCGAAAAACACATTTTTTCAACATTACACATATCTTGCGCTGTCTCTGATAACAGATGGGCCTAGTACCTTGAAATCCTCGCATCAGAAGCTTGGAAATTAAGTGAATAATCAGCCTATGAGCTATATGGTAAAATAGGTATTCTCGTATGCAATCCATGTGCAGGTTTCTCTAATATGGGAAAAAGAGAAGTTTTGGCACATGTTATTTACAGCATTGCGTACCATGCATCATTTCCTTTGCATCAAGAAAAAGGGATTAAAACTCCCACAAAAATCATTATTCATCATTTTCATTGGCAAAATTTAGGTTTCAATTTTGGTCTTTGAGCGAACCCTCTGCGAGCCTTCAATCAAAGAGAGGTAGCTGTTGACACCTAAATTTTAATTTTTTAGAAAATAATTCACATAAACATAAAATGAGAATTAATCATAATTCTCACAAAAAAATGACCCCCATGCATTGCATTTTTATTTTTTTTTCAGTCGTATCATCTGCATTTAGGGTGATAGATGAATCAATTGAGTTTGACTTGGTAGGCGGCCGGACCGGACTCGATCTAAGATTTGTAACTGAACCTATAGGGTGTGCCGAATGGACCTATTTCTTGAGCACGATTCTATTTGTTCAAGCTTGTTTTAATCATTAAGGGTTTCAATTAAATGTTCGTTATTTAGAAAAAAGCCTTAGTTTGAACTTGAGAATTCAATATGAGTCCACAATTTGGATTGAAAATTCGGATGGATCATGAATGTGAAAGTGCCAAATTTCATATATGTGTCTTGGACTTAAAATTAGATTTAAATCAACCCATTTTTTGTTGTTTAAATTATAGGGGGACTTCAGTTAATTGTCAGTTCAATAATCTAGGCCCAAAGATATGTTTCAAACTCATGAGCAAGGCCATGTTCGGCCATCTTCACCTCAACATCCCCTTGGCCAAAAAACCGGATGGTATCCTCATAGAGATGGACTTTTGAATTTTTGGATTTGTTTAAGGAGCTTTAAAGGTCTTATCTTGATAAAGGTTTTGAGAAAATAAAACTCTATCACTCTGCAGCAGATAACAGAGAGTTTCAATAGTTGTGGACTCTACTAATTTGATGGCTGCAAATTAATCCTGCTTTACCTAGGATTAACAATCCGACGATTTCCGACAACTCCTACCCCTACTCCTACTAGGACCTTGGCTCAGTACTCTATATAAATAAAGCGCTCATTCACGTTCAAGGGATTCAACCATTACTAAAATTTTCGGCACACATTGGGTGGAGATAGTTGAGAGTTGTTTGAGAAGTACAAAGGGGTCCGATTGTTTCCTCCGCAGTCGAGACAATCCCCCTCAAAATTTCGTCAACTCTTCGTCGAATCCTCTTTCGTTGCTCATCCACGATCGCACACCACCGCCGCTCCAGTAGGTGACCCAAGGTCAGACGTCCCTGCCATCACATCTTCACGAAGTCCACATCTACCCGTCTTTGCTGTTCACCACCAAAAACCATCCAAAGAAGGCTGCTAACTAGTCCAATTCACACTGCCGTTCAGCTTCGAGTTAAGGTGCATTGGTCTTTATTTTGTTATTATTTAAGGATTTAATCCTTGTGCTACGTGTGATAGAGTAACCGGAGGCAATCTCTGGAGATTTGTGCTTCAAAAAGTACAAATTTAGGGTGGAACTCATCAAGTGCGATGCTAGGAATTCGGTTCGGAAAAGGTGATTTTTCTCAATCCTTATTTGCTGGCCCATGCATATTTACTTGAGAATTTACATGTTGTTCCTTGGTTCTTTTGAACGCACAATGGTTTTGCAATCAAGGTTAGAAAAATTGCATACTTTTCCATCAAATTGATGCCAAAACCGAAGGAGTTGCGTGGGAACTGTTTCTTTTAGCAAGCTCAAATCGTTCAATGAATTGGTCGAATTCATATTTTTTTAAGAATTGATAGAAATTATGTCTTCTCTCAAGGAAAGGTCATTTACCAATTTTTCTCAAGATCGAATTGAATTGAGCAAGAATAAGTTTTTTTTTTCTAAAAGAAAAACTGGAATTTTTTTGCATATACATATACCATAGCTGAACCTATGATGATCAGATGTTTCTTGCCTCGAGCTATCACAATTGCTTGGATTAGTCCTCTCCCGTAGTCATTTGACGTTATCTCATGTGGTGGGTGGAGTTCTAATATGATGCGGATATGTTTTTTTATCCTAGTGATTATCTCTAACAAGTATTTTCATGGAAGTGTTCATCCATTGTTAAATTGGCTTATCTTGTGATTCTTTGATGTTATCGGATGTTAGAGATAAGACTGGATCCAAATGAATTTTCATCTAATTTTTTTTAAGACTATCCGCGTTAATTTTTCCAATCTTTAAAGATAATTCTTTCAAATTAAAATTGGATTGAATTTTTGGATGAGGAAAGATGGATCCCCAATCTTATATTTTTGGCCACCCCTCTCATATTTCAAAATTTCAAGCTCAATTGATTCATTTTATTTTATTTTTGTCGTGCTTGTTTGTTTTGATTTGTAATAAAATTTGCATAATTTTAAACAAACATGCCCATAATATATGCTCCCCTATGTACCTAGACCCTTCGGAAAAATAAATCACAAGCCTTGTCCTTGATCTTATAGAATGGGATGGTGATTTAGTATATAAATTCGTGTTTTGCCCTTTGGCGAAAAGGGTGTTGTTTTTTCTATACACATAACTGCATACTGGCTCGAATCCTTGAGGATGTAGTGGATAAAATCTCGTTCTAGCCTAGATATTTGAGAATGAGAGGATTTTCGGAAAAATCGAAAATTAAAAGGTATATTATGGGCATTTTTGTTTATTTTTTTTTAGATTTTTTTATTGCTTTTGAATGATTTCTTTTATTGCCGAAAATACCAAAAAATCATCCTCCGGGTGCTTAATATATGGTCTTCATGTCACATTTTTCCAATTAATCAAAATCATTCAACTCACATTGATCAATCAAAGAAGCTTTTTCATGAAATCGGTACCGAAAGAACGCTAATTTTTCAATTAGCATAACCAAGTCCCCGAACTAATTTTCTCTAGTTCGTGGAGATAAAATAGTTCTCCTGCTATTTTATATAGATTTCTAATCAACCTACCATAAATGATTAGTGGCAGCTCCGATTAAATATTTTCTCATGAATAAATCCAAGTTGCGATTAGGTAGGACTTGGGAGGGTCCGAATTAGGTTAGTTGATTTAATTAACCTGATAATCCATTAGTTTGATTTTTAGGTCGCAACAAATTTCCCCAACGTATGTATCTCCATAAACGTCCTTTAAGATTTAGCAGGAGACATAATACTCTTCAGTCTCCAACTTGACTGTTGACCCTTCATGAGAGAACTACCAGTGGAAGCACCAATAGCTGTTGACCTTATATGCACTTTTTTTTTATGCTTTTTGTTATTTTTGTGCTGGAGTAGACCTAAGAATCGATTCTTAATCTATTGACAAATTATGACGAAACGCAATGCTCTTAATTTCTACATGAGATAGAGCTACTAAGGACACTTAGGTAATTATTATTATTTCTGGTCAAGAAAAGAGACTCGCAACAAGCGGGGATCTCAAATCTTGAATTTTCTAACTTAGCCCGTTCGGAAAATTCAGGTGGGTAATGCGTTGGTGAATTGAACAAATAAATGTTGGCAAGTTATTAGAACAATTGGTCATTTCGAAACAATGAAAAGTAATGTTTACAAATAAACTCAAATAAGAGTCGATAATTTTTAATGAAAGTGACAAGTTTTAACATATTGGTAAGTTGCATAAATAAATGTCGATGAACCATTGAAATAGTTTACAATTTAAAACAGGTGGTAACTGTTCGTGTTCTCATAAAAGTTTTCGTAACCAGCGTGTTACCGACCAAACAAAAGGGGATCGAAATTTTGTTACCAACAAGGTTTGTCAGCTATCAAGTTTGTCACATTTTTAGCAGATGATACGTATGAAACTGCTGAACATTGCCTTCAATAATCTTCACATGGCTAACATACTCTTGAACTCAAAGAGCCACTGCCTTCTTGTGTTCCTACAGCTGGAGATACCAGCTTTGGGACAACTCATCCGGGAAATGCATCTACCATACGGATGTAGTTGATCGTTCCTTTGAGGCCGTACATGCGGATCACCCTCTTTGTCTGTCGAAATCCAGTTCCATAAGGATGTGATGTTCGCGACTTGGTGTTGTACTTGAGATACTCAGCAAGCCTCTTCTCGAAGAGCTTGCGACTTGCAGACATAGACGAGATTTGAGACTCCAACCACAGATGAGCTATGACTTCACAGAGGCCTTCTTCCACCTCTGGGTGTTAGGTTTTTGGTTTATAAGCTAGTTTATGATTGAGGAAAGAAACAAAGATGGGAATATGAGAAATATTGTCGGCAAGGGAGTACAAGGGAACAAGGGGAATAAAAACTTTTATTAGTTTCTTGAGTATTGCAAAAGGAGAAGGAGAGCTTTTAGTTGGTTTTTTCTTATTCCAAGATGGACGTTTTCTAAGTCCTATTTATTGGCATATCACCGACTTTCTTTTGATAAAGAGATAAGCTTCATTGACTTTTATCCAAACTCTAGATAATTCTACGCCTGAAGACTTGATTTTTTATTTTGCATTTTTTCTTTTGACTTTTCTAGCCACTAGCTGTCCCCCCGCTAGGCCCTTTCTCTACTCTTCTAGAAAATGGATCATAAATCAACACTCCTCCTAGATCCATTTTCGTGATACTCTGAGCATACTTCGTAGCGTCTCAAATTTTGCTGGTGGTAGTGCTTTAGTGAATATGTTGGCAACTTAATCTTTGGTCTTGCAATATTTGATTTCGATCTCTCCATTATTTTGCACTTCTCGTATGAAGTGATTATTGATATGTTTGGTTCTTCCGTGGAAAACAAGATTCTCCGATATAGCAATTGCGGACTTGTTGTCACAAAATATTGAAGTTGATTTTGTCTGTGCTTCTCCAATGTCTTCTAGAATTCTTCAAAGCCATATTGCATGACTGGTAGTTGTAGCAGCGGCGACGTATTCAGCTTCCGCAATAAATTATGCCACCGACTCTTGTTTTTTGGATGCCCACGAGAATATTTCAGAACCCAATGTGAATGTATAGTCGGTAGTGCTCCTCCTATCATCGGCGGAACTTGCCCAATCACTATCGGTGTAGCGGATGAGCTTAGCCATTGCACTTGGCTGATACCAAATGCCATAATCTGTAGTTCCTCGTAAGTATCTTAGAATTCTCTTGGCAACTCCAAAGTGAATTTGACTTGGACTCTGTATGAACCGTGACAGTAGACTTGTCGCGTACATGATGTCCGGTTGTGTGGCGTGAGATATAATAGACTGCCAATCAGACTTCTGTAGAGGGAGAGGTCAGCTGTTTTTGCACCATCTTCCTTTAGTAGTTTTTCATTTGTCATGGGCGGTGTTGTAATTGATATGTAGTAATCCATCTTGAATTTCTTTTGTGAAATGAAAATCCTTTTATTTTGGTCGACTTCGATGCCGAGGAAGTAGTGCATCAAGCCCAAGTCCGTCATCTCGAACGTCTTCATCATTTCTTCTTTGAACTCTTGAATCATCTTTTCATTATTTTCTATATATATATATATATATATATATATATATATATATTTGAGATCATCTACATATAGAGAGATGACGAGAGTGTCGGACTTACCTTGGGTCTTGATGTAGAGCATCGGCTTGCTTATGCTCCTTCTGAATCCTTGCTTGGTGAAGTGTTCGTCAATTCTACTATACCACGCTCGTTGTGCCTACTTTAACCCTTAAAGAGCCTTCTTGAGCTTTAGCACTTTTTCTTCTTGGCCTTTGACGATAAAATCTTGTGGTTGTTCCACATATATTTCTTCTTGAAGATATCCATTTAAGAATGTTGATTTTATATCTAGTTGATGGATCTTCCATTCTTTCTGTGCCGCTAGAGCTATAAGAGCATGAATGCAACAGGAGCAAAAGTTTTAGTATAGTCGATACCTGGTTGTTGCAAATATCCTTTCCCCACAAACCTTGCTTTATGCTTTTGGATTGATCCATCGGCATTGAGTTTCGTCTTGTAGACCCACTTGATGCCAATCAGTTCTTTGTCTCCGAGGCATCGGCGAGCTCCCAAGTTTCATTTTTCTCGATAATCTTGATCTCTTCCTCCATGGCTTTTATCCAAACTTCTTCGTTGGACGCCTCTTCATGGTTTTCTGGTTCTAAAGCAGAAAAGTTGCATGTCATAGATTTCTAAGGGTTTTTACCCTTAGCATTGGAGAATCTGGAGTAGATTCTTCTTTCATTGCTCTCGGAGAGGATGGGGGTGTTATGTCGTGAGTGGTGAGTCTGATGCTTCACCTTCTTCTTGTGTTGTTGACTCCTCACGAGCAAGTGGTATGTTAGGCAAGGTGACATACTTCTTCTCGATCTTCTCGTTCTCCTAGTTTTAGGCAGCATTCTTGTCAAACTCGACGTCTCGACTGATCATGAGTTTCTTAGTTCTTAAACGGTGAACATACACTGCGTAAAGCTACAATAATCCACTCATGCTTGGATTCTTTTCTCTTCGGAGGGGCATTCAGTGGTTGAGAAAGAGCTGGCAATTGTGATACTGGTATGAGAACAGGATGACCTACAGACGCAGTAAGATTCACTCCTTTGTTTTCCTTAACAATATCGCCAGGTGTCGCGTTGAACTTTTTGGCCACTGACGAAAGTGCATCTCCGGGCTGCCATACATAAGTAACAAGAAAGTTGAAGCCTGCCTCCGAGTCCGCTTTTGCCGGGCACTTACAGTAGAGAGGAATAGTGACTTGGGTTCCAATCTGCAGGAGAGTTGGATTGATCCCCGGGTTCATTTCCTCTTCGACTTGCCAGTTCGTGAGGTTCTCAAATGCTTTCGTCGAGACCAGGAAGTAACTGTCACCTTTCTTGATCTGATAGGTTATGTTGGCGAAGAAACTGCCGCCACTGCAGCCGCACGTGATTGGAATGAGCAAAAGCTGGCCGGGGTACAAAGGGTCATCTTCAGAAGCCAGGTTGCTTGCCTGCGAGAGGGATAAACGGCTGACACCAAACAGGTCGGAGATGCTTCCAAAGTCGATGAATTCAGGTCCTTGCGCAATGTAGGCGACATATGATGGGCACGAGCTCAGCGAGTTGGCGGAGCACGAGAAGTTGGCTCTCGGGCTAGGAAGTGGTTGAGTTGTGACGGAGATGATGAAGACGAAGAAATGCAGAAGAAGTAAATGTTTTGGGGAGGAACGAAAGATGGCCATTGGGCTATCAGCTTGGATGGCTTGAGCCTCTCAAACCTGAGTTTAAGGAGGGTGAAGCTCCGAGGTTGGAAAAAGCCAAAAACCCATTCTAGTGTGAATCTTTCGCTTGGAATTAGGGAACTCTTCTCCTAATAAAGCCTGGAAGTAGGTTCTTGTTTTGGCTTTGAATTGAACAATTCTCATTTGGATCCAATGATAAAATAAGCTTTAGCGAATAGAATTTTTTCCCTTGGGACAGATTTTATGCGTGGAGAG
The DNA here is from genome assembly GCF_020921035.1 of Rhodamnia argentea. Lineage (NCBI taxonomy): Eukaryota > Viridiplantae > Streptophyta > Magnoliopsida > Myrtales > Myrtaceae > Rhodamnia > Rhodamnia argentea. The sequence goes on along the minus strand of NC_063160.1, from coordinate 12,145,852 downwards.
GAGTGAATAGAAAATAACAGGCGGAAATATATGTGTACGGTAGAAAGTAATAGGCAGCAATTTAACCTGTATTTGTTTTTGGCTGGTAGTTGCTTTCGAAATAGAATATGCGACAAGCATCAGATTAATATAAGACGAGGGAACCCCAGTTCGGCCGGCGAAATAGATCATCCTGCATATTTATCACACGCATAGAGAGTCAGCCAAACAATAGAATAAAACTCTTGGAGCCACAAAATCTTACTTAAGAAAAATTCAAAAACCACAAAGAAACCCACAGAATATGATCTAGGATCAGTAACTAAGAGGGATATTATACACGAAAGGATCATTCGCAAAGTTGGATTTATTACCATTTGCGGAAGGACTGATGAAATGACTGCACAGAATAGAAGAACGTAGTTGCCTAGACTTTGGTTTCCAAATTTCGCTATGAGACTTGCGAAGAATTATACTTCCCCAATTTTTGTCATCTAGAAATTGAACTCAAGTCAATTTCTTAATCCGTAGAGACAAAGTATTAGCTGCCTCTTCAGCTGGGCTAACAGATTAAGTTAGCAAATCAATGTGAGGTTCCTCACTGTAGACTGTAAATGGCTCCATATAAATTCTGCACCGTCTCATCCTACGATGCCATAGATTGACCTCTTGTTGGCAACCTACCAATTTGATTCGGGGACACGGTTTCCATGGACTAACCTCGAAGGACCGAAGGCGGCATGATGTTTCTAGACAGTCGAACAGAAGGTCCGTCGAATGAGCTTACTTGCAATCCATCGACATTTTTATCTGCCAAAACAGAAAACTGTGTTTATATGGTCCAACGCAACAATAATTAAGAATAACATGAACAGATAAACAAGGAATGAATAACCAAGCTCCAGGCCAAAAGCTCCTGCCTGAAAATTGATTGTGTACGATAGTCTGACAGAACAGCAGAACAGCCGTCTCATTATCGTTTCGTCTACTATCAATCAAGCAAATAGGATTGAACATAAAGAGCCACTGTGAAGGGGCCAAGCAGAAAATAGCTTTCCCATACACACAAACAAATCCTTCGAACAAATCCCCATAAACATACCAAGCATGCAGGGGAAGATGATTCAGCTGGTTGAAGTAGAGTGTTTTCTGATATCCTGAAAGGTACAAACAAATCGAGACTTGGTCTGCATAGATAATGTGAGCCAATTTGCAAAACACAACAAGATCTTCTAACATAGACCAATGAATCATTCATAGACAGATGATCACATCTCCAGTCTATCTCAGATTGACATGAACACTGTAGATGAATAAAGACCAAACAGAAAGAATGATACAGTATGTAAACTAACAGTAAGTGGTAAACAGACTTCAAATAATTTCTTTTAATATTGAGTATATTTGACCAAATAAAGTAATACCACATGTAGATTTTGGCACTAGATACAAACTGCAATATGCAGGAGGACAGACATCGGTGTTTCCCTCAAACAAAATATGATTAGAAAGAAATGAAATTACATTATGCTTGCATCCGCAAAAAAAATGAATTAAAAAGAAATTAGATTACATTTTGATTGCATCTGCACCCCCATTATGCGACAGACTAAAGTGAGTCAGCTAGGACTTGACAGAACTAAACTTGGTCAAGGGGCTAACAGAAGTAACAACTACAGTTCTCAGATAATACAGTACATTACTAGCCCTCCCCATTTGCTGTTGGATCACAGCTTGATGTAAAAGTACTTGCATAGACGTTATAAACTTGAGTGAGGTTGGCTGAGCTCACAGTCCATATATGACCACGTAAAGCAATAGGAAGAGATTCATTTATCTCCTCACAACTTTCTTCCACCATCGCAGCCTCTCTCCTCCTGCCTTCCTTCCAAAGACTTTTCACCAGCAACTCCTTCGTGGAAGAGTCAGGAAGTAGTTTTGAGTTTCTCATGTCCTCGAACACCCTCAAAGCAAGAGCAGCTCTGTCACACTTGCAATAACCATGAATCAAAACCTTAAACATGTAAGTGTCTGGCTCGATACCGTTCTGCCTAACCATTCCAAAGATTTTCTGCACGTTCTTGATGTCTCCTTGCTTCGCAAAATGATCCATCAAACCAGACAAAGTTTGAATATCTGGGCAAATGCCATTTAAAATCATTTCTTCAAGCACCTCAAGAGCGTCAGAGCACCTACTGCACTTGGTCAATGTTCGTAACAATGATGAATATAGAACCATCAGCTTAAACTTTGAGATAGAACCACAGAGAGTTCGATCGTGACGAAAAATCTTCAAAGCAGCATCAGGATCTTTTGAAACGCCACAGAAGTCGATAACCAATTTAATGGTACTGAAAGGAAGCTTTAGTCCCTCCTGTCTGATTTTATCCATCAGCTGATTTACCAATTGGACATGACCATGTCGTGCTAAAAGGGTCATCATTCTCTGCACTGTGTAAACATCATGAGTATACCCTGGTTGGCAAGCAACCCAGCAGAAAAAGTTCCAAGCTGCCCCTGGAGATTTGAAATTCCTAAGGACTTTGCAAACCAAGCGAGTTGTCCAAACAGACTTTGCATTCTCCAATTCCAAAACATCATTGGGGCTCCAACTCTGCAAGGCATTTGCCAAAGCTCTAGGGTCTAGCCATGGTTTCAATCTGACCCCATTGACCTTGTTGACATCACAAGCAACGTTATCCTCCTCCTCGGCTTCAGCCTCATCATCATCGTCTTCTGTATCATCTACAAAATACTCGACACTTTTTATCCTCTCATCCGGCAACATGTCAGAAAGAATTTCATCATTCTCATGAATATATCCTCCCTCTTTCATATGTTGCAGTGAGCAAAGCAGAGCTCGAACAGGCAACATACCTTCAGCTTGCATATTGCTGAGTAAAAAATTCACCTCATCAAACCTTCGAACACTTACACGATTGAGAACTGTTTCGTTGTGCGCTTGATTCTCATCAATGGTAAAACACTGAAAACCTCCAAGGCTGCATCCAGCTTCCCAGAATTCACAAGGTGCTCAATAATAGTTGTATATGTCCTAGAATTAGGGTTTGCACCTTCCACAATCATCTGATGAAACATCTCCACAGCCCTGGAATCTTCACCCTGTTCTGCATATAGGCGCATGACTATGTTATACGATTCAGTGCACACATGTCTGTCCAACCCTCTATAATTATCCCAAGTATCAAGAACCGAGTCGAGGTCTCCAATTGCTGCATACCACTGCATAAGGTTCATATGGCTAACCCGAACATTTTTAAAGCTCCTGGCATTGATGGCATCAACCAAAGCATCAAGTTCCTCTCTTCGACCGGATCTGGCCAAAATGTCGGCCAGGGCATAAATCGTACCTTGCGTGTGACTAAAATTCGCATTTGATTTAAGAATGTCAATAACTGAGAGTGCAGAATCAGCAGAAGGAGCAGAACGGAGAGCGTGAGTGACTACAAACGAGTTCAAGAGCCGGTCACTTAAGAGAGTGGTAAGAGAACTCTGGGAATTTGATCGAAGTGCAAGCCGGATGGAATCAATAACTCTGGCTCTATAAAGGTAGTGCGAGACCTTGCTAGGGAAAGGGTCACGAGAAAATAAGCGAGTCTGCTGGTTTAAGGCGTTGAAGAGGCTGCCAGTTCCAGCAGAAAAGAAATGCTTGCGGAACATGGGCTTTTGTGGAATTCAAATGTCGAATGCATAACAGATGAAACTCGCTCCTGGCTGTTGAGACTGGTCCGGGCCAAAACGACACCGAGAGCCAACTTTACAAGCGAAGGATGAATTGACTGGATTCATCGAACACCTGCCTGGTGTGCCGATAAACGTCTCGGCTCGGACACACACAGCAACACGAAACCCACAACAAGGAAGAGAGGGAGAACGCAGAAACGGGGCGCAGTAAAGAGCCTTTCAATGCTTTCACACGACTTCAAACGTCATGAAGGTAATTTAGGCAAAACGAGAGGAATCAGACGTTAGGCAAAACATCAAACACCTTCGGTGCGGGCACCATTTTGCGTGAACTTTCACAAACACTCGTAAATCATCATCCCTCTAGGAGAGGAAAGAAGAGAGAGGACCCATGACAAGGCTATGAGAACGTGACAAAATAGAATTCCACAATGATATCTCTTCAGGAGGAAACATGGAGAAGACGGTTTGGAGCTTCCGAAGGCCCGGAGGGCTTACGAGCCGAGACTAGGAGCAGAGCAGTAAAGGTGGGGACTTTGCAAGGTCACACTGAAAGAAGGGATGCACCGCCCTCTCTTCTTCAGAAATCTAGCGTTTTTCTAGATTACTCTATCCAATCTACATATTTATCCTAAGACATTTCAAAAAGACCATAGGAGTATATGGATAGAGAAATATTTATGGATATATTTGTCAAGAAATATCTAGGAAAATGTATAAGAAGTTGTCGTAACCGATACTATAAAAGGGTGCCTCTTATAACAAGGGCGTGTTTTCTTCGAGCGAGTTTTTCCGACTTTTGATATCAGCTGACGTAGCAAAAACCGTTTGATAAATCCAAACAAAATCAATTCGAAACATGCACAATCACGCAAAACATTTACGGGCGCAATTCAGAAAAAATTTCTCTCGGTCTTTGCTCACCAAAATAATGGCATAATCTGTCGGATAATCCGAAAAGGACAAGTCAGTACTATGAAGACTTTGGATGACATGAGAAAACCTAAAAATACCCATAAGGAGTGAAGAAGTTCGAAATATAAATAGAGGGCTAAAACATAGCATATAATGTAGTTGTCCGAACGATGGATTTTGAGACCCGAAAAGATTGCAAAAGGAAAACCCTTTTGGCCATCAAATTTCCCTCAGAACGAGCTCTTTGATGTGGTATTATGGACCCCGTAACTCTTCTTGGATTAAAAGCTATGACTTGTTCAACCCATGATCCAGACCCACCTATTGATATTGCGCTATCCGAGCGCCCTTAATAGTCATCGGTAGCCCGGTCCTCGTCAAGAAACAATACAATTCAACAGTTGTTGCTCATCCGCGTGATATATTGATAAGCCACACGCGCATCTCCCTTCCTTAGGACAGCACACAAAAGATGATGACTCAAGCGACTTTCGGATGAACTGAAGAAATTTCAACAAGATACGAAAGAGAATGGAATCACAAGGAAGCTGGCCAATGTTTAAGCATTTTATGCCACCCATAATATTCATCTTATTGCTGAGCGAAACTCACCGCATGTGTTTGGTTTGTAGGTGGACAGAGAGATCTAGAACACACAATCAATCATCAGAAAAATTCCTCAACAATATGTACAGATCATCTAGGAAAGCTTCCCGGTCATACGTATGTGATCGAGCGTGCCCTTGAGGCCATGCATGTCCGTCTCCCTCTTCACTAGTCGAAATCCAGTGCCGTAAGGGTCATCGCCTCTTGATTCGATTCTATGTTGAAGAAACTTGGCGAGCCTTTTCCGGAAGTTGAGCTGTGGAGATGGCGGAGCTTTGCTCTTAGACATGGACCGGCTTTGAGAACCCAACCACATGTGAGCCAGAACTTGACAAAGGCCTTCTTTGACCTCACGACTCAAATTGTGATAACCTGTCAAGTATATGACAACTTTTCTAGTTCAGAATCGTAATGTCCCGGAGGAAAGATCAGAACATCTTAGGGATAATGACACAAATGATTCATGAACTTTGGCCTAACATATAATGTGATCCCTAAACTTTTAATTTTACTAATATGATCCCTGAACTTTAGCCTAATATGCAATGCAGTCCTTAAATTTTTAATTTGACCAATACGGTCTTTGAACTTTTGGAACATATTCAACCTAGCCCCTAAACTATAGGAAGATGTTCAATGTAGTCATTTCATTAATTCAAATTCAATGACGACAATGGACATTTTCTTATAATTTGAAGACTAAGTTGAACATGTTATAATAATTCGAGAATCATATTGAACAAATTAAAAGTTCATGGACCACATTGCACATTGGGCTAAAGTTCATGGACTTTTTGGTCAAATTAAAAGTTCAAAGATCACAATGCATATTGGGCCAAAGTTTGAGGACCATTTGTGTCATTTTCTAAATATCTTATTATGGAGTCAATTGCAGTGTTATCACTTTTTCGTTAGATGCAAAATTAGAGGTAGAAACCGCATCATAATCAAGAGACGAACCGGTGATTTCGAGTGTGTGCCACGCGTGCATCATCTCGTGAGCAAGGATTTGCCCCGTGAGCAACCCGCACAAAAACATCGAATTTTCTCGTGAAGTTTCAAATCAAAGATAACAAGTCCGAATCTGAATCTTTTCATTTTCTTTTAATGAGACCTCACTTCGAAATTTGTAATTGGTAGGAAAAGGGGAGGGGAGAGAAGTACCTCGGCAGACCATACAACACTCTTATGGATACAACTTTTGGGTGGGCGACTAGCGTATGTCGTCTACCTTCCACGATCTTAAAGATTCAAAGAGACCAAACAGAAAGAAAAGGTTACCTCTCCGTCACTGGATTGACATAAGCAAACGATGTGAAAAATGAGAAAAAATCTCAAGTGCGGAGAAGCACTTACGGTACAAATACGATTGACGGACGACCTTGTCTTTCCACGTGTCCCGTTCCCGTCCAGTCGATGATGCCCCTATCAAGTGCGGAGTAGAAACTCAAGATTAGGAGCGTGGGATGGAATTTTTCTTTGCAATTTCTCAGCTCAGCATTGTGTAGAATTCTATTGTTGACGCCATAGAATAATGCTAGAAAGCAGACTACTATGTTTTCTTTTACGGAGCGATAGGGTAAACGAGTCTTTAACCAAGCGCCATATTAAAAGGTTTGGCGATAATTACAAGTTGAACTTCATCTTACGTTCTTTTCATCCGGTGCTTTGAATTCCTTCATCTCTTCCTCGTTCACCAAGTACAGTGGAATCGTTCGCTGGTGGACTTTCATGCCTAAGGATTCGTAAAATTCACGCATTTCGCGTTCTAGAGCTTTAAATGCATGATTGTCCATCATTACGGAGCTGCGGCATTCCGGGCATAACCGCCAACCGCCGCCGAGGGTTGAATATGTTGATCCTCCAGGCTGCACAATGTTTCATAAGCATTAGCCACCTCTATGAGTTGCTGGGGAGTCTATGCAAGCTAAAACAGATTGTGGGTGAATATGAACGCATTTAACCTAATCACTTTTCTCTTTTGACAAAGACATGCATAGAAATATGCTACCGATGTGCGGACCTTTTTTATCTCAAATTATTCAAAATGTTGTGCAACCGGTCAATAGGCAAAATTAGATCTATCAAAATGGGTCATAAACTCATTTTTTTAATCACATAATCCAAAGTTTTGCCTTATCTATGACCAAATATTCTATCCTTTACCAATTTTTTTTTACCCTTTTTAACAACGCCTTAAACTTACCGACTACTATATTAAATTACCGAACTTTTTTGCGCAACTAGCCAATTTTTCTTTGGTTAAGTTACCAACTAATTTTGGGTTACCAACCCTCATTTGAGTTGCTTATGAATGATTATTAAGGAATATTTTTAATCTTGCCAACTTTCTACCAAGTTACCACTTTTATTTGCCTACCTTACAAATCATTTTCTAGGATTAATTTACCAACTATTCTTGTATTACTAACACTTATTTGAGGTAATTTACCAAGTTCTCTTGTATCCGACAATAGAAACTTACCTTATATAATACGAATTACATATACCTTTCCTAGTACAGTTTTATATGTACCAAATATTATATGATATTACTAATCTTTATCACAGTGACAAAACGACTTCTTTCTTAATTGAGTTGCCCTATAGAATAGTTGGTAAATTAGAAAAAACAAATGTGTATTAATAACTAACAAAAGAAAGTGGTAATACATATTTAGTCCCTCACTTGGATAAAACTTAATAAATTGCTTAAATTATAGTTAGGCATAGTTAAATGAAAATTCTTCAAAAATAGAAATAATGAAAAGAAAACTTGGTAAATAAGGTTTTTTTTTTTGGTCGAGGTAAATAAGTTCAATGAGAGTTAATAACACAAAACTACTTGGTAACTTAATTGGAAAAAAAGTTAGTAAATCAGTCTAAATAAGGTAACTGTTTTCTAAAAAGAGTTGTCAATTTAAGGTATTGTTAACTAATACAGCTAAAAGATTGCATGAGAATAAAAAGCTAAAAAATAAAATAAAATAAAAAAACCCAAATGAATAGTGGTAAGTAACTCAAATAAGATGTGGTAACTCAATATTATGTGGTAACTAAATGAGATAAAAAGTTGGTGTGTCTTGTTAATTTAGGTTGGTAATATCTAAAAAGAGTCGATGAATATAATTTAACAACTTATGCGAATGAAAGTAAGTAAGTACACAAATTAGTATTTGCAAACAATAAACAAATTGGTAATTTCATGTAAGTGTTCGAAAGTGTTGGCCCTTTTTTTTTTTTTTTTTGGTCCAATAGTCTTCCGGAATAAAAGCATGAATTTCAACACTTTACGCATTTAGTAGGTTTTAGAGGTTTACTTCGTTGATTTGATTTGTCCTGTCGATCCGATATTTTGCAAATATTCACATTTATGTGATGTTTGCATGGGCGGATTTAGATGAAATTGTGCCTTACAGCCCAGCTTTCAAAAAACATTTACATATTCATCCAATTTCTTTACAGTCCAAAGTGTAAGGAAGTATTACTAGAAATTTTTAACCTAAAAAGCATTCAACTTTAGGATATTAAGTATCATTATTAGGAAGTGTTATCTACAACAATCAAGTTTCTAACCCTGAAATATGAAGAATGATGAGTAATTATTTCCAAACATGAGAATTAAAGCTTTGACTTATGATTCCACTCATCCCTTAACAACACTCTCCACTATACATTTGCAAAGAGAATGATTAATTAGTGGATGATATTATGTCAACTAATTGAGGAGGGAACCTACCTTCAATCTTTTGCAACCACAACAAGAAGGTGTCCCATCTCTCGTATGTGCACGACAGTACTTTTGTTGCGAAAAAGGATCTCGACGGAACAGAAGGCGGCCGTTTGCATCGATCGGGATCCGTAACCAAGAAAAAGGTAAGAAAAGAAAACAGAAGATTTAGGGAATTTGTACTTTGGTTGATCACATCATGAATTCAAATGTCTAAAAGTATCAAGTTAATAGATTCTGCTTGACGAAGAGTTGCCGGAAAATGAAAAAAAGAACTTTTACAGGTTGCCCGCAAACAAAGCATATTGGACGACGATGATTTTGGTGGTGGTGGTGGTGATGGTTGAGGTGTTGGCCTTTGTCAATATTCTGATAAATAGAGTGATCCTCAGAGTCAAAAACCTATCGATACAACATACTTTCAGATTTCACAATAATAGCATATAACTAGAGTATTATGCAAGAACTTTGATGGAAATAAAGCTACGTCAGAACCTCGTGATTAGTAAGCGAACCATCGGAAGCATAAGAATGGACACATTCCGGATGCTGAAAGGCTTGCTCGTAGCATAGAAGGAAGCCAATGAATCTCTTATGAACAAACTCACCGTCTTCTTCTTAGGTTTTCTCCCATAAACAACATTCATATTGAATCGGGTAAAGAGTAGACAAAAAAATAGGAGTGAGTGCATAGATGAGCACCCGTTATCGGGATAAAATGGGAACGGAAAAGGTCGGAATATGCTTGCAATGTCAAAAGGTGAGGATGATTCGAACGACAAATTTTGTTGGAAAGACTGGGCCAAATCTTCATCCTCCAATTTCGGTTCATATTGCAACCAGTCCTTGGTCAATGCCGCTCCATAGAGATCGTCGGCTGCGTGGCATTCACCGTTCATCCGAAACAGGATCACCGCAGATACATGATAAAGAGACATTGTTGAGTGAAGTAAAATAATTTTATTTAAGAAGGTTTCCAATGTGGCTGCAACAAGTTCTAGGTTCTACATTTGGTCAGACAACAAGATGAAATATGCATTTAGGAATATATAAAACCCGTGGCCCCGTGTGGTTTGCCGGCGAAAATTTTCATGAACAGCAGTCTGATTTACCTTGACCGTCTTCCGAGACAGAACGAATGCCGGCGATTTGGTTGTCCATTTCTTCTTCCTCGCCCTCCATTGATTCGTCCCGCGCATTGAGGCTCTACAACTGTTTAACACCGTTATATTGCAGCTACCATTTTCCAGACGCCCAACTATGCCGTTATACTTCTTGTGCATTATCACCACTTGGCACTCATGAATTAACCACAAACGAATACAAGAATAATAAATAACCCCAACTTATACTTCTAGTATTACCTCCGCATTGACGGTATCATTGAACTCATCAAAACTAGAACGGTATTCATTATCGTCACAGCTTCCATTAGATCTCTGTCTAGAGCAACCGACAAGCAAACCCAACTTGTGTTTAAAATCAGAATATCGGTACATCTGCGTAAAACAAACAAGAAGCAACTAGGGGCATGAATGTATGACATCCAGGATGCACGTATACATGTAGAGGAGGAGATTATCGGGGATATGATGGATTAAGATCGTGTACGTTTTTCTTAACAACTTCGACCTCGGGAAAAACATTTGCCAATGTACTTAGGTCCACAGCATCCATGAGATGTATTTCCAAACTTAGCAGGAGGCGGCCTAGTAATTTTGAGCCACCAACTCGAGTATATTGTCCCTCCACGAGAACAATGTCGATCAGAAGCACCGAATGCGGCAAGACCTTCACCATCGGTGGTTAACCAAAATGATGCAACTCATATTTCAATAGATGATTAACTCGATGGGTTGGTCGATTTTGATTCCGAAAATTCCATCGTGTCAACTCTGCAAGGAAGGTTTTCTAACAAATAATGGCCTATATATCAACAACCCCTCGGACCATCCATGTTTATGTTGGAAAGCTATTCAATGATAGATCTTTTTTGCTTCAAACTATTCAGGCTAAGTTTATAACAAGGCCGTGGAACTTGAATAAGGATGTAAACCTCAAACACCAGAGTGACGCTGCTCTTTTTTGATCATGTATTGCATATAATTCAAAGAACCACGGCCTTGTTTTGTTCCTGTAGTTGTAAGAATGACTATGTAATTGTTGGCCAGTCACAAAAGGAGACGTAGTCTCAGCATTTGGCACCATTACCTGTCCATAGAATAAATCGAGAACGGAAAATGCGGAAACATGTTCTCGACTTCCCACAAAGGATTCGAATTGAAGCCTAAACTTTGTAGGAGAGCCTCGGCGAGTTGCTCATCTTCATTCATCAAATGGCTGGCTTTGTAACATTGTTCATCGCCGGTCCCCGATCGACCATCGTCGGTTCGTTGGTCTTCCTCCGAAAAACATTAGTAGTCCGGAGTAAGGCAAACTGCTGCTTATGAAAGATGCCATTTCGGTGAATTCTTCCCTGTATAACCCATGTTCAAGAAATGATAAATTGCAAGGATATGCTCGGTCTGTGTAGAGTTCAAAGAGCACAAAGGATTTTCAGCTCCCACGGCCGATCGCAAACGGTAATATGATGGCTCACAAAGCGCATCCCTTTAGTTAGTTCGTTTACTTATTCCTGGTAATACTTCTTAAAGAACCTTTACGGGATCACAGTTTCCAAATACATTGAAAATCAATTTTCTACATCAAATTCTGGGTCGATAAGGAAAGGGACGAGGAAAGTTGCAAGAAATCCAATGCTATCTGTCGAATGTTTTGTCTTCCAACGCAGTAGGCAAGTCCAACTCACTTGGCGGTGTCACCGCTGTATCAGGTTTACCACTTTACTCGCTTCATTTTCTTCAGTTGAAGAAAGAGTAGTTGTATAATGTGCTTCTTCTCTCTCACTATCCAATGCATCATCCTACACCAAATGACATGAGCAATACTCAAGACTGAATCAAATCTCTATCTAAAGTTTGCGCTGCATCATCAATCTACCACGACAAGAACTTTTGGACATGGATAACGACAACCAAACACCAGCTACTTCTTTCTCGCTTCAAAAGGAAAGACAAAATAGATTCGCAATAGTAAGTACCAACAAATCACGAGGCTCATCCCAACCGCCATCCTCGCTGTAGTTGGATTGTATCCTGGAGTTGGAAGCGTAACCTTTCGGAATTCTCCCGAGCCAACCCATTTGACGGACAACCGTTGTTTGCCCGTAGACACGGATCCCTTGTTCTGACTAGCAACCGGCGACCGAGCAAGACAGACGGCGGCCCAACAAATACAGAAGCAAGAAATGTCCAATGACTCGGGATAATATTTTTCATACACGACAACCATGGCTCTCTTCCTTGGCCGGGCCGGCCTGGTCATATTTAATCAGATAGAAGTCAACATTTCATTGCGGAACCAGGTTGGCTTTTCACCAACCGAACCAAGCTGAACCTCATGCACATGTGAGTTTTCGATTCTTTAATTGTAGTATAGCTGGACCGTGTGTCCTTAGTGCCCTTTTTTACTTTATTACCAAGGCTTAAGACATAGGAGATCAGTAACAAGACGATTGTTTTGGCCGAAGCCGCGACCTCTGTATCAACTTCCCGGATAACCTCTCACTCCTATCCCCATCCAAATTAGAGTCCTCCTGGTAGTCCGGTTGACGATTGTTTCAGGCCACCGTAACGAGTTCTTCGGGTGGTTGGTTGTGGGAATTGTTAAGCCGCGGCACCACTTTCATTAGCCCCGTTCAGGTTTTCGCTAGAGCGAGCTGCTCCATTAACATGTTCCGAGTTTGCTGCAGAATTTTACTTCTTGGTTCGTTGAGACGCCCGGAGACAAAGAATAGACGTCCATAAGGCCCGTATCGCGTGATCTTCGTTGGCTTGATTGATCTTATGCCTATATAAATGCTCCAGAAAGGCACTAGGTTTTCGACTTTTTTGATCATTTTTCTGAACATGACTCAAGCAACTCTTAGTCGAACCGAATGCAAATCCAAGACAATACACAAGAAAATTAAATCACAAGGAAGCTGGCCAACGCTCCTAGCATCTTATTACAGAGCCATACTCACGATCAATCATTAGACGGACCATGTGTGAACCAGAAAAAAATTTCTTGATGAGAATATACAGGTCATCAAGGATAGCTTCCGGTCATACGTATGTAGTCGAGCGTGCCTTTAAGGCCATACATGTCGGTCGCCCTTCTCATGAGTCGATATCCATCGCCATAAACAGGATCGGGATTCGATTCAAGGTAGTGCCGAAGAAACTCGGCGAGCCTCTTTTGGAAGTCGAACCCCGGAGAGAGTGCGATTTTGGTCTTGGACATGGTTCGCATGTGAGAATCCAACCACATGAGACCCAAAACTTCGCAAAGGCCTTCTTCGACCACGCCATCTAAATGGTGATAACCTGCTAAACATGCCACAATTCTCTAGTTCAAGTTCATTGTCATGAGAAAGTTTAAGCATGAACTTGTCAAAAAATCAAATTGGATCCACCTTCACTTATGCTTGAGCTAATGTATTATGGGTCAACTAGGATATATGTTAACTACTTCATACCATATCAATTCTTCACATCTCAACAATCTCCCATGTTCATTACTAATTGATATACTGAGAGTGGGTCACAAATCAACCGTCAACTCTTTTACTATTTATTGGGAGCGGGTGGCAGAATACAATACCTTTATCCGGGAGATCGCCAAGAGAGAGTTTAAGTCTGAATCTATCAACATATCTAGATGAAACTACTCTCACTAAAAAAAAATTAAACCTATAAGCCATGGGCCAATTAGAGTATATTAATTGCTCCGTACATCACACCAGTTCTCCGAATGTGAAATTTTTTTTCTAACACAGCTTATATGCGTATCCCAACAAATAGATCATGGTAGGCTAGGTGGTACGTACGTTTTGTGGAAAACCACTTTTAAAAGACATTTTTCAACAAAAGAAAAATTATTGAATTATATTGCTTGGAATAGTTAGCCAATAAAAGATGTTTTCAACACCAATAACATTTTATGTCCGAAATTTTTTGTGGACGATGAAAATATTCTTCATTCATACATTAATGTAAATGGCACAAGCGAAAATTTTTTTGATAAAAAAAATGTTTTCCAAAATGTGGGTATCCCTCGAAAGTCGAAACAAACGGACCTTCGGATTCGTTGTCTTTTCTTTGTTTTGCTTCGACAAAAAAAGTAGCTAGGGATATAGAAATTGTAGTTTGGAGAATTAAATCAAGAGGAGAACCTTCGAGTGTGAGCCACGCATGCATCATCTCATGAGCGAGGGTTTGCCCTGTGGACAAGCTGTGCGAAAACTTGAAGTCTTTCTCGTCAACTCTCTAACCAAAGATTAGCTTAGTCTTACATTTGGAAATAATGATGATAGGAAATTACCTCGGGAAACCTTTCAAAACCTTAATGGTTAGATTGCTTGAGTGGGCGACTAGTATGTGATCTTTTCCTTCCACAGACTGAAATCAAATGGGAGTCGACCCACACAAAAAGGGAAAAAAAAAGTTATCAAAATTTGATGCTAAATTGACACAAGTAAAACAATGTGAAGAATGAGAAAATCTCATGGTGCAAAGCAGCACGTACGGTACAATTTTGATGGAATTTCCACGTCGTACGGCCGACCGTCCGGTTCCGTTGATGTTGACCCTATCCAGTGCGGGAGAAGTACACTTTGGTTAGTTAGGAGCATGTTTGATGAGAAATGTAGCAAATTCCTTGGCTTTGGGTATCCTAGACATTATAAAGTTTCGTGGAATGTAATGTCAACTCATTGATGATGCCGAATAACGCTAGCCATCCACAAAGTCCTAAACCTATTGCATTTTTGTCAATTCAGTCTTAAACCTCTTAATTTTGCCAATTAAGTCCTCAACATTTTCGCATGTCATTAAATGAGTCAATTTGGCATTTTTTTGTTGTAAATTGTTGATGTAAATACCAGCCGTCCTACATGACTACATGGCATGACCAATAGTGGTATGGACAATTTCTAATAATATTTTAGTGTTTTTCGTTTTTTGACCTTTTTTGTTTTTTGTTTTTATGTTTTTCTTTTTACTGTTTACTTTTTTCTTTTCATTCCCTGGTCCCTAGAGAGGGTCGCCCTTGCCTAGGTGGGCTAGGTGGCCCTCGCTCGCCAGATTCGGCAAGGACGACCCTTACCCGAGGCCGACGAAGGTGAGGCCTGGTGAAGAGAAAAAGAAGAAAAATAAAAGGAGGAAAAAGGTAAAACAGAAAATAAAAAACAAGAAAAAAATTAATAAGACTTCAAAATGTTATTAAAAATTATTTGTGTCGGTGCCGATCGTGTCATGTAGGATGGCCGGCGTCCACATCAACGATTTTTGATCAAAATTGACTGGATAGACTCAATTGACAAAATATAAAAATGTTTAGGTTTGAATTAACAGAAGGCAATAGGTGTAGAATTTTTTGGACAATTTTCCCATGATATTAATTTATAGAGCAAATTGGGTAAATGAGTCTTTAAGCAAGCGACGGATTAAGAAGTAGGATTATAGCTATTATAGGAACTTCATCTTACCTTCATTTGGCATCGTTCTTTGTCTTTCTTCATCCCTTGATCACTCACCAAGAGTAGCGGAATGGCTCGCTGGTGGATTTTCATGCCTAAGCGCTCATAAAATTCTCGCACCGCGTGTTCGAGAGGTATTAAGGCACGGTCGTCCATTACTGCGGAGTCACAACATTCCGGGCACAACGACCGACCGTCGCTGAGGGTTGAGTATGTCGATCCTCTAGGCTGCATGCACAATGTTTTCCAAGCATTAATGACCTCTCTCAATCGATTGTTGGTACACGTAGAATACATTTAGGATCTGTTTATTTAGCGAAAAATGAATGCTTTGAAAAATATTTTCCTAAAGATGGTTGCTTGCATTGATAAAAATTTTCATCACCCACATAAATATTCAGACATGGTATTGTTGATGGCGAAAATATTTTCTATTGACTTCTATTTCAAGTGTTATAAGACTTCATTTTAGGAAAATATTTTATAAATCGTTCGTTTTTCGTAGAACAAACTATAAATTAAAGCATTTTGTAACAAAGGCAAACAAACGGTAGTAAATGATAATCTTTTTTCTTCTTCATAGATATGATGATTTTTAAAAATCAAATAACTATTGATAATTACTTAAAAGAGGAGTTGGTAATACGAAATTAGTTGGTAATGTAATGGGAAAAAGGTTGGTGACTATTCTAATTGAGGCTGGTACTTTCGAAAAGAGTTGGTAAATTTGAAAAATCAATAAGCAATGCAAACAAAGGTAGTAATTACAGATGTTTTTTGTTTTTCCTACATTACTAACTTGTCTTTATCTTCCAGAAAAGAACTTCTCTTACCCTTTACTGATTTTTGTTTAACTTTCTTATAAAAGCGTTGTTTACCAATTATTATATCAAATTACCAAATAATTTTGCGCTAATTGCCAAATTTTATTCAATTAAGTTAACAACTAATTCTAATCAACAACTCTTACGAAAAACGATTTGTTTTTGTTAACTTACCGACTTTTCTATTAAGCAACCACTTTTATTTGTCTTATTTGCCAACTTCTCTTATGTTTGACAAAAAAGATTCTCTTGTCTTTTACCAGCCGAATTTTATCCGATTAAGTTAACAACTAATTCTAATCAACAACTCTTACAAACGACGATTTGTTTTTGTTAACTTACCGACTTTTCTATTAAGCAACCACTTTTATTTGTCTCATTTGCCAACTTCTCTTATATTTAACAAAAAAGATTCTCTTGTCTTTTACCAGATTTAACTTCTTTCCTGCCGATGTCTTACTACTTACTACTATTATATGAGATCACCAACATTTGTTAAAGTGACTAACCATCGATTATGTTAACCAAAGAGTAGTTGGTAAATTAAAAAAGTAAACATTGATGACTAATTAAATGGGAGTTTGTAACCTAGAATTATTTTATATTCACTCGGGAAAAATTGATAAGTCATTTAAAGTAAAGTAAATCATAGTTCATAAAGATAACTAAAGGTTGGTAAAATATAAGAAAATTTTAAAAAATTGGTAAAAATCTAATGAGAGTTGGTAATACAAAACTAGTTGGTATCTTAATGATAGAAATCTTAATAAATTGGGTCTAATTGTGGGAATTATTACTAAAAGAAGTAGGTAAAGCATTGCCAACAAGTGCAAGTAAAGTTTGTGCAAAAAAGCACTAAATGGATAACGGTAAGTAAATCAAATGAATGTTGGTAACCAATATTAGGTCGCAATTAAATGGGAAAAATGTTGTAAGTCATACTACATAAGGTTGGTGATCTCTAAAGAAACTAATAAATCTAAGGGGTTTCTAACCAAGACTAATAAAAAGTGGTCAATTTAAAATAAATTAAATGTCGATAAACTCAAACGAGAATAGATGATCCAAAACTAGTTGGTAGTTTAATACGTTCATGATGTCAACATGGGCGGATTTAGAGGGGGCTTGAGAGGGGCCCAGACCTCCAACTTTATGACATTATACTTAGACCTCATTTTTTCAGCAACATTTACATATTCAACGTGGTCCATGAACTTTAACCCAAAGTGCAATATCATTGTTAAACTTTTAAATTGTTCAATTTGGTTCCTGAACTTTTGTTATCTATTCAGTTTAGTCCCTGAATTATATAAAAGAGTTCAATATTGTCTCTGAACTTCAATTAATGGAATGATAACATTGAACACTTTTATATAGTTTAGGAACTAAATTGAATGTGTACCAAAAAGTTCATGAACTACGGTGAATAGATTAAAGATTTAGGGACCACATTACACATTAAGATAAAGTTAATGAATCACATTAAATAATTCGAAAGTTCAGCTACCACATTGTCCATTAGGATAAAGTTCATGGATGTTCATTTCATTGTGTTTTTGCTTTGATGCCGTCCCTAGATGCTTGGAATTGTTTACAAACCAACAAGACATATCTAATTGAAAGGAATCCTACCTCCAATCTTTTGCAACCGCAGCAACGTGGCGTCCCATCTGTCTCATGCGAAAGACAATAGTTTTGTCGCCAAAAAGGATGTTGACGGAACAGAAGACGGCCATTTGCATCCACTGGGATCTGAAACCAAGATAAAGCAAGGGAAAAACAGAAGATTTAGAGAAACTATACTTTGGTTGATCACATAAAAAGTACAAATATCTAAAAGTATCCAGTTCATAGATTCTGCTTGAGGAAGAGTTGCCGGAAAAACCAAAAATCTTACGGGTTGCCCACAAACAAAACATATTGGGCGAGGATGGTGCCGGTAGTCGTGGTTGAGGTGGTGGTCTTTCTCAATATTCTGATAAATAGAGTGATCTCCAGACACAAAAACCTCGTGGTGACCGGTGAGCGAATCATGTGAAGCATAAGGGTAGACCCATTCTGGATGCAGAAAGGCATGCCTGTGGTATAGAAGGAAGCTAATGAATTGTTTGTGAACAAACTCACCTTCTTCTTTCTTTTCTCCCACAAACAACGTTCCTGTTAAATTGGGGTAAGGACTAGCGAAACAACCAGAAGTGACTATGCAGGCGAGTACCCATTGTCGGGATAAAACGGGTAGGGGAAAGGTTGGAATATGTTTGCGATGTCCCACAGGGAGGATGATTCGAAAGCCAAACTTTGTTGGAAAGACTGGGCAGGTCGTTCATCTTCATCGTCATCCCATTTCAGTTCTTCGTATCGAACCCAGTCCTCAGTCGATGTTGCTCCATAGCGATTGTACGCTGAATGAGATTCACCATTCATCCGAATCAGCATTACCGAGGTGCATTGTACCCCTAAGTTAAAACTTTTTCGAATGTGACTGCAACGAGTTCTAGGTTCATGAACCACAGTCCGATTTACCTAGACTGTCTTCCGAGAAGGTGCGAATGCAGGCGATTTGATCGTCTGTTTCCTCGCCCTCTGTCAATTCGTCCTGCACATCGAGGTTCTACAACCATTTAAGACTGCTCTACTGCAGCTATCAATCCCCCAACACCCAACTTACACAGTTATATTTCTTGTGCACTATAAACCACCCATGAATCAACAACAAAACAATACAAGAAAAACAAATAAGCCCAGACTTATACTTCTTGTATTGCCTCCGCGTCGCTGGGCCCATCGGAACAAGAACGGCGATCTTCAACCTCGCAGCAGCTTCCGTTAGATCTCCATCTGTTGGAAGTAGAACCCTTGAGAATTCTTTTCAGCCAACCCATAAGGAGAAGTAACGCTATCACAAAAGAAGAGCACACTCTGATCCAGATTAATAGAGTGGTACCAGCGGTTACATTACAAGAATCCTCTAATTTTCTCAAGATTGTTATATTTGCTGATGTGCTGGTCATATGTCTAACTCCATCAAGTCAACTCTGTAATGAACTGGAATAATAAACAAAACCATATTCTGCATGAGAGTTCTTCATCATTTTCTAATGATCGTTAGTTATACCTAACCTCTTATTGTAATTCAGTTTGTACTATCTTCTATTTGTTTTTTTCCTTTCCTCGATGAGTAAATGATTTGATTACACAACCTCGAAAACTATAGGAAGACTGCTTGCCATTACAAAGTCCAGGAACCCGCAAGCAATTGGAAGCACCGACTCGGCCAGACCTTCACTGTCATGTGGTGTTTAACCATGATGGTGCAGACTATGTTGCGATAGACACGATTGAGTCGATGGGTTGGTCGATTTTGATCCTGAAACTTCCATCAGGTTAACTCTGCAAGAAACAACCACCCCCAGACCATGCATGTTCATAGTAAAAAAATATTCGACGACAGATCCTTTGACTACAAGCCATTCAAGGTAATACATGTTCCTTAACAACCTCGAAACTTTTGAATTTCCCCAACGTATATATCTCCATAAACGTCCTTAAGATTTAGCAGGAGACATAATACCCTTCAGTCACCAACTTGACTGTTGACCCTTCATGAGAGAACTACCAGTCGAAGCACCAATAGCTGTTGACCCTATATGCAAATTTTTTTGTGCTTTTTGTTATTTTTGTGCTGGAGTAGACCTAAGAATCGATTCTTAATCTATTGACAAATTATGACGAAACGCAATGCTCTTAATTTCCACATGAGATTGAGCTACTAAGGACACTTAGGTAATTATTATTATTTCTGGTCGAGAAAAGAGACTCGCAACGAGCGGGGATCTCGAATCTCGAATTTTCTAACTTAGACCGTTTGGAAAATTCAGGTGGGTAATGCATTGGTGAATTGAACAAATAAATGTTGGCAAGTTATTAGAACAAGTGGTCATTTCGAAACAATGAAAAGTAATGTTCACGAATGAACTCAAATAAGAGTCGATAATTTTTAATGAAAGTGACGAGTTTTAACATATTAGTAAGCTGCGTAAATAAATGTCGATGAACCATTGAAATAGTTTGCAATTTAAAACAAGTGGTAACCGTTCGTGTTCTCGTAAAAGTTTTGGTAACCAGCGTGTTTCCGACCAAACAAAGGGGGGTCGAAATTTTGTTACCAACAAGGTTTGTCAGCTATCAAGTTTGTCACATTTTTAGCAGATGATACGTATGAAACTGCTGAACATTGCCTTCAATAATCTTCACATGGCTAACATACTCCTGAACTCAAAGAACCACTGCCTTCTTGTGTTCCTATAGCTGGAGAGACCAGCTTCGGGACAACTCATCCGGGAAATGCGTCTATCATACGGATGTAGTCCATCGTTCCTTTGAGGCCGTACATGCCGATCACCCTCTTTGTCTGTCGAAATCCAGTTCCATAAGGACGTGATGTTCGCGACTTGGTGTTGTACTTGAGATACTCAGCAAGCCTCTTCTCGAAGTGCTTGTGACTTGCAGACATAGACGAGATTTGAGACTCCAACCACAGATGAGCTATGACTTCACAGAGGCCTTCTTCCACCTCTGGGTGTTAGGTTTTTGGTTTACAAGCTAGTTTATGATTGAGGAAAGAAACAAAGATGGGAATATGAGAAATATTGTCGGCAAGGGAGTACAAGGGAACAAGGGGAATAAAAACTTTCATTAGTTTCTTGAGTATAGCAAAAGGAGAAGGAGAGCTTTTTGTTGGTTTTTTCTTATTCTAAGATGGATGTTTTCTAAGTCCTATTTATTGGCATATCACCAACTTTCTTTTGTTCAAGAGATAAGCTTCATTGACTTTTATCCAAACTCTAGACAATTCTACGCCTGAAGACTTGTTTTTTTATTTTGCATTTTTTCTTTTGACTTTTCTAGCCACTAGCTGTCCCTCGCTAGGCCCTTTCTCTACCCTTCTAGAAAATGAACTCGACTAGAAAATGGATCATAAATCAACACTCCTCCTTGATCCAATTTCGTGATACTCTGAGCATACTTCGTAGCGCCTCGAACTTTGCTGGCGGTAGTGCTTTAGTGAATATGTCGGCAACTTAATCTTTGGTCTTGCAATATTTGATTTCGATCTCCCCATTATTTTGCACTTCTCGTATGAAGTGATTATCAATATGTTTGGTTCTTCCGTGGAAGACAAGGTTCTTTGATATAGTAATTGCGGACTTGTTGTCACAAAATATTGAAGTCGATTTCGTCAGTGCTTCTCCAATGTCTTCTAGAATTCTCCGAAGCCATATTGCATTACTCGTAGTTGTAGCAGAGGTGACGTATTCAGCTTCCGCGATAGATTGTGCCACCGACTCTCGTTTTTTGGATGCCCACGAGAATATTTCAAAACCCAATGTGAATGCATAGTCGGTAGTGCTCCTCCTATCATCGGCAGAACCTACCCAATCACCGTCGGTGTAGTCGATGAGCTTAGTCGTTGCACTTGGCCGATACCAAATGCCATAATATGTAGTTCCTCGTAAATATCTTAGAATTCTCTTGGCAGCTCCAATTTGTCTCGAACTCTGCATGAACCGTGACAGTAGACTTGTCGTGTACGTGATATCTGGTTGTGTGGCAGTGAGATATAGTAGACTGCCAATCAGACTTATGTAGAGGGAGAGGTCAGCTATTTTTGCTTCATCTTCCTTTAGTAGTTTTTCATTTGTCATGAGCGGTGTTGTAATTGATTTGTAATAATCCATCTTGAATTTCTTTTGTGAAATGAAAATCCTTTTATTTTGGTCGACTTCAATGCCGAGGAAGTAGTGCATCAAGCCCAAGTCCGTCATCTCAAATGTCTTCATCATTTCTTCTTTGAACTCTTGAATCATCTTTTCATTATTTCCTATATATATATATATGAGATCATCTAATTATGGAGAGATGACGAGAGTGTCGAACTTACCTTGGGTCTTGATGTAGAGCGTTGGCTTGCTTATGCTCCTTCCGAATCCTTGCTTGGTGAAGTGTTCGTCAATTATACTATACCATGCTCGTTGTGCCTGCTTTAACCCTTAAAGGGCCTTCTTGTGCTTTAAGCACTTTTTCTTCTTGGCCTTTGACGATAAAATCCTGTGGTTGTTCCATATATATTTCTTCTTGAAGATATCCATTTAAGAATGTTGATTTCATATCTAGTTGATGGATCTTCCATTCATTCTGTGCTGCTAGTGCTATAAGAGCACGAATGCAACAGGAGTGAAAGTTTCAGTATAGTCGATATCTTGTTGTTGCAAATATCCATTCACCATAAACCTTGCTTTATGCTTTTGGATCGATCCATCGGCATTGAGTTTCGTCTTGTAGACCCACTTGATGCCAATCAGTTCTTTGTCTCCGAGGCATCGGCGAGCTCCCAAGCTTCATTTTTCTCGATAATCTTGATCTCTTCCTCCATGGCTTTTATCCAAACTTCTTCGTTGGACGCCTCTTCATGGTTTTCTGGTTCTAAAGCAGAAAAGTTGCATGTCATAGATTTCTAAGGGTTTTTACCCTTAGTATTGGAGAATCTGGAGTAGATTCTTCTTTCATTGCTCTCGGAGAGGATGGGGGTGTTACGTCGTGAGTGGTGGAGTTTGATGCTTCACCTTCTTCTTGTGTTGTTGACTCCTCACGAGCAAGTGGTATGTTAGGCAAGGTGACATACTTCTTCTCGATCTTCTCGTTCTCCTAGTTTTAGGCAGCATTCTCGTCAAACTCGACGTCTCGACTGATCATGAGTTTCTTAGTCCTTAAACGGCGAACATAGACTAGCGAAACCGCTAACCCAGTGACCAAAATAGCTGCTGCTACACTGCTTAAAGCTACAATAACCCACTCATGCTTGGATTCTTTTCTCTTCGGAGGAGCATTCAGTGGTTGAGAAAGAGCTGGCAATTGTGATACTGGTATGAGGACAGGATGACCGACAGACGCAGTAAGATTCACTCCTTTGTTTTCCTTAACAATATCGCCAGGTGTCGCGTTGAACTTTTTGGCCACTGATGAAAGTGCATCTCCGGGCTGCCATACATAAGTAACAAGAAAGTTGAAGCCTGCCTCCGAGTCCGCTTTTGCCGGGCACTTACAGTAGAGAGGAATAGTGACTTGGGTTCCAATCTTCAGGAGAGTTGGATTGATCCCCGGGTTCATTTCCTCTTCGACTTGCCAGTTCGTGAGGTTCTCAAATGCCTTCGTCGAGACCAGGAAGTAACTGTCACCTTTCTTGATCTGATAGGTTATGTTGGCGAAGAAACTGCTGCCACTGCAGCCGCACGTGATCGGAATGAGCAAAAGCTGGCCGGGGTACAAAGGGTCATCTTCAGAAGCCAGGTTGCTCGCCTGCGAGATGGATAAACGGCAGACACCAAACAGGTCGGAGATGCTTCCAAGGTCGATGAATTCGGGTCCTTGCGCGATGTAGGCGACATATGATGGGCATGAGCTCAGCGAGTTGGCAGAGGATGAGAAGTTGGCTCTCGGGCTAGGAAGTGGTTGAGTTGTGACGGAGATGATGAAGACGAAGAAATGCAGAAGAAGTAAATGTTTTGGGGAGGAACGAAAGATGGCCATTTGGCTATGAGCTTGGATGGCTTCAGCCTCTCAAACCTAAGTTTATGAGGGTGAAGCTCCGAGGTTGGAAAAAGCCAAAAACCCAATCTAGTGTGAATCTTTCGCTTGGAATTAGGGAACTCTTCTCCTAATAAAGCCTGGAAGTAGGTTCTTGTTTTGGCTTTGAATTGAACAATTCTCATTTGGTTCCAATGATAGAATAAGCTTTAGCGAATAGAATTTTTTCCCTTGGGACAGATTTTGTGCGTAGAGAGGAGTGAATAGAAAATAACAGGCGGCAATATATGTGTATGGTAGAAAGTAATAGGCGGCAATTTAACCTGTATTTGTTTTTGGCTGGTAGTTGCTTTCGAAATAGAATATGCGATGAGCATCAGATTAATATAAGACGAGGGAACCCCAGTTTGGCCGGCGAAATAGATCATCCTGCATATTTATCACACGCATAGAGAGTCAGCCAAACAATAGAATAAAACTCTTGGAGCCACAAAATCTTACTTAAGAAAAATTCAAAAACCACAAAGAAACCCACAGAATATTATCTAGGATCGGTAACTAAGAGGGATATCATACACGGAAGGATTGCTCGCAAAGTTGGATTTATTACCATTTGCGGAAGGACTGATGAAATGACTGCACAGAATAGAAGGACGTACTTCCCCAATTTTTGTCATCTAGAAATTGAACTCGAGTCAATTTCTTAATCCGTAGAGACAAAAGTATTAGCTGCCTCTTCAGCTGGGCTAACAGATTAAGTTAGCACATCAATGCGAGGTTCCTCACTGTAGACCGTAAATGGCTCCAAATAAATTCTGCACCGTCTCATCCTACGATGCCATAGATTGACCTCTTGTTGGAAACCTACCAATTTGATTCGAGGACACGGTTTCCATGGACTAACCTCGAAGGCCCAAAGGCGGCATGATGTTACTAGACAGTCGAACAGAAGGTCCATCGAATGAGCTTACTTGCAATCCATCTGACATTTTTATCTGCCAAAACGGAAAACTGTGTTTATATGGTCCAACGCAACAATAATTAAGAATAACATGAACGGATAAACAAGGAATGAATAACCAAGCTCCAGGCCAAAAGCTCCCGCCTGAAAATTGATTGTGTACGATAGTCTGACAAAACAGCAGAACAGCCGTCTCATTATCGTTTCATCTACTATCAATCAAGCAAATAGGATTGAGCAGAAAGAGCCATTGTGAAGGGGCCAAGCAGAAAATAGCTTTCCCATACACACAAACAAATCCTTCGAACAAATCCCCATAAACATACCAAGCATGCAGGGGAAGATGATTCAGCTGGTTGAAGTAGAGTGTTTTCTGATATCCTGAAAGGTACAAACAAATCGAGACTTGGTCTCCGTAGATAATGTGAGCCAATTTGCGAAACACAACAAGATCTTCTAACATAGACCATTGAATCATTCATAGACAGATGATCACATCTCCAGTCTATCTCAGATTGACATGAACACTGTAGATGAATAAAGACCAAACAGAAAAATGATACAGTATGTAAACTAACAGTAAGTGGTAAACAGACTTCAAATAATTTCTTTTAATATTGAGTATATTTGACCAAATAAAGTAATACCACATGTAGATTTTGGCACTAGATACAAACTGTAATATGCAGGAGGACAGACATCGGTGTTTCCCTCAAACAAAATATGATTAGAAAGAAATGAAATTACATTATGCTTGCATCTGCAAAAAAAATGAATTAAAAAGAAATTAGATTACATTTTGCTTGCATCTGCACCCCCATTATGTGACAGACTAAAGTGAGTCAGCTAGGACTTGACAGAACTAAACTTGGTCAAGGGGCTAACGGAAGTAACAATTACAGTTTTCGGATGATACAGTACATTACTAGCCCTCCCCATTTGCTGTTGGATCACAGCTTGATGTAAAAGTACTTGCATAGACGTTATAAACTTGACTGAGGTTGGCTGAGCTCACAGTCCATATATGACCACGTAAAGCAATAGGAAGAGATTCATTTATCTCCTCACAACTTTCTTCCACCATCGCAGCCTCTCTCCTCCTGCCTTCCTTCCAAAGACTTTTCACCAGCAACTCCTTCGTGGAAGAGTCAGGAAGTAGTTTTGAGTTTCTCATGTCCTCGAACACCCTCAAAGCAAGAGCAGCTCTGTCACACTTGCAATAACCATGAATCAAAACCTTAAACATGTAAGTGTCTGGCTCGATACCGCTCTGCCTAACCATTCCAAAGATATTCTGCACGTTCTTGATGTCTCCTTGCTTCGCAAAATGATCCATCAAACCAGAAAAAGTTTGAATATCTGGGCAAATGCCATTTAAAATCATTTCATCAAGCACCTCAAGAGCATCAGAGCACCTACTGCACTTGGTCAATGTTCGTAACAATGATGAATATAGAACCATCAGCTTAAACTTTGAGATAGAACCACAGAGAGTTCGATTGTGACGAAAAATCTTCAAAGCAGCATCAGGATCTTTCGAAACGCCACAGAAGTCGATAACCAATTTAATGGTACTGAAAGGAAGCTTTAGTCCCTCCTGTCTGATTTTATCCATCAGCTGATTTACCAATTGGACATGACCATGTCATGCTAAAAGGGTCATCATTCTCTGCACTGTGTAAACATCATGAGTAAACCCTGGTTGGCAAGCAACCCAGCAGAAAAAGTTCCAAGCTGCCCCTGGAGATTTGAAATTCCTAAGGACTTTGCAAACCAAGCGAGTTGTCCAAACAAACTTTGCATTCTCCAATTCCAAAACATCATTGGGGCTCCAACTCTGCAAGGCATTTGCCAAAGCTCTAGGGTCTAGCCATGGTTTCAATCTGACCCCATTGACCTTGTTGACATCACAAGCAACGTTATCCTCCTCCTCGGCTTCAGCCTCATCATCATCGTCTTCTGTATCATCTACAAAATACTCGACACTTTTTATCCTATCATCCGGCAACATGTCAGAAAGAATTTCATCATTCTCATGAATATATCCTCCCTTTTTCATATGTTGCAGCGAGCAAAGCAGAGCTCGAACAGGCAACATACCTTCAGCTTGCATATTGCTGAGTAAAAATTTCACCTCATCAAACCTTCAAACACTTACAAGACCCTCTGCCAAAATTGAGAACTGTTTTGTTGTGCGCTTGATTCTCATCAATGGTAAAACACTGAAAACCTCCAAGGCCGCATCCAGCTTCCCAGAATTCACAAGGTGCTCAATAATAGTTGTATACGTCCTAGAATTAGGGTTTACACCTTCCACAATCATCCGATGAAATATCTCCACAGCCCTGGAATCTTCACCCTTTTCTGCATATAGGCGCATGACTATGTTATACGATTCTGTGCACACATGTCTGTCCAACCCTCTATAATTATCCCAAGTATCAAGAACTGAGTCGAGGTCTCCAATCGCTGCATACCACTGCATAAGGTTCATATGGCTAACCCGAACATTTTTAAAGCTCCTGGCATTGATGGCATCAACCAAAGCATCATGTTCCTCTCTTTCACCGGATCTGGCCAAAATGTTGGCCAGGGCATAAATGGTACCTTGCGTGTGACTAAAATTCGCATTTGATTTAAGAATGTCAATAACTGAAAGTGCAGAATCAGTAGAAGGAGCAGAACGGAGAGCGTGAGTGACTACAAACGAGTCCAAGAGCCGGTCATTTAAGAGAGTGGTAAGAGAACTCTGGGAATTTGATCGAAGCGCAAGCCAGATGGAATCAATAACTGTCGCTTTATAAAGGTAGTGCGAGACGTTGCTAGGGAAAGGGTCACGAGAAAATAAGCGAGTCTGCTGGTTTAAGGCGTTGAACAGGCTGCCAGTTCCAGCAGAAAAGAAATGCTTGCGGAACATGGGCTTTTGTGGAATTTAAATGTCGAATGCATAACAGATGAAACTCGCTCCTGACTGTCGAGACTGGTCCGGGCCAAAACGACGCCGAGAGCCAACTTTACAAGCGAAGGATGAATTGACTGGATTCATCAAACACCTGCCTGGTGTGCCGATAAACGTCTCGACTCAGACACACACAGCAACACGAAACCCACAACAAGGAAGAGAGGGAGAACGCAGAAACAGGGCGCAGTAAAGAGCCTTTCAATGCTTTCGCACGGCTTCAAACGTCATGAAGGTAATTTAGGCAAAACGAGAGGAATCAGACGTCAGGCAAAGCATCAAACAACTTCGGTGCGGGCACCATTTTGCGTGAACTTTCACAAACACTCGTAAATCATCATCCCTTTAGGAGAGGAAAGAAGAGAGACGACCCATGAAAAGGCTATGAGAATGTGACAAAATAGAATTCCACAATGATATCTCTTCAGGACGAAACATGGAGAAGATGATTTGGAGCTTCCGAAGGCCCGGAGTGCTTACGAGCCGAGACTAGGAGCAGAGCAGTAAAGGTGGGGACTTTGCAAGGTCACACTGAAAGAAGAGACGCACCACCCTCTCTTCTTCAGAAATCTAGCATTTTTCTAGATTACTCTATCCAATCTGGCTATTTATCCTAAGACATTTCAAAAAGAACATAGGAGTATATGGAGAGAGAAATATTTATGGATATATTTGTCAAGAAATATCTAGGAAAATGTGTAAGAAGTTGTCGTAACCGATACTACAAAAGGGTGCCTCTTATAATAAGGGTGTGTTTTCTTTGAGCGAGTTTTGCCGACTTTGGATATCAGCTGACGCGGCAAAAACCGTTTGATAAACCCAAACAAAATCAATCCGAAACACACAATCGCGCAAAACATTTACGGGGCGAAATTCAGAAAAAATTTCTCTCGGTCTTTGCTAAGCAAAATTGTCACGCCCCGACTCTCAAGCCCGCGACATCACTACCAAATTGCCACGAGATCACGAAGTATAACGTCTCAGGCGCGTTATCGACCTATCAACTATATACGCATACGGAAACGATTTACTCCCAAATAACATATAAACAAACGGGGATAGCCTTGTAGGAGATACATACCAAGGCAAATAATCAAAAAGTAACATATACAGTTACAAGACAGCAAATGAGTCTTAACCCTACCGAGCTACAGAAATATATACAACCCCATACTTCGGGGCGGCTCACTAAGACCTCAAAAGGATATCGGGTCAAATAAGGTTAACTTCTCATCTACTCCAAAATACTAGCCTCATAACCTGGCCTTGGTATCCGTAAAGCTCCATCACTTGAGACCCGAAAGTGGTTCCCACAACAGGGTGAGATATAAATCTCAGTGAATCAAGCCTAAGCTCGGTCGGGACACCGTGTTGATACCTAAATTTTGATATTTCTAAAAATCATCCATTTCGAGCATAAAATGAGAACTAATCATAGTTCTCACCAAAAATAAATTTATCATGTATTGCATATTTACTTTTCGTTAGTCGTGCGTATCATTGTATTTAGGCCGGAGAAAGTAATTGAGCTTAAATTGACAAGCAGACGGACTAAGCATTACATTGAAAATTCGGATAAGCATGGGGAGATTACCGAAAAATTCTAAGAGGGCTTGAACTTATTTTTATATTTAATTCAGCCCATTTATGCTCATTCAATGTTAAAGGCTCTTAATTAATTATTCATTTAATTAATTAAAGCCCAATTTGAGCCCGAGAGTGTGCGATCAAGCCTGCAAGAGGATGAAATTCAGATAGCCCATGATAGTTCGGTTTGTGAGGAATTTTAATGGGATCGGACTCTTGAAGATCAAAAATTTAATCCTACGGTCATTAACGAGTCATATTAGTTTATAAATACCTCGTTATGGCTTAGGGTTGAGGAGGGCCACTTTACATGATAATACACAGCCATTAGAGAGAGAATACATTCTCCGTACAGGGTAGCACTGGGACGTCCATCGCTCATGAGGATGCCTTGATCCCAAGAAGCCTTGTTGGAATTTTTCTCCTTTTCCTTGCAGGAGACACACGGCCCGAATTGCGAGGCGGATCCGAACGGTGGTATTTGGAGTCTTCAAGATCTGCACACACAAGAAAAGCCAAAGGGAAAAAGGGAAAGAAGACAAGTTCTTCACACTAGAGATGCATGTGTTATGAGACTAGGAGAAACGTCCACAATCTTTGCTTGAGCCACACATTGAATCGACGACTCCATCAATTCCGAACGAGATCTCGAGCCGGCGAATAATTTCCAACGATACCAGCAATTTTCGCCACTCTCGAATTAGCTTTGGTGTATCTCATTCCTTTTGCGAGGTTATTTGGATTTACTTTTCGTCCTTTGTTTTTATTTTTGTTGTATTGCAGGACGCCACATACAATAGAGCCCACTATTTTCTGTAATTGATCAAGATCAACCCACTTGGATTTGGCGGTGGGCAAAGAAAAGAAACAGAGAGATTCGAGGCAGTAACACAAGGAGACAAAAGGACAAAAAAAAGGGGAGCTAAACTTTCATTAGTTTCACAATATTTGCGCCTCCTCATTGTTCTTTTATTTTTTATTTTTATCTCTTTCCCACGTTTTGTTCACAGATTCCACGTGTAGAATAAAAGAAAGAGAGAGGGAAAGATCTTTGGCTAAAGATGAAAGCATGAGCGGTGGACGATTATGAAGAATTTCGTCAAACATGGGGAACTAGTCTAATTGAATATCCACGAAGCATTGAACATCCCTTAGTCATGCAATGCGTCTAGTAGTTGCTTTGACAAGTCTTAAGAAATTATTGTCTCTTTGCTCACGGGTGTCCTCTCGCGATTTACTACTCAATGTCCCTAAGAAGTCCATGTCGTAGTTGGTGTCATTGTGACGACTCCACTTGAACAGCCGCAAACGAAGCTGCGAGTTCCTACTATGAGCTGCGAGTCCCCCATCACCAATCCGCAGCAGCCACCGTCGCTAGCCGCGAGTCGACCGGTCCAGTCTCGATTCAAAACGGGAAATCATTAAGTGAATATTAAAGATTCGGTAAAATTTTATCTAATTTTGATTTCCTGATATCATTGCCTATTTTTGAATAAGTTAATATCCATGTGGATATTTGAATATTTGATTGAGATATCAAGTCCGAGCATATTTTTCTGAAAAAAAAATCTAAATCTAAATTTAACAATCTTACCCATTGCCATTCGGGTACGATCTTCCAACTTAGCAAAGACGGGAAGTTAGCAAATTTGATCTATTGCCATTTAGATCCGATTCGCTATCTTCATGAGCCAATTTTAGATTTTGAGTATTTTAATTTTCAAAAAAAATGAAGATGGATATCTGCGATTTCTTGCTCTTGATTGTTATCCTTTCGTGGATAAGGATTTTCTTTGATCTCGAATGATATCTTTATTTTCGATTGAATCCCATGAATGTCAAAGTTCCTTAAAAGATTTAGTAAGATATGGTTTTCTTAGAAAGTCCTATCTATTGAATTTTTTAGGAAGATAAGGTTTCTTAGGAGTCTTATCTCATTTGATACTCCGGGACAAAACTGAGTAATGAAATCCTTCATGCATATCTTGTCTTGGCCGAGAATTCAAAGGAAAATGAATGAAAAGAGTCATCTCATCTTGTGTTGCGTGATTCGATGTACATCTTGAATGTCACATGCCATCCTCATACACATTTTCGAATTTTATGCTTGCATATTTTCGAATATCTTATCTTGCATTCCATACTTTTTTAAAATGTCATTCGTATATCGTGCATATCCATATCTCACGTCATATATTCTGCATATTTCATATATCTTGCATATCTTGCCGTATCTCATGTCATTCATGCATATTTTTGCATCATCTCATATTAACATGTGATGTTTTGAATATCATTGCATCATTTACCATATTTTTCAAAATTTGCACATTCATACATCATATTTCCGAAAATCACATGTTGCATTTCATGTAGGATAGGCGCAAATTCATGTCGTGTATATCATACCGCATGTTCACTTGCTGTGCCGTTTTTTTTTTTTTTTTTCTTATATTTTTAAATCATATTTTAATATGTCATAGTCATTCGTATGTTTGCATATTTATTCTACAATGTCATATGTTTGCTTCGCATACCACATGTTCGCATAATTATATATCATAGCTTGCCATGTCATCATGTTGTATTCTCTTTGCCACTACACCAAGTCATTCGCATGTCATGTAGAACCACGTCAGGATTCATTCATTTAGGCTAGCCACTTTAATCCGCATGCTGAATTCATATAATTTAGAATTTGCATACCATCTACATCAAGCATATAGTTTTTGCATGTCACATAGTCTTCGCATATTTAGTTTACTTTGATTGCGTAATTGATTGCTATTCATGCCCATCCATGTCACGAAGTAGTTAAAGTGGATTGCCTTATGTTTCATATCACGTTTTGTGTTTTATGCATGTCATTTCGCATGCCATAATTAATTAGTTAATCTTTGCACATAGGGTAACTGGACTCCTAAACTTGCATGTTTTGCATATCATCCTGTCATCTATATAGTTTCATGTTATTTCATTCGTGCATGCATTCATTCCACAAAGCGAAAACTCCAAAAATAACTTCATCTTTTGAACTTTCAAGCAAACTCAATCAAGCTTGAGTTACCAAAATAGGATATTTCATGGAATTAAAGTATCGAAATGATATTAGCTTTAATTAGTTAATGTAATCAAGTCCCTAAATCCTTAATATTTGGTTCGTAGGAATAAAACAGTTCTCCTGCTATTTTATTTAGGTTTCTAACCAACCTACTGAAAATGGTTAGTGGCGACTCCAAATTTTAAATCATTTGAATTAACTAATGTTGCGATTTGGTAGGGTTTGGGAGAGTCCGTATTAGGTTAGTTAAATAATTAACCTGATAATCCATTAGCCCAAAAATTTCTTTTAGGTTGTGACACAGTGATTCGTCTATAACATCCTAAACACGAGGATTATAAAACCACGATATAAACATATATCCAGCAATCATATCACATGACAATAATCATCCACATGCATACTTACCAGCCTTCAGCCACACATAATACAATGTTTGACTCAACTCAATAGTCACATCATACAACCAACCGAACAAAGCATCACACTCACAAGTATGCACTGGACACCACACAAACCCATTTATTAATGATGATCATGCTCTTGGCGCCACAGTGATGTGGATCCACGCGATCGGTGTGATTAACTCTCACAATTAATGCGATCCCGCACTCTTCCGATAGGACCGAGCTACGTTCATTTTCCCTCTCGGCAATGGCTACTACAAGCGGTGTATCTAGTGCACCCTGCACGGAACGGCAAATAGGCATCCCTATACGGGGTTTCGGTCCATCACAAGCCGTGATCGGCATCCGATAATCCCTTAAAAGCGTACGTACCATACGGGGCATGAATTATCATGCTTCCGGCAAGTCGTGTAGTTCCATAAAAATGGTACGGTGTGCACTATGTGTACAGTATGAACTTGCCAGGAAAACCCATCATCGTTCTTTCCTATGACCATACAGCACACTCGACACATCAATCAATTTATTCTCTTTGATTTAGGCCGGATGCTCAAACAAACGTGCTCAAAGACTCGACCCAAGGCCATTTTCATGCTAAAATATATCTTTGATCTTGCACACGGTCATATGCATATGCAGACTACCAAATGTAGGCTGCAAAGACACATGGGACAATTAACTCCCAAACGGACGCCAATTCACTCAACGAGCATTCAGGGTACTCAAATCAACATTTCAATGAGGCGATTCACCCAAACAAAGTCATCAATTCAACACGAATAAACCCATTCGATTAGGCCACATAAAGGCTCAATTTCGTGCCAGAGTCATTGATTAGCCAGTTTGATTTATAATCACCAATCGATCGCTCGTCCTTAACCTATCGCGAGCGAGCGATCAAATCACAACACAAAGTCAAATTCGTCTAACATCAATTAGCCACAGACAATTCTAATTTAATCGATTATGACCATTTATCCTAAATCGGGTTTCCAACTAATCCGACCATAATCAAATCTACCTAAATGCCCTACTGACTAGCTAACTAATCCTAGGCGCAATTAGCGCCCTAACCAAAGATTAGGGTCAACTCACCAAAAAAGGCGATCGAGGTCGGGTCGGGCACGATTTTCAAGGCCGAGGTCGAAAATCATTGTACACGTCGAAAACATTGTTCACCGGCAACACTGTTCCGGCGACACTGTTCACGGTCGAAACAATGACGAGCTCGGCGGTGAGATCGCTGCAAAGGGCAGTAGCTTAGCGACCGGAGCTCCGGCAAGCGGTGGAGGTTGGAAAAACAGAACCAGCAGAGGTAAAAACAGGGAAACCGAGGCTGAGTTGAGGGAAACTTGACCTCACGGGCTGAGGCGGGGCTGGGGAAGGCTAGGGGACTCACCTACAGGTCAAGGACGACCTTCAGGACCAGCTGGGGGCGGCAGAGGGTGGCCGAAGGTGGCCAAACAAATGGCCGACGTAACCGGCGTAGAAAATCGGGGATTCGGGTCGGCGTAGGGGAGGCTGGCTGGGGCTGATTTTGAGCTCTACGGGCGGCGGTCGGCTACTAGAAGCTTCGTAGGACAACTAGGGGTAGAGGGCGACGGCTTGGGGTGGTTGGCGGGCAATGGGTCTCGACGGAACAGTTGCAACGGCGGCTGTGGGTCTCGGCGACGGAAACAGGGCCGACGGGGCTTCGGGTCTACTCCGGGGCTGTCGGGCGGCTTCGTGGTGGCGCACGGCGGTGGGTTAACGTCCGGAGGTCGAGGGAAAGTTGATCCAGTGGCTGTTGGTGGTCGAAAGTAGCCTCAAGGGAGGTCGGAGCCTGAAAAGCCCATTAGTTCCAAAACAGAGGCGGCGCACGGGAGGAGCCGCTCCGGGGTTCACAGCGGCGAACGGCGGCCGGGATGGTGGTGGCGGCGGCAAGGAGTGGTAAACCGAGGAGTAGGGTGGTGGTGGTTTGGCAAAAATCGCCAAGGAAGAAGATGGTTCGGTGATGCAGGGGGAAGGGCTCGCGCGAAGGAGAACAGGGGGAGGGGTTGCGGACGTGAGGGAGAGAGAGAAGA
This sequence comes from Rhodamnia argentea, assembly GCF_020921035.1. Taxonomy (NCBI): domain Eukaryota; kingdom Viridiplantae; phylum Streptophyta; class Magnoliopsida; order Myrtales; family Myrtaceae; genus Rhodamnia; species Rhodamnia argentea. The sequence goes on along the minus strand of NC_063160.1, from coordinate 12,110,891 downwards.
GAGAGGAGAGAGAGTGAAGCTTTGATCGGGGCTGAAAATTTGACTGAAGGTGGGGTCCACGGGTCACTTCCAAATTAATTTTCTTCATCTTATCTACATAATATCCGAGGGCGGTTTCGTAATTTGACAAATCGGGACTGATTGGATTTTTTTGGCTCAACCGATTGGGTATAAAATTTGGAATTTCACGGGCTAGGCTCGGTTCGGAAAAAGTCTAGGCGCGAGGATTAAAATCCTAAATTGCAGCGACCATGATTTCGAGACCCAATCAAAACCGAACGACATTTCGGGAATCATCCAAAATTCGTCACTTTCGTCCTTGCGATCCAAAATTTGCACCAACTAAAATTCAATGTTCTCCCTTTTTTATTGAATTTGGGAAAATTTACAGACTCCGAATTTCCCGGGCGTCACAACTCTCCTCACCTTAGGAAATTTCATTCCCGAAATTACAAGACAGTCACGATTCTTCAAAAAGATACGGATATCTATTCTTCATAACTTCTTCGTTCTTCCAGGTAGCTCCTTCGGTTCCATGGTATTGCCAAACCATCTTGACTAACTGAATCGTCTTGCTCCGGAGCACTTGCTCTTTCTTATCCACAATCCCGACTAGTCGTTCAACATACGCAGCTCGCTCATCTAGCTCGATTTCCTCATAACTCAGCACATGAGCGGGGTCTAGTTCGTACTTTCTTAGCATTGACACGTGGAATACATTATGAACTGGAGCCGGCCTTGGCGGCAACGGAAGATGATATGCTAGATTTCCTATTCGCTCCAAAATCTCAAAAGGCTCGACATATCTAGGGCTCAACTTTCCTTTCTTGTCAAAACGAGATGTCCCTCTCATAGGCGACACCTTCAGAAAAACATGATCGCCCACTTGGAACTCCAGAGGTCTACGCCTCCTATCTGCATAGCTCTTCTGACGACTACGAGCGGTTCTCAATCTGTCTCTGATAACTTTGACTGCTTCCATAGACTGTTCCACCAACTCAGGACTAGTGATTTTCCTTTCACCTACTTCGTCCCAACAAACTGGGGTTCGGCATGCTCTACCATACAATGCTTCAAATGGTGCCATCCCGATACTCTGCTGAAAACTATTGTTGTAGGTGAACTCAACCAAATGCAACTGCTCTTCCCAACTACCTTTGAAATCTAAAACACAGGCTCTCAGCATATCCTCCGTAGTCTGTATCATCCTTTTAGACCGACCATTTGTCTGCGGATGATAGGCCGTCTTGAACTGCAGTTTCGTTCCTAAAGCGATCTGCAGACTCTTCCAAAAGGTGGCGGTGAACTTGGGATCACGATCCGAGGTGATCGTCATTTGCACTCCATGCCATCTCACAATGTGCCTCACATGCAAATCTGCATATATGTCCAAGGTGAAGTCTTTTCTTACTGGAATGAAGTGCGCCGACTTCGTCAATCATTCAACTACATCCCAAATCGAATCATGTTCTCTTTGACTTCTTGGCAATCCTATCACGAAGTCCATCGTGATATGCTCCCATTTCCACTCCGGAATCTCCAAAGGTTGCAACAGTCCTCTAGGCTTACAGTCTTGCGCCTTGACCACCTGACAGGTCAAACACTTAGCTACATGCTTGGCTATATCCGCTTTCATGCCGTTCCACCAGTAGTATTGCTTCAAATTCTGATACATCTTCGTACTACCCGGATGGATACTATAATTGCTATGATATGCCTCTGATAAGATATCCTCCCTTAAACTTTCATCGACCGGCACAACTAGACGTCCTCTAAACTTCAATATCACATCCTCGGCCACTTGAAAATTGACCCTTCGCTTAGCTACATATTCTTGAAGGATCTTCCGAATAGTGGGGTCCGTCGATTGCGGGGTCTTTATTCTAGTCTGCACTTCTGGCTCAATTCTCAATGTAGCTACTAGATTTGACAGACAACTTATCTCCAACTTAAAGTCTAAGTCTCTCACTTGCTCAAGCAAACACCATTCATGTACACATAATTGAGCAATCACCGATTTCCTACTCGGGGCATCTACAACCTTATTCGCCTTACCCGGATGGTACAGAATCTCACGATCATAATCCTTAAGAAGCTCCATCCATTGGCATTGCCTCATATTCAACTCTTTCTGAGAGAGTAGATACTTCAAACTCTGATGATTGGTATACACACGAAAACTTTTCCCGATCGGATAGTGCCTCCAAATCTTTAAGGCGAACACGACCGCAGCTAACTCTAGGTCGTGCGTCGAATAGTTCAACTCGTGGGGTCTCAATCGTCGAGACGCATACGCTACTACCTTTCCATGTTGCATCAGCATGCAATCCAGACCTTTGAGAAATGTGTCACTGTAGATCTCGAAACCTCCAGAGTCGGACGGAATCATCAACACCGGAGCCGTAGTTCGCTTATGCTTAAGCTCTTGAAAACTACGCTCACACTTGTCTGTCCATTCAAACTTCATGTCCTTCTTCAATAGCTTAGTTAAAGGTGAGGCTATAGCTGAAAATCTTTCCACGAAACGTCTATAATAGCCTGCCAAACCCAAGAAGCTTCTGATCTCCGTCACTGTCTTTGGTCTTGGCCAATCTATAACCGCCTCGATCTTCGATGGATCTACTTCAATTCCTTCTCCGAAAACCATGTGGCCTAGGAACGCCACACGAGCTAACCAAAACTCGTACTTGCTAAACTTCGCATAAAGGCGATGTACCCTCGGATGTTGCTTGTGCTCCTCCGGGCTCTTCGAGTACACCGTAATGTCGTCCATAAATACGATCATAAAGAGATCCAAGAACTCTTTGAACACCCTATTCATCAAATCCATAAAAGCAGCAGGAGCATTCGTCAGACCAAACGGCATTACAATGAACTCATAATGTCCGTAACGCGTCCCGAATGCCGATTTCGGTATGTCCTCTTTCCTAATCCTCAACCGATGGTAACCCGTCCGTAAATCAATCTTCGAGAATACCGATGCTTCTTGCAGCTAGTCAAACAGATCATCAATCCTTGGCAGTGGGTATTTGTTCTTTATTGTCACTTGATTCAACTGTCGGTAGTCTATATACAACCTCATCGATCCATCTTTCTTCTTGACAAACAAAACAGGCGCTCCCCAAAGCGATGCACTAGGGTCAATGAACCATTTATCCAAGAACTTCTGTAATCGTACCTTCAGTTCTTTAAGTTCGGATAATGCCATCCTATACGGTGCTTTGGAGATTGGCTCCGTCCTAGGAGCTAACTCTATTACAAATTCTATCGCCCTTTCCAGATGTAAACTAGGCGGTTCCCGAGGAAAGACATCCGGAAACTCGCGAACTACTGCGATGTTCTCAATCTTCGGTTCCTCAACCGATACATCTAATACGGTCGCCAAATACCCTTGGCATCCACTTTCCAACAGACGCGTCGCTTCCAACGACGAAATCAACAAGGTTGAGGTTCCACCTTGACTTTCAACAAATTCAAAACCCACTCCATCCAACAAGTTAAACTGGATGGCCTTACGATAACAATCCACTATAGCCTTTTGCTTCATCAACCAATCCATCCCAACAATCACATCAAAGTCATACATTTCTAGCACAATCAAGTCTATTCTACCCTCATGTCCATCTATAACTAGCCTACGGTTAGGATATCTATCCGCAGCCACTACGCTATCCTATAAAGGTGTAGAAACCTTAAAAACAACATCCAATGGTACTACACTCAAATTAGCCAGTTTAACAAATCTATTAGCAACAAAGGAATGCGTAGCATCCAGATCAAACAAAGCATAGTCGATTTGATTATACAAGAGGACCGTACCTATGACGGTCGGTGAATCCTTCGCTTCTTCACGGGTGACAGCAAACACCCTTCTTTGAGCCTGTGGATGATTTTGGAAGTTTTGTGGCGCGGCTCCCCTTAATAGTCCTCTCGGTTGTGGCGCCTGCCTTCCTTGCTGCCTCTGCAAGCGGTCCTTTACCCGATGGCCCAATTGGCCACATCCAAAGCAGGTTCCAATCCTATACGAGCACGGACCAGGTCCATGTCTCCGGTGACACAGATTGCATACCTCACTCTGGCGCAAAATAGGTTTATTGATTGCTCCTCTGCGATTGGGTGGGATGTGATGTCTGCCTCCATACATAGGCTTCTTCCCTTGCCTCTTCTCAAATCTATTTGACGACGTAAACCTCAACCCAGATGTGGCAGTCCTCTCAACGAAGTCCCGCTCCGCTATCAATGCCTTCTCATAAAGATCATCATAGTCCTGAAGGTTGAACGACGCTAGTATACTCTTAATCTCGGGCTTCAGCCCATCCCCGAACCTTCTAGCCCTATCCTCGGGGTTCTCAATCAATCTCGGGCCATACTTAGACAATTTCGAGAATTTGGCTTCATATTGGTCGACAATCATCTGATTCTCGTGGAGGCGGAAGAACTCAATCATCTTCTGCTCTCTAGCTGTCCTCGAGAAATACTTGTTATTAAAAGCCTCCACAAAGGTAACCCACACCGGGATCGTGCCTTTTGGGAAAGTTCTATCTTTGACAGCTCTCCACCAAGTAATGGCGTTACCCTCTAGTTGATAGACGGCCAGGATTACCTTATCCTCATTCGAACATCTAAGCAAATTGAACACTTTTCCCAATCCTTCAATCCATTGGGTGGCAGCCTCGGGGTCTTCGCTTCCAGTGAACTGCGGTGGCTTCAACTTGAGAAACTGTTCCACCAGCTTTTGAGCCTTACGATCCTCAATTACAGCCACAAGTGGCACATCTACTGGCGGAATTACGGGTGGAACTACAGGTGGGGATTCAACAGCAGCGGGGGCAGCAGCGTTTTGATTCCTTATCTGCTGCCCTATCAACTCCCCCAAAGCTCCTAAAGCTTGCATAACTTCTACCATAGTTGGCTCTTGCCGAGCGGGACCAGCTACGGGAGGTGCAACAGGAGGTGCCATTCCAACATCGGCTATCTCATCTACCGGCCTCACAGGCCTCCTTCGGGGTGCTTGAGGTGCTCTTCTACCGCGCCCGTTCATTATGCAGAAATGATGCAGAGTCTTGCTCACCCCAAAGCAAAACACGGTCAGAAGGCGTCCCCAAAAACTTAACACACAAATAACAATCACATGCATAGTGATAAAAGTCCTACTAGCTATCCCACATCCCATCGCTCCTTATTACTCCAAGCCAATGACCGGATGGATCGGGCTAGAGGGGGCCATTTGGGCCAGTGGGCCCGGAACCGGCCCAGAACCGGCCCGTTGACCGGGCCCACGGTTCCGGAAACGTGGGAACCGGCGGTTCCGGGCCGGTTCCGAACCGCCAAAAAAAAAAAAAAAAGTGGGCCGGCGAGGCAGAGCCTTTGGCTCTCTCGCCCCGGCCCCCTCCCTCCCCCCGCAGCTTTGGGCCGTTGCTTTCCAATTTTTTAAAAAAAAAATAATAAAAAAAAAAATGATTCTTGCCTATAAATGCATATGCTTCCCCTTTCATTTTTGTCACAAATTCTCTGAACAATCTCTCGAATTCTCTCCCAAATCCTCTCAAATCGCTCAAATTCTCCCAATTCTCTCAATCCCGACTCAATTCTCTCAATCGGATTTCCGATCAATTCTCTCAAAAATGGCAAGTGGAAGCAAAAATGCCGACAAGGGCAAGATGGCTATGGGAGATTCCGAGTATCCCTTTCATGAATACGATCCTCGTGAGTATGCAAGTTGGGAAGACGACGACGATAATATCAACTATGTCCCGATTCCGAACGTCGAGCACATCCCAACACAAGAAAGTCTTCATCCTCCCACCGGTGTCGAAGAAATGTCAACGGCAAATGAACCGGAACGGAAGGGCCGAGATAATACATCGGACTTGTGGCTACACTTCGACAAGGTACGTGATGAAGTCGAAGGTAAGTATAATGTAAAATGTAAATATTGTTCGCAAACTTATAAATTCACGAAAGGAGACGGCTACGGAACATTCCGTCGGCATTTGACGAAAAAACATCCAACGCAAGCGGGGATCGACAATACGCAACATCAAATTTCCGGGTACGCCACTTCTAAGCCTCATCCTTTATTTCGTTTCACTGAAGCACTTTATAAACAAACATTAGGTGAATATGTTGCCCTTGATCATGCTCCATTTAATACTGGTGAAAATTTTAATATGAAATATTTGATAAATACTGCGTTGGTTCCGCAAGCGCCAACTATTCCAAAAAATACTCTTAAACGCGAAGTTTTTCATCTTTATAAAAAGGAAAAAAATCTTTAGGAAAATTTTTTGCGGAATTCAATGGACGTGTGCATATAGGTAGCGATATTTGGAGTGATCCTTGGCAAATTCATTCTTATATGGGTGTCACGTGTCATTGGATAGATGACAATTGGATGAATCAAAAAAGACTTATTGCATTCCGAGTTTTTGATGAAAGCCATTCGGCTCATAATATTTATAGAATAATTAGGCAAGTTTTAGAAGAATATAATTTAATAAATAAAGTATTTTCAATTGGTTTTGATAATGCCGCCGCAAATACCGCTTCTATTCCCGAATTAGAAAATATTTGCAAACCCACTTTTGGCGGACAATTTTTTCACATTAGATGTGCTTGTCATGTTTTAAATTTATGTGTACAAAATGGTTTACGAACTCTTGACACTTCTCTCGCCCCAATAAAAAGTGCAATTAAATTTTTATGGAGTCGTCCCCAATGTATGAAATCATGGGGAAAATTTTGTAAACAAAATGGGAGAAGGCCAAGAAGATTTCCAAAAGATATTCCGACTCGTTGGAATTCTACGTACGAGTTGCTTCGGCAAACTTTTGAATATAAAGATTTATTATGTATGTTTATTTCACAAAATATTCCCGAAATTACTTTACTTCCTCAACATTGGGACGTTTGCAAGAAAATTTTAGATATTTTGAAAATTTTTAATGATGCTACTAAGACTTTATCTGGTATTTATTATCCTACAACGCATTTATTTTTAATAGAGTGTGTTAATATTATTAGTGTTTTTAGTGAATATGAAAAAGATACCGAATTAGGTCAAACTATTTTAGTAATGCGAGAAAAATGGTTGCATTATTATTTGCAAATTCCTCTTGTCTATTTAGTTGGTATTGTTTTTGATCCACGTATTAAATTAGACGGTTTACAAGATTATTTGAATGTGTATTATCATGATTGTTTACATTTGGATTATTCAATAGATATTTCAAATATATTAGGACATGTTAAAGAATCTATAGTAGCATTATATGGAGAATTTTGTAGTAGATATGGTTTAAGTGATTCTGGATCTTTACAATCTACTGCCTCACGTAGCGAAGGTGGTAGTTCACTTAGTAGAGGGTATAATATGCTTAAGAGTAGGCAAAAAAAAAAAAAAGGGGCAACAGGTAATATTTCTGAATTAGAAAAATATTTAACCACTCAATTTGAGTTTCGTGATGCGGAACATAGTACGATTTCGAAATCCTGAAGTGGTGGAAGAGTCACCAAATCGAGTATCCAGTTCTCGCCCTCATCGCTCGTCAAATATTAGCAACCCCTTCTTCAACGGTTGCAGTTGAACAAGCATTTAGTTCTGGAGGATTAATTTTGGACTCTCGCTGTTCAAGATTAAGGCTGGATTCCGTGGAAGCTCAAGCTTGTGTCGGCGATTGGACGAGGGCGAAATATCGACACCAAGAGTTAGATCGTGAACACGAATTTTTTAGCGATGATGTTGGAGATACCACCGCCACGGGTACCACAACGGGTAGCGACGATTGACGATGAGGTAAGTTGGGGTTCTCAAAGGTAAAAAGAACTACATGGGCTTTGATTCTTCTATCCCCAAGAAGATATGTAGGCCGCTTAATGATAATTCATTAAGTTCAAGCCCATTCCTTCTTTTTTTTTTCCCATATTTTATTACAATGTACAATTTAATTGTATTTTATAATTTATAATTTATTATATTTATTTTATTATTTATTATTTTAAAAATTATTATTAAAAATGAATCGGAATGAACCGGCGGTTCCGAAGCGGAACCGGAACCGGCCCGGAACCGCCATTTTTCACGGCCGGTTCCGGTTCCACCGAACCAGCCGTGACTAGATCAGGCTAACCTTGCTCTGATACCACCTTGGGCGTGCATGTCACGCTCCGACTTTCAAGCCCGCGACATCCTTACCAAATCGTCACGAGGTCACGAAGGATAACGTCCCAAGCGCGTTATTGACCAATTAACTATATACATATGCGGAAACGATTTACTCCCAAATAACATATAAACAAACAGGGATAGCTATGACGCCTAGGAAATTTGAACTATGCAAATTTGCTCGAATTCAATAAAAAGGGAGGGAATTGAATTTTAGTCGGTGCAAATTTTTGGATCGCAAGGACGTAAGCGACAAATTTGGAAGAGTCCCGAAATGTCGTTCGGTTTTGATTGGGTCTCGAAACCGTGGTTGCCGTGACTTAGGATTTTTAATCCTCATGCCTAAAATTTTTCGAACCGAACCTAGCCCGTGAAAATCCAAATTTATACCCAATCGGTTGAGCCAAAAATCCAATCAATCCCGATTTGTCAAATTATAGAACCGCCCTTGGATATTATGCATAAGAGACAAAAAATTTTAATTTGAGTGACTTGTGGGCCCCACCCACTCAAATCTGGTCGCCCCCTCGCTTAACTAGTCAAACACACTCCCCCCTTGAACCGAACACCCAGCCTCCTCCTATGGCGATTTCGTGCGACCACGCACCCAAGCCTTCACCTCCGACCACCGGCCTCCTCTGCTGCCCCTTCGCTACCACCTCGCCCGCCGTGATCCACCATCGGACCGCCATAGAGGCCTCCCAACGCCCCTACCTTGTTTCGAGCCCAGTGAACTTGTGAGCTGCTCCGGCCGCCTCGTACCCATTCCAACCACCACCAGCCACCGCAGTATCTTCCCCATAACCCCCCGAAGCCGCCCTACCACCGTGTGCTGTCGCGGAGCCGCCGATCAGCCTCGAAACAGGCACGAAGCTCTTCCTGCTCTCTTTCTGCGTCGCCGGTTCGCACCGCTGTTTTGGCCTCCTCCGCCGTGACCCACCACCCGCCGACCACCCTAAACGGTCACCCTCAACCTCTCACAGCTCCATGAAGTCGTTGGGAGCCGATCGTCGCCCGTAGAGCTCGGATTGAGCTCGATTTCGCCCTCCCCTGTTACGCTCGAAATTGCCCTATTTTCTGCGCGGTTCTGGTCGCCGCTATTTAGCCAGCCTCCGGCCGACCGCCGCCACTTTTGACGCCACCCACAGCTTCCCCGGAGACCCCCGACCGAGGCTCAACCTTTCCCCCAGCCTTTGGCTGCCCGGAACCTCCCAAAATAGCCCCTACGATCATTGTTTTGCTCTGTTTTGCCTCTGCCCGGGTACTGTTCATGCCGGCCGGCCACTGTTCTGGCCAGCCCTGGCCACCGGCCGCCACCCTTGAAACCCGTGCCACCTTCCCGAAGTGTCGCCAAGTCGTGCTGGTCGTCCCGAATCGAATTGGAGCCCGAAGCTCGAGTTGGATTGCGAGTCGCCGTTAATTGTCTCCGTCGGGCCGGGCCAAGTTCGTGTCGCCGCCGCCCGATTTGAGACCGCCCGAGCAATTAAATTTGTGAGTTAGCCTCTAACTCTTGGTTAGGACGCTAATTGCGTTCGGATTAGTTTAATTAGATTATTAGGTGTTTAGGTAGCTCGATTAGGGCCGGTTTAGGTTAGAAATTTGGTTTAGGTTCAATGGTCCTAATTGGTTAAGTTAATCTAATTAGTTAGATTTTTCGTGGCTAATTAGTAAGTAGAATTAATTGATTGAATTAATTGATCGCGAGCGAGCGATAGGTCAGAGACGAGTGCACAATTGGAATTGAAATTGGGATTAATAATTGATCGGCTATAATTGATTAATTGAATTATGAATTGTTGGTCGTGAGTGCCGGATTGGCTGTTGATTGCCGTGGGGGTCCGATTAGAGGTTAATCGCCCCAAATTGCTTGGTATGTCACTCAATATAAATTGCGCATTCATGTGACCACGTATGAGATAAAATTGCATATTTTTGCACGAAAACGGCCTTGAGCCAAATATTTGAACATGTGAGTATGAGCATTCGACCTAAATTCAAGAAAAGAACTAGCTGGTTGCCGAAGTACCCGAGTGGTCACATAATAGGATAATTCCGACGGTCATTGTCTTCCGGTCTTTCGGTCTTGGCAATCATTGTCTTCTGATTGCTAGATGCGCGCCGATCATTGTCTTACGGCAGTACGTTTGCCGGTTGCGGCTTGTGATGGGCCGAAGCCTTTTTAGGATTCCCGTTAGCTCCATGCCGTGTCGACAATCATTGTCTTACGGTTGGTCGAGCGGAGTCACATGGACTATTAGACGCCGTCGCCGGAAGTAAGGGACGATGCCTAGTCCCGCCAAGAGAGTACAACCGACTAGTGTGTTGGACCTACGGGTCGGATCCGATAATAAATGAACTATATGTGGTGTCTTGTGCATGCAAGTGCTGTGATGCTTTGTAGTGGTGAATTGATTTGGTTGGTGGATTGTTGAGTCGAGTCCGCATTGCATTACGTGTGGCCTGGAGGGTAAGCTTGCATGTGATTGAATTATCTGCTCTGTATTGTTGTGATCGTTTATTAGGGTGTCCGAGCGAATCAACGTCCTAACCGGGCTTAGGTGTTGGCTCACTAAGATTAATTTCTCACCCCGTCGTGGTTAACAATTTTCAGGCGGTGATGGAGGCCGTGGACGCCGAACTTGGAGGAGTGTGGTAGGATTGACTTTTGGGGGTAGACGAGGGATTAATCTTACCCGACTTTACGTCTTTTTGAGGTCCTAGTGAGCCGCCCCGGAGAATGGGGTTGTACATATTTACCGTAGCTCGGTAGGGTTAAGATTCGTATACTTTGGATGTTTAAGGAAATTTGTTTTTGTGAATTGACGGTGTTAAGTTTCCTACTATGCTATCCCACTGTTTTAATTGTCCGGGAGATTTACACGTTCCGCATGCGCCGTAATTTCATAGGTCGATAGCCTACCCGAGACGCTATCATTCATGACCTGAGGCGAGTAAGATAGGGATATCGCGAGCTCGAGAGTCGGGACGTGACATCCCCGCCCAAGGTGGTATCGGAGCAAGGTCGGCCTGATCCATCCGGTCATTGGCCTGGAGTGATAAGGAGCGATAAAAATTTGGATAGTGGGTTTTTAATCGTTGTGCATGTGATTGTTGTTGTGAATTTAAGTTGTGGGGCCGCCTTCTGACCGCGCTTTGCTATGGGGTATGCAAGACTCCGTAATTTGCCTGCAAAATGAGCGAACGTGGCGTAAGAGCACCCCGAGGACCTCAGACTAGGCCTGTCGGGCCAATAGAGGAGATTTTGAAAGAAGAAAGAGCACCGCGTGCTGCTAAGCCGGTTGAGCAACAACCGACCATGGCTGGGATTCTGCAAGCTCTAGGAGCTATTGGAGATCCGATGGGGTAGCGTATGAGGAATCAGAATGCTGCTGCCGCCGCTACTGCTGAAGTCCCACTTATGAATCGGCCAGCTGGAGCTGTAAATGATGGACACCTGGCTCGAGGACCGGTAGAGTAATTTCTTAAGTTGAAACCGCCCAAGTTCTCTGGGAGCGGAGATCCTGAAGCCGCTACTTCGTGGATCTAGGAGTTGGAAAAAGCTTTTGACTTGTTAAGGTGTACCAATGAGGATAAGGTTACCCTAGCCGTGTAGCAGTTGCAAAGAAATGCATGTACATGGTGGAGAGCTTCAAAGGACAGAGTATTTCTCGAGGGAACGGTCCCGACGTGGGATGCCTTCGTGGAAGCTTTTAATGGAAAGTATTTCTCAGATACCGTGAGGGAACAGAAGATGGCGGAGTTCTTTCGCTCGCGCCAGAATCAGATGACAATTGATCGGTATGAGGCCAGATTTGCTGAACTGTCTAAGTATGCACCGAGACCGGTGAAAGACCACGTGGATAGGGCTAGAAGATTCAGAGATGGGGTGAAGCCCGAGATCGGGAGCGTGCTAATACCATTTAATATGAAGGATTACAATGACCTCTATGAGAGAGCTTAGATGGTTGAGCAGGATCTGACCGAAAGGGCCGCCGCTTCTAGATCACGGTTCGTGCCTTCGAATAGAAGAGATATTCGGCAAGGGAAAAGGCCGATGCAAGGAAATCGATTCAACATCCCGCCTAATCGCCGAGGTGTGATTAGTAAGCAGGTGCCTCGCCGAAACGCTGTCTACCGCTTGTGTAACCAGAGGCATGGATCTACTCCATGTGGAATGCGTGGAGTTTGCTTTGGATGTGGCCAACGGGGCCATCTGGTGAGAGATCGCCCGCAGAGGCAACAAGTTAGGTCGCTGGGAGGCCAAGTTGGAAGGATTGCGCCACCGAATTACCGCAACGCACCTCGGATGCAAGGACGGGTGTTTGTGATCACCCGAGATTAGGCGAAGGACTCGCCAACCGTCACAGGTACGGTCCTTCCGCAAAATAGCGTAGCTTATGCTTTGTTTGACCCTAGTGCTACGTATTCTTTTGTTGCGGATCAATTCGTTAGACTATCTGGATTAATTGTGGTACCATTAGATGTGGTTGTCAAGGTATCTACACCTTTAAAGGATAACGTAATAGCTGCTGTAGGTTGTCCTGGTTGTAGACTAGTGGTAGATGGTCATGAGAGTGATATAGATCCGGTTGTACTGGAGATGTACGATTTTGATCCGATCGTGGGAATGGATTGGTTAACGAAGAAAAGGGCCACGATGGATTGCTATCGTAAGGCGATTCAATTTAGGCCGTTGGGTGGGGCCAATTTTGAATTTGTGGGAAATCAAGGAGGGACCTCGATTGTAGTAATCTCGTCGCTGGAAGCGACTTGTTTGTTGGAAAATGGTTGCCAAGGTTATTTGGCTGCGGTAGTGGATACGTTTGTTGGGGAAACTAAGTTGGAAGATATTGCTGTAGTATGTGAGTTTCCAGGCGTTTTTCCCGAAGAATTGCCTGGATTGCCGCCGGAAAGAGAAATAGAATTTTTTATAGAGTTAGCTCTAGGGACGGAGCCTATCTCTAAGGCATCGTATAGGATGGCATTGTTAGAGCTGAAGGAACTCAAGGTACGGATGCAAGAACTGTTGGATAAAGGATTTATCCGCCCCGGTGCGTCGCCATGGGGAGCACTTGTGTTGTTCGTTAAGAAGAAGGACGGGTCTATGAGGTTGTGTATAGACTACGGGCAGTTGAATCAAGTGACGATCAAGAACAAGTACCCACTGCCTAGAATTGATGATCTGTTCGATCGGTTGCGAGGAGCATTGGTGTTTTCTAAAATTAATCTACGGATAGGATACCATCAGCTGAGGATCGGGAAGGAAGATATACCGAAGACGGCATTCGGGACGTGTTATGGACACTATGAGTTCACAGTGATGCCGTTTGGTCCGACGAATGCTCCCGCTGTTTTTATGGACCCGATGAACAGAGTTTTTAAGGAATTCTTGGATAGCTTCGTAATTGTGTTCATAGACGATATCCTAGTGTACTCGAAGAGTTCGGAGGACCATGAACAACACCCGAGGATAGTGTTGGAGACTACGAGATTACATCAGCTTTTTGCCAAGCTTAGTAAGTGTGAGTTTTGGTTGGCTCGTGTGGCGTTCCTAAGCCATGTTGCTTTTGGTGAGGATATTATAGTGGATCCGTCTAAGATTGAGGCGATTATAGACCGGCCAAGATTGACAACAATGACCGAGATCAGAAGCTTCTTGGAATTGGCAGGCTACTATAGGCGATTCGTGGAAAAGTTCTCGGCTATAGCCTCGCCTATGACTAAGCTGTTGAAGAAGGATGTGAAGTATGAATGGACAAACCAGTGCGAGCGTAGTTTTCAAGAGCTTAAGCATAAGGCGACTACGGCTCCCGTGTTGACTATTCCGTCGAGTCCCGGAGGATTCGAGATCTATAGTGACGTGTCTCTCGTAGGTCTAGGTTGCATGCTAATGCAATATGGAAGGGTCGTAGCGTATGCATCTCGCCGCTTGAGACCCCACGAGTTGAATTATCCGACGCACGACTTGGAGTTGGCTGCGGTCGTGTTCGCCCTGAAGATTTGGAGGCATTATCCGATCGGAGAAAGTTTTCAGGTGTATACCGATCACCAGAGCCTGAAGTATCTGTTTTCTCAAAAAGAGTTGAATATGAGGCATCGTCGATGGATGGAGCTGCTCAAGGATTATAATTGCGAGATATTTATCATCCGGGCAACGTGAATAAGGTTACGTATGCCCTGAGTAGAAAATCAGCAATTGCTCAATTACGCCCGAGTGAATGGTGTTTGCTTGAGCAAGTGAGAGACTCGGACTTTAAGTTGGAGATAAGTCGTCTGTCGAGTCTAGTGGCTACATTGAGAATTGAGCCGGGAGTGTAGACCAGAATTAAGACCCTGCAATCGACGGACCCCACTGTTCAGAAGATCCTTCAAGAAGAAGCAGCTAAGTGAAGGGTCGATTTTCAAGTAGCCGAGGATGGGATACTCAAGTTTAGAGGACGTTTAGTTATACCAATTGATAAAAGTCTAAGGGAGGATATCTTATCGGAGGCACATCGTAGCAGTTATAGTATTCATCCCGGAAGTACGAAGATGTATCAGAATTTGAAGCAACACTACTGGTGGAATGGTATGAAGGCATATATAGCCAAGCATGTGGCTAAGTGTTTGACCGGTCAGCAGGTCAAGGCGCAGCCAACTAAACCTGGAGGATCATTGCAGCCTTTGGAGATTCCAGAGTGGAAATGGGAGCATATCACGATGGACTTCGTGATGGGATTGCCTAGAAGTCAAAGAGGAGATGATTCAATCTGGGTTGTGGTAGATAGATTGACAAAGTCGGCGCACTTCATTCCAGTAAGAAAAGACTTCGCCTTGGATAGATATGAAGATTTGTACGTGAAGCACATCGTGAGATCGCATGGAGTGCCAGTGACGATTACTTCGGATCTTGATCCCAAGTTCACCGCCACATTTTTGAAGAGTCTGCAGATTGCTTTAGGAACGAAACTGCAGTTTAGTACGGCCTATCATCCGCAGACGGATGGCCGATCTGAAAGGACGATACTGACTCTAGAGGATATGCTGAGAGCCCGTGTCTTAGATTTCAAGGGCAGTTGGGAAGAGCGATTGCATTTGGTTGAGTTCACCTACAACAACAGATTATCGCAGAGTATTAAGATGGCGTCATTTGAAGCATTGTATGGTAGAGCGTATAGGACGCCGGCCCGTTGGGACGAATTAGGCGAAAGGAAAATCACCGGTCCCGAGTTGGTACAAAAGTCTATGGAAGGCGTAAAGGTTATCAGAGATAGACCGAGAACAGCTTAGAGTCGTTAGAAGAGCTATGCAGATAGGAGGCGTAGACCTTTGGAGTTCCAAGTGGGCGATCATGTTTTTCTAAAAGTGTCGCCTATGAGAGGGACATCCCGTTTTGGCAAGAAGGGAAAGTTAAGCCCTAGATATATCGGGCCTTTTGAGATTTTGGAGCGGATTGGAAATTTGGCTTACCGCCTGGCGTTGCCGCCAAGATTAGCCTAAGTGCACAATGTATTCCACGTGTCGATGTTAAGAAAGCATGAGCCGAACCCCGCTCATGTGCTGAGTTATGAAGAAATCAAGCTAGATGAGCGAGCAGCGTACGTGGAACAGCCGGTCGGGATCGTGGATAGGAAAGAACAAATGCTTCGGAGCAAAACGATTAAGTTAGTCAAGGTGGTTTGGCAACACCATGGAACCGATGGCGCTATATGGGAGAACGAGGAAGTTATGAAGAGTAGTTATCCGCATCTTTTTGAAGAGTCATAACTATATTGTAATTTCGGGGACGAAATTTCCTAAGGTGGGGAGAGTTGTGACGCCCGGGAAATTCGAACTATATAAATTTGCCCGAATTCAATAAAAAGGGAGAGAATTAAATTTTAGTCGATGCAAATTTTTGGATCGCAAGGACGTAAGCGACAAATTTAGACGAGTCCCGAAATGTCGTTCGGTTTCGATTGGGTCTCGAAACCGTGGTTGCCGCGACTTAGGATTTTTAATCTTCGCGCCTAAAATTTTTCGGACCGAACCTAGCCCGTGAAAATCCAAATTTATACCCAATCGGTTGAGCCAAAAATCCAATCAATCCCGATTTGTCAAATTACGGAACCACCCTTGGATATTATGCATAAGAGACAGAAAATTTTAATTTGAGTGACCCGTGGGCCCCACCCAATCAAATCCGGTCAGCCCCTCGCTCAACTAGTCAAAGCCCACGTGGTCTTCTCTCTCTCCTCCCCTCCTCTCTCTCTCCCGTTGCTCCCTCTCTCCCCGCACTCGCGTGAACACCCTCCCCCCCCGAACCGAACACCCAGCCTCCTCCTTTGGCGATTTTGTGCGACCACGGACCCAAGCCTTCACCTTCAACCTCCGGCCTCCTCTGCCACCCCTTCGCTACCACTTCAACCGCCGTGAGCCGCCATCAGACCGCTACGGAGGCCTCCCGACGCTCCTGCCCTATTTCGGGTCCAGTGAGCTTGAGAGCTGCTCCGGCCGCCTCGCACCCATTTCGACCACCACCGGCCACCGCAAGCATCTTCCCTACAACCCCCGAAGCCGTCCTACCGCAGTGTGCCGCCGTGGAGCTGCCGATCAGCCCCGAAATAGAACCGAAGCTCCTCCCGCCTTGTTTTCGCGTCACCGGTTTGCGCCGTTGTTTCGGCCTCCTTCGCCATGACCCACCACCCACCGACCACCCTAAATGGTCACCCTCAACCTCTTACATCTCCATGAAGTCGTTGGGAGCCGATCGCCGCCCGTAGAACTCGGATTGAGCTCGATTTCGCCCCCCCCTGTTCTGCCCGAAATTGCCCTGTTTTGTGCGTGGTTTTGGTTGCCGCTGTTCAGCCCGCCTTCGGCCGTCTGCCGCCGCTTTCGACGCCACCCACAGCTTCCCCGGAGACCCCCGACCGAGGCCCAACCTTTCCCCCAGCCTTTGGCTGCCCGGAACCACACAAAACAACCCCCACAATCACCGTTCTGCTCTGTTTTGGCAGATGTTCACGCTAGCCGGCCACTGTTCCGGCCAGCTCCGGCTATCGGCTACCACCTTCGAAACCCGTGCCACCTTCCCGAAGTGTCGCCAAGTCGTGTGGGTCGTCCCAAACAGAATTGGAGCCCGAAGCTCGAGTTGGATCGCGAGTCGCCGTCGGGCCGGGCCGAGTTCGTATCGCCGCCGCCCGATTTGAGACCGCCCGAGCAATTAAATTTGTGAGTTAGCCCCTAACTCTTGGTTATGACGTAAATTGCGTTCGGATTAGTTTAATTAGATTGTTAGGTATTTAGGTAGCTCGATTAGGGCCGGTTTAGGTTAGAAACTTGGTTTAGGTTCAATGGCCCTAATTGGTTAAGTTAGTCTAATTAGCTAGATTTTTCGTGGCTAATTAGTAAGTAGAATTGATTGATTTGACCGATTGAATTGATTGATCACAAGCGAGCGATAGGTCAGAGACGAGTGCGCAATTGGAATTGAAATTGGGATTAATAATCGACCGACTACAATTAATTAATTGAATTATGAATTGTTGGCTATGAGTGCCGGTTTGGCTATTGATTGCCGTGGGGGTCCGATTAGAGGTTAATTGCCCCAAATTGTTTGGTCTCTCACTCAATATAAATTGCGTATTCATGTGACCACCTATGAGATAAAATTGCATGTTTTTGCACGAAAACGGCCTTGGGCCAAATATTTGAACATGCGAGTATGAGCATTCGACCTAAATCCAAGAAAAGAACTGGCTGGTTATTGAAGTGCCCGAGTGGGATAATTCCGATGATCATTGTCCTCTGGTCGTTCGGTCCTAGCAATCATTATCTTCTGATTACTAGATGCGCGTCGATCATTGTCTTCGGGCAGTACGTTTGCCTGTCGCAGCTTGTGATGGGCCGAAGCCTTTTTAGGATTCTTGTTAGCTCCGTGCCGTGTCGACAATCATTGTCTTCTGGTTGGTTGAGCGGAGTCATATGGACTATCAGACGCCGTCGCCAGAAGTAAGGGACAATGCCTGGTCTTACCAGGAGAGCACCAACCGACTAGTGTGTTGGACCTACGAGTCGGATCTGATAATAAATGGACTATGTGTGGTATCCCGTGCATCCAAGTGCTGTGATGCTTTGTAGTGGTGAATTGATTTGGTTGGTGGATTGTTGAGTCGAGTCCGCATTGCATTACGTGTGGCCGGGAGGGTAAGCTTGCATGTGATTGAATTATCCGCTCCGCATTGTTGTGACTGTTTATTAGGTTGTTCGAGCGAATCAACGTCCTAACCGAGCTTAGGCGTTGGCTCACCGAGATTAATTTCTCACCCCGTCGTGGTTAACAATTTTCAGGCAATGATGGAAATCATGGACGCCGAGCTTGGAGGAGTGTGGTAGGATTGATTTTTGGGGGTAGACGAGGGATTAATCTTACCCGACCTTGTGTCTTTTTGAGGTCCTAGTAAGCCGCCTCGAAGAATAGGATTGTACATATTTACCGTAGCTTAGTAGGGTTAAGATTCGTCTGCTTTGGATGTTTAAGGAAATTTGTTTTGTGAATTGACGGTGTTGAGTTTCCTACTATGCTATCCCGCTGTTTTGATTGTTTGGGAGATTTGCACG
Organism: Rhodamnia argentea; assembly: GCF_020921035.1. NCBI lineage: Eukaryota > Viridiplantae > Streptophyta > Magnoliopsida > Myrtales > Myrtaceae > Rhodamnia > Rhodamnia argentea. Next base: position 12,092,149 of record NC_063160.1, on the reverse strand, counting down.
TTCCGCATGTGCCGTAATTTCATAGGTCGATAGCCTACCTAGGAAGCTATCATTCATGACCTGAGGCGAGTAAGGTCGGGATGTCGCGAGCTCGAGAGTCGGGACATGACAATAACCTAGTAGGAGATACATACCAAGGCAAATAATCAAAAAGTAACATATACGCTTACAAGACAGCATATGAGTCTTAACCCTACTGAGCTACGTAAATATATACAACCCCATATTTCGGGGCGGCTCAATAAGACCTCAAAAGGGTATCGGGTCAAATAAGGTTAACTTTTCATCTACTCCAAAAGATTACCCTCATAACTTGGCATTGGTATCCGTAAAGCTCAATCACTTGGGACCCGAAAGTGGTTCCCACAATAGGGTGAAATATAAACTCAGTGAATCAAGCCTAAGCTCATTTAGGACACCGATTCGCCTATAACATCCTAAACACGAGGATTATAAAACCACAATATAAACATATATCCAGCAATCATATCACATGAAAATAATCATCCACATGCGTACTTACCAGCCTTCAGCCACACATAATACAATGCTTGACTCAACTCAACAATCACATCGACAACTAACTCGAACAAAGCATCACACTCACAAGTATGCACTGGACACCACACTACCTCATTTATTAACGATGATCACGCTCTTGGCGCCACAGTGATGAGGATCCACGAGTTCGGCGTGATCGACTCTCACAATTAATGTGATCCCGCACTCTTCCGGCGGGACTGGGCTAAGTTCTTTTTCCATCTTGGCAACGGCTACTACAAGCAATGTATCCAGTGCAACCTGCACGGTACGGCAAATAGGCATCCCTATACGGGGCTTCGGTCCATCACAAGTCGTGACCGGTATCCGATAATCCCGTAAAACCGTACGTACCATACGGGGCATGAATTATCGTGCTTCTGGCAAGTCGTGTGATTCCATAAAAATGGTACGGTGTGTACTATGTGTACAAGATGAACTTGCTAAGAAAACCCATCATCGTTCTTTCATATGACCATACAGCACACCCGACACATCAATCAATTTATTCTCTTTGATTTAGGCCGGATGCTCACACAAATGTGTTCAAAGGCTCGGCCCAAGGCCATTTTCTTGCTAAAATATGTCTTTGATCTTGCACACGGTCATATGCATATGCAGACTACCAAATAGACGCTGCAAAGACACACGGGACAATTAACTCCCAAACGGGTGCCAATTCACTCAACGAACATTCAGGGTACTCAAGCCAACATTTCAACGAAGCGATTCGCCCAAACAAAGTCATCAATTCAACACGAATAAACCCATTCGATTATGCCACATAAAGGCTCAATTTCATGCCGGAGTCATTGATTAGCCAGTTTGAATTATAATCGCCAATTGATCGCTCGTCTTTAACCTATCGCTCGCTCGCGATCAAATCATAACACACAGTCAAATTCATCTAACATCAATTACCTACAGACAATTCTAATTTAATCGATTATGGCCATTTACCCTAAACTCGGTTTCTAACTAATCCGACCATAATCAAATCTACCTAAATGCCATACTGACCAGCTAACTAATCCTAGGCGCAATTAGCGCCCTAACCAAGGATTAGGGTCAACTCACCAAAAACGGCGGTCGAGGTCGAGTCGGGCATGATTTTCGAAGCCGGAGCCGAAAATCACTATTCACGCCGTAAACACTGTTCACCGGCGGTACTGTTCTGGCGACACATTTCACGGCCGAAATAGTGACGAGCTTGGTGGTGAGATCATTGTAAACGGTAGCAGCTCGGCGATCGGAGCTCCGGCGAGTGGCGGAGGCTGGAAAAACGGAACCGGCAAAGGTAAAAACAGGGAAACCGAGGCCGAGTTGAGGGAAACTTGACCTCACGGGCCGAGGAGAGGCCGGGTAAGGCTAACGAACTCACCTACAGGTCAAGAACGACCTTTGGACCAGCTAGGGGCGGCGAAGAGCGGCTAGAGGTGGCCAAACAAGGATGGCAGAAACCGGCGCAAAAAATCGAGGATTTGGGTTAGAGCAGGGGAGGCTGGCCGGGGCTGATTTTGAGCTCTACGGTGGCGGCCAACTACTAAAATCTTCGTGGGACAACTAGGGGTAGAGGGCAACAGCTTGGGGTGGTCGGCGAGCAATGGGTCTCGACGGAACTGCTGCTGCGGTGGTCGTGGGTCTCGGTGACGAAAACAGGGCGGACGGGGCTTCGGGTTTGCTTCGGGGCTGTCGGGCGGCTCCGCGGCGGTATACGGCGGTAGGTCGATGTATGGAGGTCGAGAGAAAGTTGATACGGTGGCTGGTGGTGGTCGGAAGTAGCCTCAAGGGCGGTCGGAGCCCAAACAGCCCACCGGTTCCAAAACAGAGCGGGCGCACGGGAGGGGCTGTTCGGGGGTTCACGGCGGCGAACGGCGGCCGGGATGATGGTGGTGGTGGCGAGGAGCGGTGGACCGAGGAGGAGGGTGGTGGTTTGGCAAAAATCGCCAAGGAAGAAGATGGTTCGATGATGGAGGGGGAAGGGCTCTCGCGAAGGAGAATATGGGAGGGGGCTGGAGGCGTGAGGGAGAGAGAGAAGAGAGAGGAGAGAGAGTGAAGCTTTGACTAGTTTGATTGGGGCTGAAAATTTCACCGAAGGTGGGGTCCACGGGTTACTTCCAAATTAATTTTCTTCGTCTTATCTGCATAATATCCGAGGGCGGTTTCGTAATTTGACAAATCGGGACTGATTGGATTTTTTTGGCCCAACCGCTTGGGTATAAAATTTGGAATTTCATGGGCTAGGCTCGATCCGGGAAAAGTCTAGGCGCGAGGATTAAAATCCTAAATCGCGGCGACCACTATTTCGAAACCCAATCGAAATCGAACGACATTTCGGGAATCGTCCAAAATTCATCACTTTCGTCCTTGCGATCCAAAATTTTCACTAACTAAAATTCAATTTTCTCTTTTTTTATTAAATTCGGGCAAATTTACAAACTCCGAATTTCCCGGGCGTCACAAAAAAAATGGCATAATCTTTAGGATAATTCGAAAAGGACAAGCTAGTACTCTGAAAACTTTGGATGACATGAGGAAACCTAAAAACACCCATAAGAAGTTAAGAAGTTCGAACTATAAATAAAGAGCTAAAACATAGCATATAATGTAGCTGTCTGAATGATGGATTTTGAGACCCGAAAAGATTGCAAACGGAAAACCCTTTCGGCCATAACATTTCCCTCAGAACGAGCTCTTTGGTGTGGTATTATGGACCTCGTAACTCTTCTTGGATTAAAAGTAATGACCTGTTCAACCCATGGTCCAGACCCACCTATTGATCTTGCGCCTATCCGAATGCCCCTAATAGTCATCGATAGGCCGATCATCGTCGGGTAACAATACAATTCAACACTTGTTGCTCATCCGTGTGATATATTGATAATCCACACGTGCATCTCCCTTCCTTATGACAGCACGCAAAGGATGATGACTCAAGTGACTTACGGATGAACGGAAAAATACATTAGAAATGTCATAACTTTTATACGGTGTTCACTTGAGTATCATAACTTTCAAAATATTTACTTAAGTGCCATGACTTTCAAAAATCATTCACTTGAGTACCATGTTGACGTGGACCTCGGAAAATTTGATGTGGCATGCCGGAAAGCTGACGTGGCTCGCCGAAAAAGTTGTTGTAGCACTCAAGTGAACGATTTTGCTCCGACATGACACTTAAGTGAATGATTTTTAAAAGTTATGGCACTTAAGTGAACATTTTAAAGTTATGGCATTCAAGTGGACGCCATACATAAGTTATCCAACTCATGGTGTACTTATCCCTAGATGAACTGAATAAAATTCAATAAAATACGAAAGAGAACTGAATCACAAGGAAGCTGGCCAATGTTTAAGCATTTTATGCCACCCATAGTATTCATCTTATTGCTGAGCGAAACTCACCTCATGTGTTTGGTTTGTAGGTGGACAGAGAGATCGAGAATTCATAGTTAATCATTAGAAAAATTCCTCAACGGTATGTACGGATCATCTAGGAAAGCTTCCCGGTCATACGTATGTGATTGAGCGTGCCATTGAGGCCATGCATGTCCGTCTCCCTCTTCACTAGTCGAAATCCAGTGCCGTAAGGGTAATCGGTTCTCGATTTGATTCCACGCCGAAGAAACCTGACGAGCCTTTTCCGGAAGTCGAGCTGTGGAGATGGTGGAGCTTTGCTCTTAGACATGGACCGGATTTGAGAACCCAGCTACATGTGAGCCAGAACTTCACAAAGGCCTTCTTTGACCTCACGACTCAAATTGTGATAACCCGTTAAGTCGATGGCAACTTTTCTAGTTCAAAACCCTAATGTCCCAAAGGAAAGATCATAACATCTTAGGGATAATGACACAAATGGTCCTTGAATTTTGGTCAAATATGTAATGTGATCCCTAAACTTTTAATTTTACTAATATGGTCCCTGAACTTTAACCTAATATGCAATGTGGTCCATGAATTTTTAATTTGACCAATACGGTCTCCGAACTTTTGAAACATATTCAACCTAGCCCCTAAACTATAGGAAGATGTTCAATGTAGTCATTCCATTAATTCAAGTTCAATGACGACAATGGACATTTTCTTATAATTTGGAGACTAAGTTGAACATATTCTAATAATTCGGGGACTATATTGAACAAATTAAAAGTTAATGGACCACATTGCAGATTAGGCTAAAGTTCATGGACTATTTTGGTCAAATTAAAAGTTCAAGGATTATATTGCATATTGAACCAAAGTTTGAGGACCATTTGTGTCATTTTCTAAACATCTTATTATGGAGTCAATTGTAGTATTATCACTTTTTCATTAGATGCAAAATTAGAGGTAGAAACTGCATCATAATCAAGAGACGAACCGGCGATTTCAAGTGCGTGCCACGCGTGCATCATCTCATGAGCGAGGATTTGCCTTGTGAACAACCCGCACAAAAACATTGAATTTTCTCGTGAAGTTTCAAATCAAAGATAACTAGTCCGAATCTGAATCTTTTCATTTTCTTCTAATGAGACCTCACTTCGAAATTTGTAATTGGTAGGAAAAGGGGAGGGGAGAGAAGTACCTCGGCAGACCATACAACACTCTTATGGATACAACTTTTGAGTGGGCGACTAGCGTATGCCGTCTACCTTCTACAGTCTTAAAGATTCAAAGAGACCAAACAGAAAGAAAAGGTTACCTCTCTGTCATTGGATTGACAAAAGCAAACGATGTGAAAAATGAGAAAAAATCTCAAGTGTGGAGAAGCACTTACAGTATAAATAGGATCGACGTATGACGTTGTCATTCCATATGTCCCGTCCGATCGATGATGCCCCTATCAAGTGCAGAGCAGAAACTTAAGATTAGGAGCGTGGAATGAAATTTTTCTTTGCAATTTCTCAGCTCAGCATTGTGTAAAATTCTATTGATGATGCCGTAGAATAATGCTAGAAAGTGGACTACTACATTTTATTTTACGGAGCGATAGTGTAAACGAGTCTTTAACCAAGCGCCAGATTAAAAGGTTTGGCGATAATTACAAGCCGAACTTCATCTTACGTTCTTTTCATCTCGTGCTTTGAATTCCTTCATCTCTTCCTCGTTCACCAAGTACAGTGGAATCGTTCGCTGGTGGACTTTCATGCCTAAGGATTCGTAAAATTCACGCATTTCGCGTTCTAGAGCTTTAAATGCGTGATTGTCCATCATTGCAGAGCTGTAGCATTTTGGGCATAACCGCCGACCGCCGCCGAGGGTTGAATATGTTGATCCTCCAAGCTGCACATTGTTTCATAAGCATTAGTTACCTCCGTGAGTTGCTAGGGAGTTTGTGCAAGCTAAAACAGATTGTGGGTGAATATGAACGCATTTAACCTAATCGCTTTTCTCTTTTCACAAAGACATGCATAGAAATATGCTACCGATGTGAGGACCTTTTTTATCTCAAATAATTGAAAATGTTGTGCAACCGGTCAATAGGCAAAATTAGATCTATCAAAATGGATCATAAACTCATTTTTTAATTCATATATAATAACACTGGGTTGTCAAAATGGGTCATAAACTTATTTTTTTAATCACATAATCCAAAATTTTGCTTTATCTATGACCAAATATTCTATCCTTTACCAATTTTTTTTTACCCTTTTTAACAACGCCTTAAACTTACCGACTACTATATTAAATTACCAAACTTTTTTGTGCAACTAGCCAATTTTTCTTTGGTTAAGTTACCAACTAATTTCGGGTTACCAACTCTCATTTGAGTTGCTTATGAATGATTATTAAGGAATTTTTTTAATCTTGCCAACTTTCTACCAAGTTACCACTTTTATTTGCCTGCCTTACAAATCATTTTCTAGGATTAATTTACCAACTATTCTTGCATTACTAACACTTATTTGAGGTAATTTACCAAGTTCTCTTGTATCCGACAATAGAAATTTACCTTATATAATTACATTTACCTTTCCTAGTACAGTTTTATATGTACCAAATATTATATGATATTACTAATCTTTATCACGGTGACAAAATGACTTCTTTCTTAATTGAGTTGCCCTATAGAATAGTTGGTAAATTAGAAAAAAACAAATGCGTATTAACAACGAACAAAAGAGAGTGGTAACACATAATTAGTCCCTCACTTGGATAAAACTTAGTAAATTACTTAAATTATAGTTAGGCGAAGTTAAATGAAAATTCTTCAAAAATAGAAATAATGAAAAGAAAACTTGGTAAATAAGGTTTTTTTTTTGGTCGAGGTAAATAAGTTCAATGAGAGTTAATAACACAAAATTACTTGGTAACTTAATTAGAAAAAAGTTAGTAAACCAGTCTAATTAAGGTAACTGTTTTCTAAAAAGAGTTGGTAAATTTAAGGTATTGTTAAATAATACAGCTAAAAGATTGCATGAGAATAAAAAGCTAAAAAATAAAATAAAATAGAAAAACCCAAATGAATAGTGGTAAGTAACTCAAATAAGAGGTGGTAACTCAATATTATGTGGTAACTAAATGAGATAAAAAGTTGGTGTGTCTTGTTAATTTAGGTTGGTAATATCTAAAAAGAGTTGATAAATATAATTTAACAACTTATGCGAATGAAAGTAAGTTAGTACACAAATTAGTATTTGCAAACAATAAACAAATTGGTAATTTCATGTAAGTGTTCAAAAGTGTTGACCTTTTTTTTTTTTCCAATAGTCTTCCGGAACAAAAGCATGAATTTCAGCACTTTACGCATTTAGTAGGTTTTAGAGGTTTACTTTGTTGATTTGATTTGTCCTGTTGGTCCGATATTTGCAAATATTCACATTTATGTGATGTTTGCATGGGCGGATTTAGATGAAATTGTGCTTTACAGCGCAACTTTCAAAAAACATTTGCATATTCATCCAATTTCTTTACTGACCAAATTGTAAGGAAGTATTACTAGAAATTTTTAACCTAAAAAGCATTCAACTTTAGGATATTAAGTATCATTATTAGGAAGTGTTATCTACAACAATCACTTTTCTAACCCTGAAGTATGAAGAATGATGAGTAATAATTTCCAAACATGAGAATTAATGCTTTGGCTTATGATTCCACTCATCCCTTAACAACACTCTCTACTATCATTTGCTAAGAGAATGATTAATTAGGTGTTCCATCTCTCTTATGTGCACGACAAGATTTTTGTCGCGAAAAAGGATCTTGATGGAACAGGAGGCAGCCGTTTGCATCGATCGGGATCCGTAACCAAGAAAAAGGCAAGGAAAGAAAACGGAAGATTTAGGGAATTTGTACTTTGGTTGATCACATCACGAATTCAAATGTCTAAAAGTATCAAGTTAATAGATTCCGCTTGACGAAGAGTTGCCGGAAAATGAAAAAAATAACTCTTACGGGTTGCCTGCAAACAAAGCATATTGGACGACGATGATTTTGGTGGTGGTGGTGGTGATGGTTGAGGTGTTGGCCTTTGTCAATATTCCGATAAATAGAGTGATCCCCGGAGTCAAAAACCTATTAGTACAACAAACTTTCAGATTTCACAATAATAGCATATAACTAGAGTATTATGCAAGAACTTTGATGGAAATAAAGCTACGTCGTAACCTCGTGATTAGTAAGCGAACCATCGGAAGCATAAGAATGGACACATTCTGGATGCTGAAAGGCTTGCCTGTAGCATAGAAGGAAGCCAATGAATCTCTTATGAACAAACTCACCGTCTTCTTCTTAGGTTTTCTCCCATAAACAACATTCATATTGAATTGGGTAAAGAGTAGACAAAAAAATAGGAGTGAGTGTATAGATGAGCACCCGTTATCGGGATAAAATGGGAACGGAAAAGGTCGGAATATGCTTGCAATGTCAAAAGGTGAGGATGATTCGAAGGACAAATTTTGTTGGAAAGACTGGGCCAAATCTTCATCCTCCAATTTCGGTTCATATTGCAACCAGTCCTTAGTCAATGCCGCTCCATAGAGATCGTCGGCTGCGTGGTATTCACCGTTCATCCGAATCAGGATCACCGCAGATACATGGTAAAGAGACACTGTCGAGGGAAGTAAAATAATTTTATTTAAGAAGGTTTCCAATGTGGCTGCAACAAGTTCTAGGTTCTACATTTGGTTAGACAACAAGATGAAATATGCATTTAGGAATATATAAAACCCGTGGCCCAAGGTGGTTTGCTAGTGAAAATTTTCATGAACAGCAGCCTGATTTACCTTGACCGTCTTCTGAGACAGAACGAATGCCGGTGATTTGGTCGTCCGTTTCTTCTTCCTCGCCCTCCGTTGATTCGTCCCGCACATTGAGGTTCCACAACCGTTTAACACTGTTATATTGCAGCTACCATTTTCCAAACGCCCAACTATGCCGTTATACTTCTTGTGCATTATCACCACTTGGCACTCATGAATTAACCACAAACGAATACAAGAGTAACAAATAACCCCAACTTATACTTCTAGTATTACCTCCGCATCGACGGTATCATTGGACTCATCAGAACTAGAACGGAATTCATTATCGTCACAGCTTCCATTATATCTCTGTCTAGAGCAACCGACAAGCAAACCCAACTTGTGTTTAAAATCAGAATATCGGTACATCTGCGTAAAACAAACAAGAAGCAGCTAGGGGCATGAATGTATGACATCCAGGATGCACGTATACATGTAGAGGAGGAGATTATCGGGGATACGATTGATTAAGATCATGTACGTTTTTCTTAACAACTTTGACCTCGGGAAAAACATTTGCCAATGTACTTAGGTTCATAGCATCCATGAGATGTCTTTCCAAACTTAGCGGGAGGTGGACTAGTAATTTTGAGCCACCAACTCAAGTATATTGTCCCTCCACGAGAACAACGTAAATCAGAAGCACCGAATGCGGCAAGACCTTCACCATCGATGGTTAACCAAAATGATGCAACTCATATTTCAATAGATGATTAACTCGATGGGTTGGTCGATTTTGATTCCAAAAATTCCATCGAGTCAACTTCGCAAGGAAGGTTTTCTAACAAATATTGACCTATTTATCAACAAGCCCTCAGACCATGCATGTTTATGTTGGAAAGCTATTCAATGATATATCTTTTTTGCTTCAAACTATTCAGGCTAAGTTTATAACAAGGCCGTGGAACTTGAATAAGGATGTAAACCTCAAAAACCAGAGTGACGCTGCTCTTTATTGATCATGTATTGCATATGATTCAAAGAACCACGGCCTTGTTACGTTCCTGTAGTTGTAAGAATGACTATGTAATTGATGGCCATTCACAAAAGGAGGCGAAGTCTCAGCGATCGGCACCATTACCTGTTCATAGAAAAAATCGAGAATGGAAAATGTGGAAACATGTTCTCGACTTCCCACAGAGGATTTGAATTGAAGCCTAAACTTTGTGGGAGAGCCTGGGCTAGTTGCTCATCTTCATTCACCAAGTGGCTGGTTTTGTAACATTGTTCATCGTCGGTCCCCGATCGACCATCATCGGTTTGTTGGTCTTCCTCTGAACAACATTAGTAGTCCGGAGTAAGGCAAACTGCTGCTTATGAAAGATGCCATTTCGGTGAATTCTTCCCCGTATAACCCATGTTCAAAAAGTGATAATTTGCAAAGATATGCTCGGTCAGTGGAGAGTTCAAAAGCACAAAGGATTTTCAACTTCCCCGGCCGATCGCAAACGGTAGTATGACGGCTCACAAAGCGCATCTGTTTAGTTAGTTCGTTTACTTATTCCTAGTAATACTTCTTAAAGAACCTCTACAGAATCACAATTTCCAAATACATTGAAAATCGATTTTCTACATCAAATCCTAGGTTGATAAGGAAAGGGACGAGGAAAGTTGCAAGAAATCTAACGTTATCTGTCGAGTGTAGGCAAGTCCAATTCACTTGGTAGTGTCACCGCTGTATCGGGTTTACCACTTTACTCGCTTCATTTTCTTCAGCTAAAGAAAGAGTAGTTGCATAATGTGCTTCTTCTCTCTCACTATCCAATGCGTCATCCTACACCAAATGACATGAGCAATACTCAAGACTGAATCAAATCTCTATCTAAAGTTTACGCTGCATCATCAGTCTACCACAACAGGAACTTTTGGACGTGGATAATGACAACCAAACACCAGCTACTTCTTTCTCGCTTCGAAAGGAAAGACAAAATAGATTCGCAACAGTAAGTACCGACAAATCACGAGGCTCATCCCAACCGCCATCCTCGCTATAGTTGGATTGTATCCTGGAGTTGGAGGCAGAACCTTTCAAAATTCTGCTGAGCCAACCCATTTGACAGACAACTGTTGATTGCCTGTGGACACAGATCCCTTGTTCTGACTAGCAACCGGCGACCGGGCAAGCCGGACGATGGACCAACAAATACAGAAGCAAGAAATGCCCAATGACTCGGGATAATATTTTTCATACACGACAACCATGGCTCTCTTCCTTGGCCACGCCGGCCTGGTCATATTTAATCAGAAAGAAGTCAACATTTCATTACGGAACCAGGTTGGCTTTTCACCAACCGAACCAAGCTGAACCTCATGCACATGTGAGTTTTCGATTCTTTAATTGTAGTATAGCTGGATCGTGTGGCCTTAGTGCCCTTCTTTACTTTATTACCAAGACTTAAGACATAGGAGATCAGTAACAAGACGATTGTTTTGGCTGAAGCTGCGACCTCTGTATCAACTTCTGAGATAACCTCTCACTCCTATCCCCATCCAAATTAGAGTCCTCCCGGTAGTCCGGTTGACGATTGTTTCAAGCCACCGGTATGAGTTCTTTAGGCGGTTGGCTGCGGGAATTATTAAGCCTTGGCAGCAATTTCATTAACCCCATTCAGGTTTTCGCTAGAGCGAGCCGCTCCATTAACGTGTTACGAGTTTGCTGCAGAATTTTACTTCTTGGTTCGTTGAGACGCCTGGAGACAAAGAATAGACGTCCATAAGGCACGTATCGCGTGATCTTCGCCGGCTTGATTGATCTTATGCCTATATCAATGCTTGAGAAAGGCACTAGGTTTACGACTTTTTTGATCATTTTTCCGAACATGACTCTCGAACCGAATGCAAATCCAAGACAATACACAAGAAAATTAAATCACAAGGAAGCTGGCCACCGTTCCTAGCATCTTATTACAGAGCCAAACTCACGATCAATCATTAGACGGACCATGTGTGAACCAGAAAAAAAATTTCCCGATGAGAATATACGGGTCATCAAGGATAGCTTCCGGTCATACGTATGTAGTCGAGCGTGCCTTTAAAGCCGCACATGTCGGTTGCCCTTCTCATGAGTCGATATCCATCGCCATAAACGGGATCGGGATTCGATTCAAGGACGTCTTGAAGAAACTCGGCGAGCCTCTTTTGGAAGTCGAACCCCGGAGAGAGTGCGATTTTGGTCTTGGACATGGTTCGCATGTAAGACTCCAACCACATGTGACCCAAAACTTCGCAAAGGCCTATTTCGACCATGTGATCTAAACGGTGATAACCCGCCAAACATACCACAATTCTCTAGTTCAAGTTCATTGTCATGAGAAAGTCTAAGCCTGAACTCATCAAAAAACCAAATTGGATCCACCTTCACTTACACTTGAGCTTATGTATTATGGGTCAACTAGGATATATGTTAACTACTTCATACCATATCAATTCTCCGCATCTCAACAATCTCCCACATTCATCACTAATTGACAAATTGAGAGTGGGTCACAAATCAACCGTCGACTCTTTTACTATTTATTGGGAGTGGGCGGTAGAATACAATACCTTCATTTGGGAGATCGCCAAGAGAGAGTTTAAGTTTGAACCTATCGATATATCTAGTTGAACCTACTCTCACTAAAAAAAATTAAACTTATGAACCATGGGCCAATTAAAGTACATTAATTGCTCCGCACATCACACCGATTCTCCGAATGTGAAATTTTTTTTCTAACACAGCTTATACGAGTATCTCAACAAATAGATCATGGTAGGCTAGGTGGTACGTACGTTTTGCGGAAAACCACTTTTGAAAGACATTTTTAAACAAAAGAAAAATTATTGACTTATGTTGCTTGGAATAGTTAGCCAACGAAAGATGTTTTCAACACCAATAACATTTTATGTCCAAAATTTTTCATGGACGATGAAAATATTCTTCATTCATATATTAATGTAAATGGCACAAGCGAAAATTTTTTTGATAAAAAAAATGTTTTTCAAAATGTGGGTATCCCTCGAAACAAACGGACCTCCGGATTCGTTGTCTTTTCTTTGTTTTGCTTCAACAGAAAAAGTAGCTAGGGATATAGAAATTGTAGTTTGGAGAATTAAATCAAGAGGAGAACCTTCGAGTGTGAGCCACGCGTGCATCATCTCATGAGCGAGGGTTTGCCCCGTGGACAATCCGTTCGAAAAGATGAAGTCTTTCTCGTCAACTCTCTAACCAAAGATTAGCTTAGTCTTACATTTGGAAATAATGATGATAGGAAATTACCTCGGGAAACCTTTCAAAACCTTTATGGTTAGATTGCTTGAGTGGGTGACTAGTATATGATCTTTTCCTTCCACAATCTGAAATCAAATGGGAGTCGACCCACAGAAAAAAGAAAAAAAAGAGTTATCAAAATCTGATGCTAAATTGACACAAGTAAAACAATGTGAAGAATGAGAAAATCCCAAGGTGCAAAGCAGCACGTACGGTACAAATTTGATGGAATTTCCACGTCGTACGGCCGACCGTCCGGTTCCGTTGATGTTGACCCTTTCCGGTGCGGGAGGAGTACACTTTGGTTAGTTAGGAGCATGTTTGATGAGAAATTGAGCAAATTCTATGGCTTTGGGTATCCTAGACATTATAAAGTTTCGTGGAATGTAATGTCAACTCATTGATGAAGTTGATACCGGTCGTGTGACGCCCGGGAAATTTGGACTATGTAATTTGCCCAAATTCAACAAAAAGGAAGAAAATTGAATTTTAGTAGGTGCAAATTTCGGATCGCAAGGACGTAAGCGACAAATTTGGACGAGTCCCGAAAAGTCGTTCGGTTTCGATTGGGTCTCGAAACCGTGGTCGCCGCGACATAGGATTTTAATCCTCGAGCCTAAACTTTTCCGGACCGAACCTAGCCCGTGAAATTCCCAATTTTATTCTCAATCGGTTGAGCCAAAAATCCGATCGATCCCGATTTGTCAAATTATGAAATCGCCCTTGGATATTATGCATATGATACGAAAGAGTTTAATTTTGGAATGACCAGTGGGCCCCACTTTTAGTCAAATCAGGCCCCCCTCGGTCAAAGCCCAGTCAACATCTCTCTCTCTCTCTCGTCCGCACCACCCTTCCCCCTCACCGTTTGCGCAACGCCCTCCCCCTCTCTAGCCGAGCATCCATCTTCCTCCTTGGCTTTTTGTGGGACCACCACCACCTAAGCTCGCCACTAGCCACCACCCTACCTCCCTCCGGCCGCCGTAAACTCGCCAGAGAACCCACAACAGCCCCGGCGGATTCCCGCTCTGTTTTCGCCTCAAGGAGTCATAGCTCTATTCCAGCCACCCCGAGCCCCTTTCGACCATCCCCAAGTGTCGTACCGTCGCCCCTCCGTCCCCTCTACCCATTGCCACCACCGCGCCATGCCACTGCCGTCCGCACAGGCTCGAGGAAGCCGAAACAGCCCGACATCCCCTGTTTTGCGTCGGTCTGCTGCTCCACCCTGTACCGCCGCCCTCCGGCCAACTCTGGCCACCCCGGACCACCCCCAGCGACGGCCTTCGACCCCTCACCGTTCCCCAAGGCCGCTGGAAGCCGATCGCCGCCTGTGGAGCTCGAATTGAGCTCGGAACCACCTCCCCTGTTTTGACTTGATTTCTCCTATTTTGGCGCCGATTCTATCCAGCCGTGGTTCGGCCGCCTCCAACCATCCGCTGCTGCCACCGGTGCTACCTCCGGCCACCCCGAAGACCCCCCGACGTTGGTCACTCATATCCCCGACCTCGAACCACCTAAATCCCCTCCAATCAACCCCGTTTTCCCTATTTCGCTGCTGTCCCTGTTTTGGAAGATTCTGTTCATGCCGGCCGGCCATTGTTCCCGCCACCGACCGCCACCCCCAAGACCCATGCCGCTGTCCCGAGGTGTCGCCAAGTCTTCGGGCCGTCTTTGACCGAGTTGGAAGCCCGAAACTTAAGTTGGGTCGTTAGTCGTCGCCGATCGTTTCTGCGGGCTGGGCTGAGTTCGTTGTCGTCGCCGCCCATTTTGAGACCGTCCGAGCTTTTAAAATTGTGAGTTAGCCCCTAACTCTTGGTTAGGACGCTAATTACGTTCGGTTTAGTTTAATTAGATTATTAGGTATTTAGGTAGTTCGATCGGGGCCGATTTAGGTTAGAAACTTGGATTAGGTTCAATGGCCCTAATTGGTTAAGTTAGTCAATTAGTTAAGATTCTATGCCTAATTAGATGAGATTAATTGATTAGAATTGATTGATCGCGAGCGAACGATAGGTTAAGGACGAGCGATCGATTGGCGATTATAAATCAAATCGGCTAAACAACGACTCTGACACGAAATTGAGCCTTTATATGGCCTAATCGAATTGGTTTATTCATGTTGAATTGATGACTTTTTTTGGGCGGATTGCCTCGTTGAAATGTTGATTTGAGTGCCCTAAATGCTCGTTGAGTGAATTAGCGTTCGTTTGGGAGTTAATTGTTTCGTGTATCTTTGCAGCGTCTATTTGATAGTCTGCATATGCATATGACCGTGTGCAATATCAAAGACATATTTTAGCATGAAAATGGCCTTGGGCCGAGTCTTTGAGCACGTTTGTGTGAGCATCCGGCCTAAATCAAAGAGAATAAATTGATTGATGTGTTGGGTGTGCTATATGGTCATATGAAGGAACGATGATGGGTTTTTTTGGCAAGTTCGTACTGTACACATAGTATACACCGTACCATTTTTATGGAACCACATGACTTGCCAAAAGCACGATAATTCATGCCCCACATGGTACGTACGGTTTTAAGGGATTATCGGATGTCGGGCGCAGCTTGTGATGGACCGAAGCCCCGTATAGGGATGCCTACTTGCCATGCCATGCGGGGTGCACTGGATACACTACTTGTAGTAGCCGTTGCCAAGAGGGAAAAGGAACATAGCCTGGTCCTCCCGGAAGAGTGCGGGATCGCATTAATTGTTAGAGTCAATCGCGCCGATTGCTTGGATCCTCATTCTTGTGGCGCCAAGGGCGTGATCATCGTTAATAAATGGACTTGTGTAGTGTCCAGTGCATACTTGTGAGTGTGATGCTTTGTTCGATTGATTGTCCGACGTGACTGTTGAGTTGAGTCGGGTCCGCATTACATTACATGTAGCCCGATGGGTAAGCTTGCATGCGATTGAAATATCCGTTCAGTGCTGATGTAATTGCTTTTTAGGATGTCCGAGCGAATTAACGTCCTAACCGGGCTTAGGCATTGGCTCACCGAGATTAATTTCTCCCCTCGTCGTGGTTAACAATTTTCAAGCGATCTTGAAGGCCGTGGACGTTGAACCAAGAGGATTGTGGTAGGATTTTTGGTAGTAGACGAGGGATTAACCTTACCCGACCTTGTGTTTTTTTGAGGTCCTAGTGAGCCTCCCCGAAGTATGGGGTTGTACATATTTACTGTAGCTCGGTAGGGTTAAGATTAATCTGCTCCGGTCGTTTAATGAAATTGCTTTTGATGAATTGATTGTGTAAATTTTCCTGCTATGCTATCCCGTTGTTTTGATTGTTTAGAAGATTTGCACGTTCCGCATGCGCCGTTATTTTATAGGTTGATAGCCTACCTAGGACGCTATCATTCATGACCTGAAGGGAGTAAGGTAGGGATGTCGCGAGCTCGAGAGTCGGGGTGTGACATCCTCGCCCAAGGTGGTATCGGAGCGTGGCTAGCCCGATCCATCTAGTCATTGACTTGGAGTAATAAGGAGCGATGAGATATGAAATGGTTAGTAGGACTTTTAACACTATGGATGTGATTGTTATTTGTGTGTTAAGTTTTTGTGGTCGCCTTCTGACCGCGTTTTGCTTTGGGGTAAGCGGTACTTCGCATCATTTCTGCATAATGAGCGGGCGCGATAGAAGAGCACCTCGAACACCCCGAAGGAGGCCTGTGAGATCGGTAGATGAGATTGCCGACGTTGGAGCGGCACCTCCTATTGCACCTCTCGTGGCTGGTTCCGCTCGGCAAGAACCGACTATGGTAGAAGTTATGCAAGCTTTAGGAGCTATGGGGGAGTTAATAAGGCAGCAGATAAGGAATCAAAACGCCGCTACTGTTGAAGCCCCACCCGTAGCTCCACCCGTAATTCCGCTAGTGGATGTGCTACCCGTGGCCGTAGTTGAGGATCGTAAGGTTCAAAAGATGGTGGAACAGTTTATCAAGTTGAAGCCACCGCAGTTCACTGGAAGCGGAGACCCTAAGGCTACCACCCAATGGATTGAAGGATTGGAGAAAGTGTTCAACTTGTTTAGATGTTCGAATGAAGATAAGGTGGTCCCGGCCGTCTATCAACTAGAGGGTAACGCCATTACTTGGTGGAGAGCTGTTAAGCAAAGAATTTTCCCAGAAGGTACGGTCCCGGTGTGGGATACCTTTGTGGAGGCCTTTAATAACAAGTATTTCTCGAGGACGGCTAGAGAGCGTAAGATCGCTGAGTTCTTCCGCCACCGCCAGAATCGGATGACTGTCGATCAGTATAAAGCCAAGTTCTCGGAATTGTCTAAGTATGCCCCGAGATTGATTGAGGACCCTAAGGATAGGGCTAGAAGGTTCGGGGATGGGCTGAAGCCCGAGATTAAAAGTATTCTAGCGACATTCAACCTTCGGGACTATGATGACCTTTATGAGAGGGCGCCGATAGTGGAGCAGGACTTGGGCGAGAGGACTGCCACATCCGGGTCGCGGTTTACGTCCTCAAGTAGATTTGAGAAGAGGCAAGGGAAGAAGCCTATGTATGGAGGCAGATATCACATCCCACCCAATCGCGGAGGAGCGATCAATAAACCTGTTTTTCGCCGCAGTGAGGTGTGCAATCGTGTCATCGTGAGACATGGACCTAGTCCATGCCCGTATAGGAGTGGAGCCCGCTTTGGATGTGGCCGGTTGGGTCATCGGGTGAATGATTGCCTGCAAAGGAAGCGGGAAAGGCGGGCGCCACAACCGAGAGGACCACTAAGGGAAGCCACACCACAAAACTTCCGGAATCGTCCACAGGCTCAAGGAAGGGTGTTTGCTGTCACCCGTGAGGAGGCGAAGGATTTGCCGACCGTTACGTGTACGGTCGTCTTGCATAATCAAGTCGCCTATGCTTTGTTTGATCCGGGTGCTACGCATTCCTTTGTTGTTGATAGATTTGTTAAACTGGCTGATTTGAGTGTAGTACCATTAGATGTTGTTTTTAAGATTTCTACACCTTTAAAGGATAGCGTAGTGACTGCAAATGGATGTTCTAATTATAGGCTGGTTATAGATGGACATGAAGGTAGAATAGACTTGATTGTACTAGAAATGTATGACTTTGATATGATTGTTGGGATGGATTGGTTGATGAAGCAAAAGGCTGTAGTGGATTGTTATCGTAAGGCCATCTAGTTTAACCCGTTGGATAGAGTGGCTTTTGAATTTGTTGGAAGTTGAGGTGGAACCTCAACTTTGTCGATTTCATCATTGGAAGTGACGCGTCTGTTGGAAAGTGGTTGCTAAGGGTATTTGGCGACCGTATTGGATGTATCAATTGAAGAACCGAAGATTGAGGACATCATAGTAGTTCGCGAGTTTCCAGATGTCTTTCCTCGGGAACTACCCGGTTTACCGCTGGAAAGGGCGATAGAATTTGTAATAGAGTTAGCTCCTGAGACGGAGTCGATTTCTAAAGCGCGTATAGGATGGTGTTGTCGGAACTCAAGGAATTAAAGGTGCGGATGTAAGAACCGTTGGATAAAGGATTTATCCGGCCCGGTGCATCGCCATGGGGAGCACGGTATTGTTTGTTAAGAAGAAAGATGGATCAATGAGGTTGTGTATAGACTACCGGCGGTTGAATCAAGTGACGATAAAGAATAAATACCCACTGCCAAGGATTGATGATCCGTTCGATCGGTTGCGGGGAGCATCGGTGTTTTCTAAGATTGACCTATGGACGGGCTACCATCGGTTGAGGATCAAGAAAGAAGATATACCAAAGACGGCATTCGGGACTCGCTATGGACACTATGAGTTCACAGTGATGCCGTTTGGTCCGACGAATGCTCCCGCTGCTTTTATAGATCTAATGAACCGAGTGTTCAAAGAGTTCTTGGATCTCTTTGTGATCGTATTTATAGACGACATTCTGGTGTACTCGAAGAGCCTAGAGGAGCACGAGCAACATCCGAGGGTAGTTTTGGAAACTCTAAGGGTACATCGGCTTTATGTGAAGTTTAGCAAGTGCGAGTTTTGGTTAGCTCGTGTGGCGATCCTAGGCCACGTGGTTTCTGGAGAAGGAACTGAAGTAGATCCATCGAAGATCGAGGTAGTTATGGATTGGCCAAGACCAAAGACAATGACGGAGATCGAAGCTTCTTGGGTTTGGCGAGGCTATTATAGACGTTTTGTGGAAAGATTTTCAGTTATAGCCTCACCTTTAACTAAGTTGTTGAAGAAGGACATGAAATTTGAATGGACAGACAAGTGTGAGCGTAGTTTTCAAGAACTTAAGCATAAGCTAACTATAGCTCCAGATCTGATGATTCCGTCCGGCTCTGGAGGTTTCAAGATTTACAGTGACGCGTCTCTCAGAGGTGCGGGTTGTATGCTGATGCAACATGGAAGCGTAGTAGCTTATACATCTCGCCGATTGAGACCCCTCAAGTTGAACTATCCGACGCACGACCTAGAATTGGTTGCGGTCGTGTTCGCCTTGAAGATCTGGAGGCCTTATTTGATCGGAGAAAATTTTCAGGTGTATACCGATCATCAGAGCCTAAAGTACCTACTCTCTTAGAAAGAGTTGAACATGAGGCAACGTCGATGGATGGAGCTGCTTAAGGATTATGATTGCGAGATCTTGTATCATCCGAGCAAGGTGAATAAGGTTGCAGATGCCCTGGGTAGAAAATCAATGATTGCTCAATTATGTGTACATGAATGGCGTTTGCTTGAGCAAGTAAGAGACTCGGACTTCAAATTGGAAGTGAGTCTCCTGTCGAGTCTCGTAGCTACATTAAGGATTGAACCAGAGGTGCAGATGAGGATTAAGACCCTGCAGTCGATGGACCCCACTATTCAGAAGTCCTTCAAGAGGACTCAGCTAAGAGAAGAGCCGACTTCCAAGTAGGCGAGGATGGGATACTAAAGTTTCGAGGACGTTTGGTTGTGCCTACCGATGAAAGTTTAAGGGAGGATATCTTATCGGAAGCACATCGTAGCAATTATAGTATCCATCCGGGTAGTACCAAGATGTATCATAATCTAAAGCAACACTACTGGTGGAACGGCATGAAAGCGGATATAGCCAAGCATGTAGCTAAGTGTTTGACCCGTCGGCGGGTTAAGGCGCAACACTGTAAGCCTGGAGGGTTGTTACAGCCTTTGGAGATTCCAAAGTGGAAGTGGGAGCATATCACGATGGACTTCGTGATGGGATTGCCAAGAAGTCAGAGAGGACGTGATTCGATATGGGTTGTAGTAGACAGATTGACGAAGTCGGCGCACTTCATTCCAAGAAGAAAAGACTTCGCCTTGGATAGATATGCAGATTTGTATGTGAGGCACATCGTGAGATCGCATGGAGTGCCAGTGACGATCACCTCATATCGTGATCCCAAGTTCACTACCACATTTTGGAAGAGTCTGCAGATTGCTTTGGGAACGAAACTGCGGTTCGATACGGCCTATCATCCGCAGACAGATGGTCAATCCGAAAGGACGATACAAACTCGGGAGGATATGTTGAGAGCCTGTATTTTAGATTTCAAAGGCGGTTGGGAAGAGCAGTTGCATTTGGTTGAGATCGCCTACAACAACAGTTTCCAGTAGAGTATCAAGATAGCACCATTTGAAGCATTGTATGGTAGAGCGTGTCGAACGCTAGTTTGTTGGGACGAAGTAGGTGAAAGGAAAATCACTGGTCCCGAGTTGGTGGAACAGTCTATGGAAGTGATCAAAGTTATCAGAGACAGACCGAGGACTGCTCAAAGTCGCCAGAAAAGCTATGCAGATAGGAGGCGTAGACCTTTGGAATTCCAAGTGGGCAATCATGTTTTTCCGAAGGTGTCGCCTATGAGAGGGACATCTCGTTTTGGCAAGAAAGGAAAGTTAAGCCCTAGGTATGTCGGGACTTTTGAGATTTTGGAGCGGATAGGAAATCTGGCATATCGTCTTGCGTTGCCGCCAAGATCGGCTCAAGTACATAATGTATTCCACGTATCGATGCTAAGAAAGTATGAACCGGACCCCGCTCATGTATAGAGTTATGAAGAAATCGACCTAGATGAGCGAGCTGCGTACGTAGAACGGCCGGTCGGCATCGTGGATAGGAAAGAGCAAGTGCTCCGGAGCAAGACGAATAAGTTAGTCAACGTGGTTTGGCAACACCATGGAACCGAATGAGCTACTTGGGAGAACGAGGAAGTTATGAAGAGTAGCTATCCGTATCTTTTCGAAGAATCGTGATCGTACTGTAATTTCGGGGACGAAATTTCCTAAGGTGGGGAGAGTTGTGACGCCTGGGAAATTTGGACTATGTAATTTGCCTAAACTCAATAAAAAGGAAGAAAATTGAATTTTAGTCGGTGCAAATTTCGGATCGCAAGGACGTAAGCGACAAATTTGGACAAGTCCCGAAATGTCGTTCGGTTTCGATTGGGTCTCGAAACCGTGGTCGCCGCGACTTAGGATTTTAATCCTTGCACCTAAACTTTTCCGAACCGAATCTAGCCCGTGAAATTCCCAATTTTATTCCCAATCGGTTGAGTCAAAAATCCGATCAGTCCCGATTTGTCAAATTACGAAATCGCCCTTGGATATTATGCGTATGAGACGAAAGAGTTTAATTTTGGAATAACCAATGGGCCCCACTTTCAATCAAATCAGGCCCCCCTCGGTCAAAGCCCAGTCAACATCTCTCTCTCTCTCTCTCTCTCTCTCTCTCTCTCTCTCTCTCTCTCTCTCTCTCTCTCTCGCACCCCCTTCCCCCTCACCGTTTTCGCAACGCCCTCCCCCTCTCTGGCCGAGCATCCATCTTCCTCCTTGGCTTTTTGTGCGACCACCACCACCTCAGCTCGCTACTAGCCACCACCCCACCTCCCTCCGGCCGCCGCAAACCCGCCGAAGAACCCACAACAGCCTCGGTGGATTCCTGCTCTATTTTCGCCTCAAGGAGTCGCAGCTCTGTTCCAACCACTCTGAGCCCCTTACAACCATCCCCAAGCATCGTACGCTCACCCCTCCGTCCATTCTACCCGTCGCCACCACCGTACCACGCCACTGCTGTCCGCAGCAGCTCGAGGAAGCCGGAACAGCCCGATGTCCCTTGTTTTGCGTCGGTCTGCTGCTCCACCCCGTATCACCGCCCTCCAACTAACTCCGGCCACCCCGGACCACCCCCACCGACGGCCTTCGACCCCTCACCATTCCCCAAGGCCGCTGAAGCCGATCGCCGCCCGTGGAGCTCGGATTGAGCTCGGAACCACCTCCCCTGTTTTAACCCGATTTCCCCTGTTTCGACGCCGATTCTGTCCAGCCGTGGTTCGGCTGCCTCCGGCCGTTCGCCACCACCACCGGTGCCACCTCCGGCCACCCCGAAGACCCCCCGACGTTGGTCACTCATTTTCCCAGCCTCGAACCACCTAAATCCCCTCCGATCAGCCCTATTTTCCCTGTTTCGCCGATGTCTCCGTTCCGGAAGTTCTTGTTCACGCCAAACGGCCACTATTCCGGCCAGCTCTGGCCACCACCCCCAAGACCCGTACCACTGTCCCGAGGTGTCGCCAAGTCTTTGGGCCACCTTTGACCGAGTTGGAAGCCCGAAACTTAAGTTGGGCCGTTAGTCGCCGCCGATCGTCGCCGTGGGCCGGGCCGAGTTCGTTGTCGTCACCGCTCGTTTTGAGACCGCCCGAGCTTTTAAAATTGTGAGTTAGCCCATAACTCTTGGTTAGGATGCTAATTGCGTTCGGTTTAGTTTAATTAGATTATTAGGTATTTAGGTAGCTCGATTAGGGCCGATTTAGGTTAAAAACTTGGTTTAAGTTCAATGGCCCTAATTGGTTAAGTTAGTCAATTAGTTAAGATTCTATGCCTAATTAGATGAGATTAATTGATTAGAATTGATTGATCGCGAGCGAACAATAGGTTAAGGACGAGCGATCGATTGGCAATTATAAATCAAATCGGCTAAACAACGACTACGGCACGAAATTAAGCCTTTATGTGGCCTAATCGAATTGGTTTATTCGTGTTGAATTGATGACTTTGTTTGGGCGGATCGCCTCGTTGAAATGTTGATTTGAGTGCCCTGAATGCTCGTTGAGTGAATTAGCATTTGTTTAGGAGTTAATTGTTTCGTGTGTCTTTGCGGCGTCTATTTGGTAGTCTGCATATGCATATGACCGTGTACAATATCAAAGACATATTTTAGCATGAAAATGGCCTTGGGCCGAGTCTTTGAGCACGTTTGTGTGAGCATCCAGCCTAAATCAAAGAGAATAAATTGATTGATGTGTCGGGTGTGCTGTATGGTCATATGAAGGAACGATGATGAGTTTTCCTGGCAAGTTTGTACTATACACATAGTACACACCGTACCATTTTTATGGAACCATACGACTTGCCAAAAGCACGATAATTCATGCCCCGTATGGTACATATGGTTTTAAGGGATTATCCAGTGCCGATCGCAGCTTGTGATGGTTCGAAGCCCCGTATAGGGATGCCTACTTGCCGTGCCGTACGTGGTGCACTGGATACACTACTTGTAGTAGCCGTTGCCGAGAGGGAAAAGGAACGTAGCCTAGTCCTGCCGGAAGAGTGCGGGATCGCATTAATTGTTAGAGTCGATCGCGCCGATCGCGTGGATCCTCATTACTGTGGCGCCAAGGGCGTGATCATCGTTAATAAATGGACTTGTGTGGTGTCCGGTGCATACTTGTGAGTCCGATGCTTTGTTCGGTTGGTTGTCCGACGTGACTATTGAGTTGAGTCGGGTTTGCATTGCATTACGTGTAGCCTTGTGGGGTCGGCTTGCATGTGGTTGAAATATCCGTTACTGTCTGATGTAATTGCTTTTTAGGGTGTCTGAGTGAATCAACGTCCTAACTGGGCTTAGGCGTTGGCTCACCGAGATTAATTTCTCACCCCGTCGTGGTTAACAATTTTTAGGCAGTCTTGAAGGCCGTGGACATTGAACCGAGAGGATTGTGGTAGGATTTTTGGGAGTAGATGAGGGATTAACCTTACCCGACCTTGTGTCTTTTTGAGGTCCTAGTGAGCCCCCCCAAAGTATAGGGTTGTACATATTTACTGTAGCTCAGTAAGGTTAAGATTCGTCTACTCCGGTTGTTTAATGAAATTGTTTTTGATGAATTGATTGTGTAAATTTTCCTGCTATGCTATCCTGCTATTTTGATTGTTTGGGATATTTGCACGTTCCGCATGCGCCGTTATTTTATAAGTCAATAGCCTACCTATGACGCTATCATTCATAACCTGAGGCGAGTAAGGTAGGGATGTCGCGAGCTCGAGAGTCGGCGCGTGACAAGCCATCCTACGTGACTACGTGGCATGACCAACGGTGGTATGGACAATTTCTAATAATATTTTAGTGTTTTTCATTTTTTTCTTTTCTTTTTACTATTTTTCATTTTACTGTTTACTTTTTTCTTTACATTCCCCGACCCCTAGAGAGGGTCGCCCTTGCCTAGGCGTGCTTGGTGGCCGCCCTTGCTCGCCAGATTCGGCAAGGATGACCCTCACTTTAGGCCGGCGATGGTGAGGCCTGGCGAAGAGAAAAAGAAGAAAAATAAAAGGAGGAAAAAGGTAAAATAGAAAATAAAAAAACAAGAAAAAATTAATAAATTTTGAAATGTTATTAAAAATTATTTATGTAATCGTTGATCGTGTCGCGTAGGATGGTCGGCATCCACATCGGCGATGTTTGGCCAAAATTGACCGGATAGGCTCAATTGACAAAACATAAAAATGTTCAGGACTAAATTAACAGAAGGCAATAGGTTTAGAACTTTTTGGACAATTTTGCCATGATATTAATTTACAGAGCAAATCGGGTAAATGAGTCTTTAAGCAAGCGACAGATTAAGAAGTAGGATTATAGCTATTATAGGAACTTCATCTTACCTTCATTTGGCATCGTGCTTTGTCTTTCTTCATCCCTTGATCGCTCACCAAGAGTAGTGGAATGGCTCACTGGTGGATTTTCATGCCTAAAGCGCTCATAAAATTCTTATACCGCACGTTCGAGAGGTATTAAGGCACGGTCGTCCATTATTGCGGAGTCGCAACATTCCGGGCACAACCACCGACCGTCGCTCGGGGTTGAGTACGTTGATCCTCTAGGCTGCATGTACAATGTTTTCCAAGCATTAATGACCTCTCTCAATCGATTGCTGGTATGTGTAGAATACATTTAGGATCTGTTTATTTAGCAAAAAATAAATGCTTTGAAAAATGTTTTTCTAAAGATGGTTGCATTGATAAAAATTTTCATCTCCCACATAAATATTCAGACACGGTATTGTCGATGGCGAAAATATTTTCTATTGATTTCTATTTCAAGTGTTAGAAAACTTCATTTTAGGAAAATATTTTATATATCGTTCGTTTTTTGTAGAACAAACTATAAATTAAAGCATTTTGTAACAAAGGCAAACAAACGGTAGTAAATGATAATCTTTTTTCTTCTTCATAGATATGATGATTTTTAAAAATCAAATAAATATTGATAATTACTTAAAAGAGGAGTTGGTAATATGAAATTAGTTGGTAATGTAATGGGAAGAAGGTTGGTGACTATTCTAATTGAGGTTGGTACTTTCGAAAAGAGTTGGTAAATTTGAAAAATCAATAAGCAATGCAAACAAAGGTAGTAATTACAGATTTTTTTGTTTTTCCCACATTACTAACTTGTCTTTATCTTCCACAAAAGAACTTCTCTTACCCTTTACTGATTTTTGTTTACCTTTCTTATAAAAGCGTTGTTTACCAACTATTATATCAAATTACCAAATAATTTTGCGCTAATTGCCGAATTTTATTTGATTAAGTTAACAACTAATTCTAATCGACAACTCTTACAAACAACGATTTGTTTTTGTTAACTTACCAACTTTTCTATTAAGCAACCACTTTTATTTGTCTTATTTGCCAACTTCTCTTATGTTTGACAAAAAAGATTCTCGTCTTTTACCAGCTTTGACTTGCTTTCATACTGATGTCTTACTACTTACTACTATTATATGAGATCACCAACATTTGTTAAAGTGACTAACCGTCGATTATGTTAACCAAAGAGTAGTTGGTAAATTAAAAAAGTAAACATTGATGACTAATTAAATGGGAGTTCGTAACCTAGAATTTTAATTCACTCGGATAAAATTGATAAGTCATTTAAAGTAAAGTAAAGCGTAGTTTATAAAGATAACTAAAGGTTGGTAAAATATAAGAAAATTTTAAAAAATTGGTAAAAGTCTAATGAGAGTTGGTAATACAAAACTAGTTGGTATCTTAATGATAGAAATCTTAATAAATTGGTCTATTTGTGGGAATTATTACTAAAAGGAGTAGGTAAAGCATTGCCAACAAGTGCAGGTAAAGTTTGTGCAATATTAGGTAAGTAAATGGATAACGGTAAGTAAATCAAATGAATGTTGGTAACCAATATTAGGTTGCAATTAAATGGGAAAAATGTTGTAAGTCGTACTACTTAAGGTTGGTGATCTCTAAAGAAACTAATAAATCTAAGGGCTTTCTAACCAAGACTAATAAAAAGTGGTCAATTTAAAATAAATTAAATGTCGATAAACTCAAACGAGAATAGATGATCCAAAACTAGTCGGTAGTTTAATACGTTCATGATGTTTGCATGGGCGGATTTAGAGGGGGCTTGAGAGGGTCCAGACCTCTAACTTTATGACATTATACTTAGATCTCATTTTTTCAGCAACATTTACATATTCAACGTGGTCCATGAACTTTAACCCAATGTGCAATATCGTTGTTAAACTTTTAAATTGTTCAATGTGGTTCCTGAACTTTTGTTACTAATTCAGTTTAGTCCTTGAATTATATAAAGGAGTTCAATATTATCTCCGAACTTCAATTAATGGAATGATAACATTGAACACTTTCATGTAGTTTAGGAACTAAATTGAATGTGTACCAAAAGTTCATGGACTACAATGAATAGATTAAAGGTTTAGGGACCACATTACACATTAAGATAAAGTTTATGAATCGTATTGAATAATTGGAAAGTTTAGCTACCACATTGTCCCTTAGGATAAAGTTCATGGACGTTCATTTCATTGTGTTTTTGCTTTAATGCCGTCCCTAGATGCTTGGAATTGTTTACAAACCAACAAGACATATCTAATTGAAAGGAATCCTACCTCCAAGCTTTTGCAACCACAGCAACGAGGCGTCCCATCTGTCTTATGCGAAAGACAATACTTTTGTCGCCAAAAAGGATGTTGACGGAACAGAAGACGGCCATTTGCATCCACTGGGATCTGAAACCAAGATAAAGCAAGGGAAAAACAGAAGATTTAGAGAAACTATACTTTGGTTGATCACATAAAAAGTACAAATATCTAAAAATATCGCCTTCTTCTTTCTTTTCTCCCACAAACAACGTTCCTGTTAAATTGGGGTAAGGACTAGCGAAACAACCAAAAGTGACTATGCAGGCGAGTACCCATTGTCGGGATAAAACGGGTAGGGGAAAGGTTGGAATATGTTTGCGATGTCCCACAGGGAGGATGATTCGAAAGCCAAACTTTGTTGGAAAGACTGGGCAGGTCGTTCATCTTCGTCGTCATCCCATTTCAGTTCTTCATATCGAACCCAGTCCTCAGTCAATGTTGCTCCATAGCGATTGTACGCTGAACGAGATTCACCATTCATCCGAATCAGCATTACTGAAGGTGCATTGTACCCCTAAGTTAAAAGTTTTTCGAATGTGACTGCAACGAGTTCTAGGTTCATGAACCACAGTCTGATTTTCCTAGACCGTCTTCCGAGAAGGAGTGAATGCGGGCGATTTGATAGTCTGTTTCCTTGCCCTCTGTCGATTCGTCCTGCACATCGAGGTACTACAACCATTTAGGACTGCTCTACTGCAGCTATCAATCCCCCAACACCCAACTTACACAGTTATATTTCTTGTGCACTATAAAGTACCCATGAATCAACAACAAAAGAATACAAGAAAAACAAATAAGCCCCGACTTATACTTCTTGTATTGCCTCCACATCGCTGGGCCCATCGGAACAAGAACGGTGATCTTCAACCTCGCAGCAGCTTCCGTTAGATTTCCACCTGGATTTGGAAGTAGAACCCTGGAGAATTCTTTTCAGCCAACCCATAAGGAGAAGTAACGCTATCACAAAAGAAGAGCACACTCTGATCCAGATTAATAGAGTGGTACCAGCGGTTACATTACAAGAATCCTCTAATTTTCTCAGGATTGTTATATTTGCTGATGTGCTGGTCATATGTCTAACTCCATCAAGTCAACTATGTAATGAACTGGAACAATAAACAAAACCGTATTCTGCATGAGAGTTCTTCATCATTTTCTAATGATCGTTAGTTATACCTAACCTCTTATTGTAATTCAGGTTGTACTATCTTCTGTTTGTTTTTTCCCTTTCCTCGATGAGTAAATGATTTGATTACACAAGCTCAAAAACTATAGGAAGACTGCTTCCCATTACAAAGTTCAGGAACTCACAAGCAATTGGAAGCACCGACTCGGCCAGACCTTCGCTGTCACGTGGTGGTTAACCATGATGGTGCAGATTATGTTGCGATAGACACGATTGAGTCGATGGATTGGTCCATTTTGATCCCGAAACTTCCATCAGGTTAACTCTGCAAGAAACAACCACCCCCAGACCATGCATGTTCATATAAAAGAATATTCGAAGACAGATTCTTTGACTACAAGCCATTCAAGGTAATACATGTTCCCTAACAACCTCGAAACTTTTGAATTTCCCTAACGTATATATCTCCATAAACGTCCTTAAGATTTAGCAGGAGACATAATATTCTTCAGTCACCAACTTGACTATTGACCCTTCATGAGAGAACTACCAGTGGAAGCACCAATAGCTGTTGACCTTATATGCAAATTTTTTTATGCTTTTTGTTATTTTTGTGCTGGAGTAGACCTAAGAATCGATTCTTAATCTATTGACAAATTATGACGAAACGCAATGCTCTTAATTTCTACATGAGATTGTGCTACTAAGGACACTTAGGTAATTATCATTATTTCTGGTCAAGAAAAGAGACTCGCAACGAGCGGGGATCTCGAATCTTGAATTTTCTAACTTAGACTGTATGGAAAATCCAAGTGGGTAATGCGTTGGTGAATTGAACAAATAAATGTTGGCAAGTTATTAGAACAAGTGGTCATTTCGAAACAAGGAAAAGTAATGTTTACGAATGAACTCAAATAAGAGCCAATAATTTTTAATGAAAGTGACAAGTTTTAACATATTGGTAAGCTGCGTAGATAAATGTCGATGAACCATTGAAATAATTTGCAATTTAAAGCAAGTGGTAACTGTTCGTGTTCTCGTAAAAGTTTTCGTAACCAGCGTGTTACCGATCAAACAAAAGGGGGTCGAAATTTTGTTACCAACAAGGTTTGTCAGCTATCAAGTTTGTCACATTTTTAGCAGATGATACGTATGAAACTGCTGAACATTGCCTTCAATAATCTTCACATGGCTAACATACTCCTGAACTCAAAGAACCACTGCCTTCTTGTGTTCCTATAGCTGGAGAGACCAGCTTCGGGACAACTCATCCGGGAAATGCGTCTATCATACGGATGTAGTCGATCGTTCCTTTGAGGCAGTACATGCCGATCACCCTCTTTGTCTGTCGAAATCCAGTTCCATAAGGATGTGATGTTCGCGACTTGGTGTTGTACTCGAGATACTCAGCAAGCCTCTTCTCGAAGTGCTTGTGACTTGCAGACATAGACGAGATTTGAGACTCCAACCACAGATGAGCTATGACTTCACAGAGGCCTTCTTCCACCTCTGGGTGTTAGGTTTTTGGTTTATAATCTAGTTTATGATTGAGGAAAGAAACAAAGATGGGAATATGAGAAATATTGTCGGCAAGGGAGTACAAGGGAACAAGGGGAATAAAAACTTTTATTAGTTTCGTAAGTATTGCAAAAGGAGAAGGAGAGCTTTTTGTTGGTCTTATCTCATTCCAATATGGACGTTTTCTACGTCCAATTTATAAGCATATCACCGACTTTCTTTTGTTCAAGAGATAAGCTTCATTGACTTTTATCCAAACTCTAGACAATTCTACGCCTGAAGAATTGATTTTTTATTTTGCATTTTTTTTTTACTTTTCTAGCCACTAGCTGTCCCACGCTAGGCCCTTTCTCTACTCTTCTAGAAAATGAACTCTACTAGAAAATGGATCATAAATCAACACTCCTCCTTGATCCATTTTCGTGATACTCCGAGCATACTTCGTAGCGCCTCGAACTTTGTTGGCAGTAGTGCTTTAGTGAATATGTCAGCAACTTAATCTTTGGTCTTGCAATATTTGATTTCGATCTCTCAATTATACTGCACTTCTTGTATGAAGTGATTATCGATATGTTTGGTTCTTCCGTGGAAGACAGGATTCTTTGATATAGCAATTGCGGACTTGTTGTCACAAAATATTGAACTCGATTCCGTCATTGCTTCTCCAATGTCTTCTAGAATTATCCGAAGTCATATTGCTTGACTGGTAGTTGTTGCGGTGGCGACGTATTCAACTTCCATGGTAGATTGTGCCACCGACTCTTGATTTTTGGATGCCCACGAGAATATTTCAAAACCCAATGTGAATGCATAGTTAGTAGTGCTCCTCCTATCATCAGCAGAACCTGCCCAATCACTGTCGGTGTAGCCGATGAGCTTAGCCATTGCACTTGGCTGATACCAAATGCCATAATTTGTAGTTCCTCGTAAGTATCTTAGAATTCTCTTGGTAGCTCCAAAGTGAATTTGATTCGGACTCTGCATGAACCGTGACAATAGACTTGTCGCGTACATGATGTCCGGTTGTGTGGCAATGAGATATAGTAGACGGCCAACCCGACTTCTATAGAGGGAGAGGTCAGCTGTTTTTGCTCCATCTTCCTTTAGGAGTTTTTCATTTGTCACGAGCGATGTTGTAACTAATTTGTAGTAATCCATCTTGAATTTCTTCAAGAGGTTCTTGGCATATTTCTTTTGTGAAATGAAAGTCCTTTTATTATGGTCGACTTCGATGCCGAGGAAGTAGTGCATCATGCCCAAGTTCATCATCTCGAATGTCTTCATCATTTCTTCTTTGAACTCTTGAATCATCTTTTCATTATTTCCTATATATATTAAATCATCTATAGATAGAGAGATGACAAGAGTGTCGGACTTACCTTGGGTCTTAATGTAGAGCGTCGGCTTGCTCGTGCTCCTTTTGAATCCTTGCTTGGTGAAGTGTTTGTCAATTCTACTATACCACGCTTGTGGTGCTTGCTTTATCCCTTAAAGGGCCTTCTTGAGCTTTAGAACTTTTTCTTCTTGGCCTTTGACGATAAAATCTTGTGGTTGATCCACATATATTTCTTCTTGAAGATATCCATTTAAGAATGTTGATTTCACATCTAGTTGATGGATCTTCCATTCTTTCTATGCCGCTAGTGCTATAAGGGCACGAATGCAACATGAGCAAAAGTTTCAGTATAGTCGATACCTAGTTGTCCCAAAAATCCTTTCGCCACGAACCTTGCTTTATGCTTCTGGATTGATCCATCTACATCGAGTTTCATCTTGTAGACCCACTTGATGCCAATGATTTCTTTGTCTCCCGGGTATCGACGAGCTCCCAAGTTTCATTTTTCTTGATCATCTTGATCTCTTCCTCCATGTCTTTTATCCAAACTTCTTCGTTGGATGCCCCTTCATAATTTTTTGATTCTAAAGCGGAAAAGTTGCATGTCATAGATTTTTCTAAGGATTTTTACCCTTAGTATTGGAGAATCTAGAGTAGATTCTTCTTTCGTTGCTCTCGAAGAGGATAGGGGTGTTACATCGTGAGTAGTGGAGTCCGATGCTTCACCTTCTTCTTGTGTTGTTGACTTCTCACGAGCAAGTGGTATGTTAGGCAAGGTGACATACTTCTTCTCGATCTTCTCGTTCTCCCAGTTTTAGGGGCATTCTCGTTAAACTTGACGTCTCGATTGATCATGAGCTTCTTAGTTCTTAGGTTGTAGATTGGATAGCCTTCTGATTGATCGATGTAGTCGAGGAATATTCGTTTTTCTATCTTTTCGTCTAGCTTGCTCCTCTTTTAAGTGGGGACATGGACATAGCATATGCAATCGAACACCTTAAGATGTTTCGCCGAAGGCTTTCATCCGTTCCATGCTTCAACTAGAGTTTTGTTTTGAACAACTTTAGTTGGACATATGTTTCAACGAGTTAGGGAGGCCTTGCTCCTTTAATAAAGACATTGCCATCTCCATGATAGTTCTATTTGATGTTGAAACACAATGGAAATTGGCTAAACAGGAATTAAGAATTAATAACGAGGAACAATCTGTTCACTCAATTGTGATTTATCAAAATCAACGTAAAAATATCCAAAAGTCCGTAATGATAATCTCCTTCACTCAAAACCCTAAACACCGTTATATATGGTGCTAACTCTAATTAACCCGGGAAACATAATATTATGAAAATATCACTAAAATCACGAAATTGCCTAAAATCCTAAAATTATGTAACATTATGCAATATTACAAAGATCGCCAACTTTATTTGCATCATTCTCCCATGCAAGGAAAAAGATTTGTCCTCAAATCTAGCTCATCTTCATTGACTTCAATCTATTCAAATTCAATCCCATCTCTAAGATTGCGAAATCTGCTTCATTCAGAACGGTCTCTCCAACGAATCAAGTAATACATCAGCTTGAGCCCCAAGAAATTTTCCGAAAACACATCTTCAAGCTTATTCATTAAAAAACACACGAAGTGTAGAGAATTTCCTTCCTTGTTTGTTTCACTTTCATCCACAAAGAGAGAAAAAGCAACCTGCTCTCCAAGACAGGCCCAAGACTTCTCCTCATCCAAGTTACTCAAATCTTATAAGACACCTCGACTGAATTTACACCAATTTTAAACATGGTAGATAGATTATCAAAGACTGCAACATTGGAAACACAATCAACTTTATCCATCAATGCTATGATTTTGTCAATTAATTTCCATTTCTCAAGGAGGCCTTCAACGGAATCATCGGGAAGACCAGCAAGATTAGACGACAGCAACATCTCAAGTTGGAAATACGGATGTATTTCATTCGGAGCATTATTATATATCCCAATGATATCCACACCTGTAGTAGGTCCAGCTCGGATGTCAAACTCATGTACCTCACTACAAGCTAACCTATTAGAACATGTGATGTGAAAAGGGATTCGGCCAATAACATGAGCTGGGGTTCGGCAAGAAAGAATCCCATCGCTTAAAACCGTTGTTGGAACCTCCAATTCCCCAAACATGCAAGACCGGTTATATTTTGCAACCTCTTGTCGATTCTTCAAGAATGTCCCCATGATCAGAACCTTGATTCCAGAATCTCCATAAGCCCACTTAAGAGAGAAATCAAGACTACTGAAAAACTAGTCGTGGGAGATAGGGGGACCCAAAGAGGATTCTTCAACGTTGCCACATTCAACAATGCTCCATGGTAAGCCCGATGTAGATTGCACTTGTAGATCCTCAACGTCTCCAAGTTCTTTTGAAATCCACCTTAGAAAACAATCAACTTTCTTGAAGCCATCCTTTCCATTAGATAATAGTCGCTTTGTAGTGAAAACATAATTCGCCTCCTCAAACGGGGCGAAATCCCGGTTGTCCACCTCCCACACTGGCATCCGCGCGACCACCTAGGAGACGTCGCCAAGGACAACCTCATCGCCCTTAATCGACACGATGGCTACTACCATCGTGCCCGAATCCGCATCTTCCTGTTCTCCATCAAATTCATCATAAACTGGATCTTCATTAAAGATTGGATCTTCAACAAATGTTGGATCTTCGTTAAAGATTGGATCTTGAAGCTCGGGAATCTCAATCTTCATCCCGAAATTGAGAAAAGTGGACCGACTTCCGTGTCGTACTTGTTGGTGGCTAGTGATTTCACCTAGAGGGGGGTGAATAGGTGATAGAGTGTGATTTTAAAAATTTATTGCGTAATTTAGATCACACAGCGTAAAACAAAGTCTCAGATGATGGAGACAGAGTGTATCGCAACGAGTAAGTAATTCAATTGATGCAGGATATGTAATGTGATCAATGCGCACTGTTCGTGTGCGGTTTAGCTATCACAAGATATCTAAAGTGATCAAAGTAAGAGATAAGGAAAACTGCACGGAGGGTTTATAGTGGTTCGACTTTGGTTAAGCCTACGTCCACTTCTTCTAATGACAGCCAATCGGCTGGATTCCACTAGTAAGCTGCTCGGAGGTTACGGATCGGTGATCTCCTCGACACGCAGGACTTCACACCTAGCGCTCAACACTCATGTGTACACCTCCTCACAATTACAATGGATGGATCAAGAAGTGTGTTAGAAATGGAGTTCACTCTATCTAAGAATTTTGAACACTTTTCCCTCTTAATGCCGATCCGTCTTTTCCCTTCGTCTTTGAGATGTCTTTTGTACTTTTCCACCTCCAATATAGCCGTTGCAAGGCATCCAGAAGAGATCTTTCCAAATCTACCCTTTTGGACAAGATGATTACCAAAAGAAGATCTCTTAGCCGTTGGGGATCGCCAAAGAAAAGTCTTCCCCACTTGGATCAAATCGCCCATACAATTATGATCCCGGGTTTCCATAGATGGTTTCTTCCATTTGGAAAGTCTTTGTTTGTCTCTTTGGTTCCGCATCCTTGATTGATCTCTGCCACCGAGAATCTTCAAGAATAATCCAGCTCAATGGCGTCCGTTGATATGCATCAATTAAGCTCAATTTGTATTCCTCTTGAAGTTCTGATTACTACTCGTGAAGTACTTCTCTCGGAGCTTGAGCGTCATTCCAACGTCTAACTTATTCCCGCTCATCGTTTGAGCTCGAACCAGCATCCGAGACTCTCGGAAACAACATCTAAGCCAAATCCTTTTGCCAGATTCAATCCCGTGCATCCCCGCACCAAAGGATAATTTGCAAAATAAGTAAATCACAGCATTATCTCAAAACACAAGAGTACTTGGATTGTTTTGTCAATTTCAAAATTGTATAGGGATTTTTCTCAACAATCTCCCCCTTTTTGATGATGACAAAACGATTCACAATAGTAACAAGTAATTGAGTTAAAATGGTGAGCAACTTTAGCAAAGTTACTCTAGTGAGGATCTTGCTAAGGAATAATTTTAGCGGTTCGTTCCTTGTACTTTTAGCAAGAATTAGGTCTGAAAAAAAATTGCATTTATATACGATGATGAGCAGTCTCGGAACTTTGGAATTAGAAGGACCATCGAGAGGAGCCACGTTGCAGAATCTCCATAACAAGCCATCGGTACAGGAAAGGGTGTTCGTTGTTACTCGTGATGAGGTGAAGGATTCACCGACTGTTACAGGTACGGTCCTCTTACATGACCAAGTAACTTATGCTTTATTTGACTTGGGTGCTACGCATTCGTTTGTGGCTGTTAGATTTGCTAAGTTGGCTAGTTTGAATTTGATGGTGTTGAATGTTGTTTTAAGATTTCTACGGCCTTAAAGGATAGTGTAGTTGCTGCAATAGGTTGTCTTGATTGTAAACTAGTTATAGATGATCACAAGGGTAAGATAGATCCGATTGTGTTGGAGATGTACGATTTCGATCTGATTGTTGGGATGGATTGGCTAACGACGTAGAAAGCCATAGTGGATTGCTATCATAGGACTGTTTTTTTAACTTGTTGGATGGACTTATTTTTGAGTTTGTTAGAGGCCTAGGTGGAACCTCGACCCTGTTAGTTTCATCACTGGAAGCGATGCGTCCGTTGAAAAGTGGATGCCAAGGATATCTAGCAACCGTAGTGGATGTATCTATTGAGGAGCCAAGGATAGAGGATACAACAGTAGTGTGTGAGTTCCCTAATGTCTTTCCTCAAGAGTTACTTGGATTGCCGCTGAAAAGGGATGTAAAGTTTGTAATAGAGTTGGCCCTTGGAATGGAACCGATCTCTAAGGCGCCGTATAGAATGGCGTTGTCGGAGTTTAAAGAACTTAAGGTGCAAATGCAAGAGTTCTTAGATAGAGGATTTATCCGCCCTAGTGCGTCGCCATGGGGATCACCTTTGTTGTTTGTTAAGAAGAAAGATGGGTCTACGAGTTTGTGCATAGACTATAGGCAGTTGAATCGGATAACGATCAAGAACAAGTATCCACCGCCGAGGATAGATAATTTGTTTGACCAACTGTACGGAACTTCGATATTCTCCAAGATCGATCTACGGACAGGATACCATCATTTGAAGATTAAGAAAGAAGACATACCAAAAATGACGGTCGGGACGTGTTATGGGCATTATAAGTTCATAGTGATGCCGTTTGGTCTGACTAATGTTCTTGCTGATTTTATGGATCCGATGAACAAGGTATTCAAAGATTTCTTCGATCGGTTTGTTGTTGTGTTCATAGACGAGATCTTGGTGTACTTGAGGAGGATGGAGGATCACAAGCAGCATCTAAGGGTAGTTTTGGGGACCTTGAGGGAGCACCAATTGTATGCGAAGTTTAGCAAGTGCGAGTTTTGGCTAACTCGTGTGACATTCTTAGGCTATGTTATTTCCGGTGAAGGAATTGCGGTGGATCCGTCGAAGATCAAAGTAGTCATGGATTGGCCAAGGCCTACGACCGTGACCGAGGTTTGGAGTTTCTTAGGCTTAGCAAGCTATTATAGACGATTTATGGAAAGGTTATCTGCTATAGCCTCGCTTTTGACGAAGCTATTGAGGAACCTGAAATTTGATTGGACCGACAAGTGCAAGCGTAGTTTTCCAGAGTTTAAGCACAAGTTAACTATGGCTCCCGTTTCGACGATTCCATATAGTGCTGGAGGATTCGTGATCTATAGTGACGTGTCTCCGAGACATTTGGGTTGTGTTTTGATGCAGCATAGAAAGGTGGTAGCTTACGCATCCCGTCGCTTAAAGCCGTATGAGTTGAACTACCCGACGCATGATCCGGAGTTGGCTGCGATTGTCTTTGCATTCAAGATATAGAAGCACTATCTAGTTGGAGAAAGGTTCCAAATGTGTACCGATCATCAGAGTTTGAAGTACCTATTCTTTCAGAAGGAGCTGAACATGAGGCAGCATTGATGGATGGGGCTACTTAAGGATTATGATTGCGAGATCTTATACCAGTTGGGTAAGGCGAATAAGGTTGTAGATGCCTTGAGTCGGAAATTGGCAATAGCTCGGATGATGGTTCAAGAGTGGCGTCTTTTAGAGCAAGTCAGAGATTTGAGCTTTAAGTTAGAAATGAATTGTCTATCGAGTTTGATGGCTATGTTGAAGATTGAGCTGGAAGTGCACGCTAAGGTAAAGGCATTGCAGTTGGCGAACCCCACCATTCGGAAGATCCTTCAAGAGGACTCTGCTAAAAGAAGAATTGACTTCTAGATAGCCGAGGATGGAATACTTAGGTTTCGAGGACGTTTGTTCGTTCCTACCGACGAAGGTCTAAGGGAGGAAATCTTGTCGGAAGCGCACCGTAGCAATTACGGTATTCATCCCGAGAATACGAAGATGTATCATAATTTAAGCACTACTACCGATGGAATGGTACAAAGATAGACATAGCCAAACATGTGGCTAAATGTTTGACTTATCAACGAATCAAGGCACAATACTATAAGCCTGGAGGTTTGCTGCAATCGTTAGGGATCCTAGAGTGGAAATGGGAGCATATCACGATGGATTTCTTAATGGGTTTGCTAAGGAGTCAGAGTGGTCATGATTCGATCGGGGTTGTAGTAAACGGGTTGATGAAGTCGGCGCACTTCATTCCCGTGAGAAAGGACTTCATTTTAAACAGATATGCGGAAGCGTATGTGAGACACATTGTGAGGCTACATGGAGTACTAGTGACGATCACTTCGGATCATGATCCCAAGTTCACTACTACATTTTGGAAGAGTCTGCAGACTGCTTTAGGAACAAAGCTATAGTTTAGTACAGCTTATCATTCACAGATGGATGGCCAGTCTAAAAGGACGATTCAGACGTTGGAGGATATGTTGAGGGCATGTGTTTTGGACTTCAAGGGCAATTGCATATGGTTGAGTTCACCTATAACAACAACTATCAACGTAGTATCAAGATGGCACCATTCGAAGCATGATAGGGCAGAGCTTGCGGAACGCCCTTCTGCTGGCATGAAGTGGGCGAAAGAAAGATCACCGGTCTCGAATTAGTGCAGCAGTCTACGGAAGCTAGCAAAGTTATCAAAGAGAGGCTGAGGACTGCTCAAAGTCGCTAGAAAAGTTATGCTGATAGAAGGCATAGGCCTTTGGAGT
Organism: Rhodamnia argentea; assembly: GCF_020921035.1. Lineage (NCBI taxonomy): Eukaryota > Viridiplantae > Streptophyta > Magnoliopsida > Myrtales > Myrtaceae > Rhodamnia > Rhodamnia argentea. Next base: position 12,053,787 of record NC_063160.1, on the reverse strand, counting down.
TTCAGGTGGGCGATCATATCTTTTTTAAGGTGTCGCCTATGAGAAGAACGTCCTGTTTTGGAAAACAAGGAAAGTTGAGTCCGAGGTATGTGGGAAGATTTTGAAGTGGATTGGAAATCTTGCATATCGTCTTGCGTTGCCGTCGAGACTTGCTCGGGTGCATAACGTTTTTCACGTGTCGATGTTAAGGAAGTAAAAGCCGGATCCCGCTCATGTGCTGTGTTATGAGGAGATTGAATTGGATGAGGGAGCATCGTACGTGGAGCGCCCAATGAAGATTTTGGATGGAAAGGAGCAGTGCTTCGAAACAAGACGATCCCGTTGGTCAAGGTGATTTGGCAGCACCATGGGATAAAAGGAGTTATGTGGGAAAGTAAAGAGATCTTGAGGCGTAGTTTTCCTTTTCTTTTTGAAGAGTTGTGGTCGTAGTGTAATTTGGGGCGAAATTTCCTAATGTGGAGAGAGTTGTGACGCCTTGGAATTTTGACGTCTATAAGATAATTGGACCCAATCTAGGTCTAATGTGAATTCCAATTTGTTGTATAAAATTGGATTTTGATAATTTAAGTAACGATGATTGGATTATTTTCAGAGACGTCGGTCAATTTAGATTAGGCTTCGTTAGCCCGGTCGTCACGCTTTAGAATCGAAACCCTCACACCCGACCTAACCCCGATCGAACCCTAGCTGCGAAAAAAATAAAGTGCCTTCTATCGATTGAACCAAATGTCCAACCATTCCTAAAATGCCAAATGACCGTTTTACCCCTACTTTTATGCACATGTGACAAAATATTCAAATTTTCTTTGATTTGATACTTGGTGGGCCCCACATGTCTTTCCCCACCAATCCCATCTTACCTACCAAAGTCAAATCCCTCTCTTTTACTTTTTCCTCTCCTTTCTCCTATCTCTCCCTCCCAATTGCCCACCCGACCACCCCTTCTTCCTCTCATTCTTGCTCGGTCGCCCTCTACCACCACCATCCTCCGCCGCTCCGTCCAACCTCTAGCAGCCACTCGATCGCCATAGCCCGTCGCGATCTGCCTCACCGAACCAGCCGGCCCACCATCTTACTCCCCCTCGGCTCCACCTTGCCGCCAGCCACATCCCTCCACCTTTCGTCTTCATTGTCTAGCCCCGTAGTCGCGCATCGCCCCAACCACTACTACCACCGTGACCCGAGCTGCCTTGAGCCACCACCACCCCTTGTTCCGTTGACCACCCGAGCCCCGAGGACCCACGGACCGTCCTTACCACCTTTGAGACCCGCCGGTAACCCGAGAACCTCAATCGCCTGCGACCGCCGCCCCTCCTCCGTGAGCCGCCGAGTTCCCTCCAACTCCCGCAAAGAGCCGGGAGCACCGTTGACCCATCCATCCTCCCCGTCAATTTCCATGAGCCGACCCGTCATTGTCCCTCCCTCGTTGGACTCGAGAGTGCCGAGGACCAACGATTGTTGCCCACAAGCATCGCCACCGCCACTCGAGCCGCCTATTTAGTCATCGTCGCTTAGTGTGAGTTAGCCCCTAATCCTTTGGTTGGAACGCTTATTGCACTTAGGGATCGGTTAATTAGAGTAATTAGTCATTGTGTTTAGGGAGATTAATTAGGATCGGTTTAGGTTAGAGACTTGGTTTAGGCTAAATAACCCTAATTAACTAAGTTAGTATGATTTGTTAATGAACTGTGGCTATTTGATGTTAGACTGGATTGATTGATTGCTTGACCGCTCGATTGCCGCCGATTGATCGCAAGTAAGCGATAGGCTAGAACCGAAACATTTCACGATCTGACGAGTTTGGAATTAATATTTATCGATAGAATAATTATATGTGCTTAATTAATCATGGTAATAACTATTTGTTTGGAATGCTTGCATTGACTGTTGGATATTATGTGTGAGATTAGGGGTATCACTCACCCCGTATCAGATGCAAAGTCTGGTGGATAATAATATGCATTCATTTGACTACATGTGGAATCAAATGGCATGATTTAGCACGAAAATAGTCTTGGGCTGAGTCTTTGAGTATGTCTGCATAAGCATCCGGCTAAAAGTAAAGATGAAAACTAATTGGTTGTCGGATGTGCCCGAGTGGCCATATGTTGGAATTGTGATGACATCCCCGACAAGTTCGTACTATGCTAGTCGTACGGAACCACACGACTTGTCAGATGCACATCAATCAGTACCCTTGACTGTGCTAGTCTTACGGATCACATGGATTATCGGATGCCGATTGTAGCTTGTGATAGACCAACGCTCCTTTTGAAATACCTCCTTATCATGCCGTGCCGATCGCACCGGATACATGGCTTTCGATCGCCGTTACCAGAAGTAAGGAACAATACCTGGTCTTGCCGGTAGACACCGCCGATGATAGTGTTAAGCCACACCGATCATGCGCACCGATTACGCCAGCCGCGTGGGTCATCTATTAATAAATGGACTTCATGTGGTGTCCTATGTATGCAAGTTGCTGTGATGTCTTGCCCGTTGATTGTTTATTGTGACTATTTGGTCAAGTCAAGCATTGCATTATGTATGGCGGTCAAGTCAAGCATTGCATTATGTATGGCCAAAGACCGGTAAGCTTACATGTGATTGACGTATGTACTGTGATTCTATGTTTGGTTGCTAGGATGCTCGGAGCAAATCAACGTCCTAGTCGGATTTAGGCATTGACTCACCGAGATTATTCTCATCCCGTCGTTTAACACTTTCGGGTTCCAGGTAATGGAGAGACATGTCCGATTCGGCGTCCCTACCGATCAATCTTTTTATATTATCCACTATCCGATCGTGGGCACAGAGCATGTCTAGAAGCACCACGTCACGATAGTCTAGGTGGACGAGGGTTTTTCGCACCTCTTTAAAGCCTGGTTCTTTCGTGACGGGGACCAACTCTTTAGCTCGCTTCATGGATTTAAGGGGCCACCTAACCCGACCCCTCACATTCCCGCATGGGATCCGATAGATTTGGATACTCCTGACCGGGAGGTAGTGGACCCCAAGTTCGACATAGAGGCCGACCCCTCCATAGCCACACCCTCTTCCGGCCATGACTCAGTGTCCTAGGTGCGTAGTGGTTCCTTTTTGAGAGCTCTATTAATGAGGATGAGCGAGCGTGGTATAGCCCCTTTTTGGAGTAAATGAGAGTTTAACCTTGCTCGATACGTATATCTTTGTGAGGTCTTAGGGAGCTGCTCCAAAGTATGGGGTTGTACATGTCTATTGGTAGCTCTATAGGATTAAAAATCATCTATTCTTAGTAATGAAATGAAAATATCTTTTGGCTTATTGATTGTATTGAGTTCTTGCTTTACTATCCTTGTTGTTGTGTTTGTACGGGAGTATCCCGTTTTCGCTTGTGCTTAATAATAAGATAAAAAGAATGGGTCGATAATGTGCATGAGACGTTATCCTTCATGACAGTGGCATTTTGGTAGGAATGTTGCGTGCTAGAGAGTCGGGGTGTGACACTAAGATAAATTGGAATGATACCGCCTTACTTTCGATTATAAGTGAACGGTTTGTAGAAATTTGCCATGTTGAATTGATGTCTTCCCTTCATTGGAGCTTGTTCCGAAGACTTCTCAACACATGAAATGGATTTGTGTTAGCAAATGAGAAGAAAAGAGGTAAATTGGAGACGATACTCTACCCCTTTTTGTCAAGTATCGATGTTTTCTTTTAGTGGAGTCCATTTCAATATTTTATATTGATATGGACAATCTTTATCGAATCTTTTCCTCCATGCTTGAAGGTGTTATTCATGAGAAAACCCTTAGTCACATTACCAATCCATTTGCCCCGATCAAGTGGCATTTGCCCCAGTTGAATGCCTTAATCTTGTTTCACAATCTCTTTGCAATTCTCTATCCAATTTGGGGATATCTCTTGTTTGGGGTTTCATGTCCCTCTTCACCTGCATATGAAGAAATAAATATTAATTCGCATTCCGACTTTATTTGAATTTTTATGAACATAATACCCTCTTCGAAGTGTTGTCCTTTCAATGTTTAAGGATATTATCTCTCTCAAGATATCTTGCCCCAGTAGGCCATGTCTTGCTGCTTGTCACAACGGTCTTGGTAGCTTTGCTCCAATAATCTCTCTCAAGAACCCTTTATATTTACTTTCTTGAAGTACTACTCCTTGGGAGTTCCTGCATAAATCATCACATGAAAAAAGATCAAAATTCATGCATGAACTTTTGAAATATTCTTTTAAAAGATGTTTGCAATAAAAGAATATAAAAGGGGAATTAGTCCTCATATCATCAGAAATCCTTGTTCTTCTAAAATTATTTGGAAACTAAGAGGTATGTGAGAAATCAGGTTTCATGAATGAGAGCTCTTTATCGTCATTGACCGACTTGTGGACCCCCACATGTCCTCAATGAAATATCTTTTTTTTAACGATTGCGAAGGAACTGAAGATGCGACGATTGAACTTGAAATTGCAGGGAATTGAAAATGCAACCCGAACATCTAGCACATAGGAAAAATCATACGCAAGGGATTGAGGAAGATTGAGAAACTCCCCATACTAAGAGGTTTGGTGTCAAGCTTTAAGTTTTCCTCAGGTCTGTCTTTGCGTCACCTTCATGATTTGGCCGATCATTGGGTAACAAGCTCTGAAGAGTGATTGCCTTTCTGTCTAAGAGGCCCTGGACTTTGCGCTTGAGTTGGAGGCAATTATCCGTCGAGTGACCCACTTCGCCTCTATGATAGTTGCAATTCTTTGAGGGTCATACCATGAATGATGTTCAAGATTCAGTCGTCAGGGCTCCGTGCCAACTAAGGATCGTTTCTTAAGGATGGATAAGATCTTGGACAGTGGTGCTGGTAATGGTGTGAATTAACAAAGAGAGTACCAATGACCTACCCTACGAGGTTGGAAATAGATGATATCAGGCCATACCAACCCTACGGGTATTGAAAGACAGGTTCCGAATTAATATATCTATGCTTCTTTTCTTTTATGAGGGGTCCCAATCTTTTAAATGGAGCCTTTCGTTTTGTCAATCTGGTGGTACATGCATGGAGGATCAGGAAGTGACCGAGCCTCAATTTCCGACTTGACGAGAGTCGGCTCCTCTTGAGTAGCCTTTTCCATGAGATGTAAGGCCGCGGAATTCTGATTCAAAGTAGGCAGTGCTGCTTTAACCGCATCCAGTGGCTCTTTATCTTTTGACACAAAAAGTTTCTTAATGGCCAAGACCTTCTTGGTAGTTTGTTCATTACCCAAGGCAGCTTCAACACACTCGCCCGTGGCGACGATTTGATCGAGAGGTTCAGGAGTTGAGTTTAACATTCTGCTTCGGTATTTAGAGGGACGAGTTTTCACAAACAAGCCCATCAATTCCTCATCTGTTGCTTTTGAACATTTTTGAGTGGCCAAGATTTTCCACCTTATGGCATATGTCTTGAAGGTTTCGCCTCCTTCCAACTTGGTAGAAATCAGATCATCGCAAGAAAGCACAATGTAGTTGTCATCATCATAATACTAGCGGAACGTACCGATGAGCTCTTCCCAAGTCTTCAAGGAATCAAACTTCCTCTCGATGTACCATCACAAAACACGCCTGGGCAGGCTTGTTTGATATGTCAAAATCATTTTTCGAACCAAGTAAGCCTGTAGATATATCTTTGGGTAAGAAATATCAGCATAGTTTTCACATTCAGGGACTCGAAGCTTTTCTGAAACTTTAACAATGGCGTAACGCGGTAAATCTGTGGAGTCTTGATCTTGTACATCCATCAGCTGGGTGAGATTTCTCATGACAATGATGAAGTGTTCACCCAACTCATCTCTCGATATATCCACGGGCGTTGTTAGGATAGCCTTATCGGTAGTAGGCAGAATCTGGTCACTCAAGTTGGATGAGCTCTCTCCAGCAACCTTGCTTTTATTACCGTCTATAGTTTATTGCGATGCCACCACCTTAGTTAGGGATGGGACAGAGGTGGGATCAAGTTCAGTCTGAGAGAGCTCCACGTGTTTAGGGAGCCACTATAGAACGCTGAGGACTTGCTTCATGTCGTTCTCGATATTGGCAACGCGATTTAGTATCTTGCCTTGATCAGTCTTTTCCGCTTCTGGCCAAGTAGAAATAGCTGAAGTCTGAAACCCATAGTCACCTTGAGATTGCTTCCCCCAAAATCCTCCCTTAATGTATCGACGACCTCACCACGCTCTCTCGCCTTTCTCACAAGCCGTCTATCACCTTGGTGCGCTTTTTCTTGGTTAATTTCCCCTCCTTCGGTAGTATTGGATTTCCCTTACTTCCTTATCTCGAGATTGATCCTCGCAGGCGTGATCGTTGGAGGAATTTCTGTTCTTAGAGCCCGGTCGATGTCCGAGGTGTTAGAAGAATGTAATTGGACGGTCAAATGAGGATCCGGGGCTGTCGGGGCCGCCCCTTGTGTAGCAAGGAAGAGTGTTGACACCTAAATTTTGACTTTTCCTTTTCAATCATTTTCTGCATAAAAAAATATAACTAACTTTAGTTCTAAACAAAAATAACAAAATCATTTTTATTTTTGTCATTCATGCATTCATTTGCATTGGCAATGTGAGGAATTGAGCTTAATTTGACAAGCGGCTGGATCCGAACTTGTATGGGAAATTCTGCCTAGGCATGGTGACGTGTCTTGAAAATTCGAGAAGGCTTGGACTTATTTTCAAATTTAATCCAACCTATTTTTGCTCATTTAAATGTTTGAGGTTTTTAATTAATCATTCATTTAATTAAATTCCAATTCGAGCTTAAATTTGCACGCTAAGCCCACATCACATGTGGGATTCGGCTGGCCCTATGCATGTCTATTATGGCAAAAAATTTCAGTCTTATTTTAACGCAAATTAGGCCCCCTAAGACTTAATTAAAATCTGATTTTTGTTGAGGGGTCTATTTTGCGATAATTACAAAATTTAGGCCCAAGCTTGCAAGGTTTTTGTCTATATAAACTAGCCTAAGCCTAGGGTTTAAGGGGGGAATTCAATTGAAGTACACGGCATATTGAGAGGCCAATCAAATGGTAAAATACGTCAAAAGGTGGGAGAGAGAGAGAGGGAGGAGATCTGTACTTGCAGAATTGAAAATCTCATTGCACAGAAGGTTTTATCGCCACCGCTTCAACAAGGAGCCATGGTGCGAGATTTTCACCATCAATCGTCTCTGTAGCAGCCCTGCATATCCAAGCTCTCTGTTTTGCAGGTTACTCGAGCCTCGTCCGACAATCCTAGGAGCAAGTCTTAGTGGAACATCGCTCCGAACACCCTCGTTGATGGCGACGCAGCCCATGGTCTATCACAAACAATCAATCTCGGCGAAGCACCATGCTGATCGATGGCGAAACGGCCAAAAGGATCCTTCCCCGGGAGCATATAATCGGTCCACAAAAGGCACTCTAACAAGAGGAAGAAAAGGGAATCATTCATCAACATCTTGCTCTTTGATCTTTTTATTTGTTTGTTTCTTTTCACGTTTTCCTCGAGGGTTCAATGTGCAGGAAACGTCAAGAGGAAGAAGACAAACAGTGGCGTCTTTTTAGAAAAGAACCCGTTGGGGAAGAGTCCTCCATAATCATACTTTGGCAAGTTCTCAAGGGACTCCATGCGGTGATATTTGGAGGCTAATGCAAGCTGCAATTGATTGAGATTTGACAAATTTTTTTAAGCACCGTGGACATGCTCAAGGCTCTCATCAATTTAGTTATTTGCTTTTACTAAAAGTTTCATATTTTGCAGCCTTGCCGGATGCATCGGTCCACTAACCCATCGTTGCCGATCCACCAACATCAACCACATTGTTCCAGTTCTTGCATGTGAAATTCTAGCGTAACCTCGGCAAATTGCCGACCACTTCCAAGCACTATTGGCATCCCCGAACAGCCACCAATCCGCAAGAGCAGTTCCCTGAGCTAGCTGCTGTCCACCCCGAGTTTGTCTACAATTCAGTGCAGAATTTTTCTGCACTTTTTAAGATTATTCAGGTATATCCTCGTGGTAAATCAAGCTCAAATGGCACAGTTTTGGACGAAAATTCCAGCAAGTGCGCATGTGCAGAATTTTTAGCTTGGAAAAGGTAAAAGTTCTCAACTTTCAATTGCTAATCTGTGCTTGTTAATTTGGTAACTTGCATGGTTGTTCTTAGATCTCTTTGAACACATTGATTTAGCAATTAAACTGAAAAGTTCAAACCTTTTCTTATCAAATAATGGCTAAACTGAAAATCACCCGTTTGTTATACAAAGTCCCGATTTTTCCCTAAGAAATTTAGCTTGTTCATGAATTGGTTGAATCTCACATGCATCCTTAAGAATTGATTTATTTTGATTGGGAAGTATCTTTTCTTAGGGTAATAAATCATTTGGATTTTCAGCTCACATGCTCTCTTGGCGGAGTTTGATATGCTAATGGATGAGCCTCCTTTGATCTTGCTCTTGAATTGGTTGAATTGCATTATCCTAAGATTTCCCATTAATACTCGCATGTTATGGATAATAATTGAGCTAAGTTAGATAATATCTAATTTGAGAGCTTCTTAATTGGATAATATCTAACCCCGAGGGATAGGCTTCTTGATCTCGATGATTATCTCTAATACGTGAAGTTGGTTGAATGATTTTATCTCTTGTGGATATTCAGTGCCATGGATGAGGTTTACTTGAATAAGCTAATTATTCGAATTTTTGAGGATTAACTGAATTAGATAATATCTGATCTCTGTCTTGGATAATATTTGCTTTGAATTGTTATATCGTTATCATTGAGTTGGTTGACTTACTCTATCTGATCGAATGGACTTATCTTGTGGATTTCCCGATAATGTTTGATTTATAGATAATGTCTAATTGGGTTTGGATATATATCCTTTTTTTTTTTGGGAATTATCTAAAATCAATTTTCAAATCTTAAAGATAATTTTCTCAAATTGAAACTTGGATTTTGGACGAGGAAAGGTGGACCCCACTTGAATATTTTCGGCAACCCCTCTCATATTTTCGAAATTCCAAAACAAATTGACTCATTTTCATTTTATTTTTTTCGTGCTGTTTGTTTTTGATTTGTTATAAAATTTGCACAATTTTAAACAAACATGCCCATAATATATGCTCCCCTATTGCCTAGACCCGTCGGAAAAAATAAATCACACGCCTTAGCCACGATCTCGTGGAATGGGATGTGATTTAGTATAGAAATTCGTGTTACGCCCTTTGGCGAGAAGGGATGTTGTTTTTCTATACACATATCCGCATACTGGTTCGAATCCTCGAGGATGTAGCGGATAAAATCTCGCTCTAACCCGGATCTTTGGGAATGAGAGGATTTTCAAAAAATCGGAAACTAAAAGGTATATTATGGGCATTTTTATTTATTTTTGTTCAGATTTTTGATTGCTTTTGAATGTTTTCTTTTATTACCGAAAATACCAAAAAAAAATCATCATCTGTGCGCATAATATATGGTCATCATGTCACATTTTTTCAATTAATCATCAAATTCACATCGATCAATCGGAAAGGCTTTTTCATGAAATTGGTACCGAAAGGGCGTTAATTTTTAATTAATGTAACCAAGTCCCCGAACCCAATCTCTCCGGTTCGTAGAGATAAAATAGTTCTCCCGCTATTTTATATAGGTTTCTAATCAACCTACCTTAAATGATTAGTGGCGGCTCCAATTGAATTTCTTTTTTTTCATGAATAAACTTAAGTTGCGATTCGGTAAGACTTGGGAGGGTCCGAATTAGGTTAGTTGATTTAATTGACCCGATAATCCGTTAGCCCGATTTTAGGTCGCGACAAAGAGTGACTTCATCTCTACTAGCATTGAAATAACCTGGGTTATCTAATTCTCCATATTGGTCATGCGTTTCTCTATACTCTTCGGTTCCATCCTGGCTTACGATCGAGTCTTCACACAGGTCTTTGGATTCCGCTTTTAAAGGTTACCTATTTCGAATGATAGAACCGTATTAGAAAAAGAAGGAAAGCACAAATCCTTTCAATTTCATACTTTCTTATGACTAACAAAGATAAGGACTTTTACACAAGCTTTAGCCTCATGTAGAGAGTTCTTATCTATATTATTCATAAGAAACCATACAATTGGAAGGAGTGTACTCCACGGTCATTACATTCGGCAAATTCCCGAGAAAACTCGTAGAATGTCCAAAAAGATTAAAGTGCAATTTCAATGTGTCCTAAATTCAGTGGAAGATAGAACATCCAAATTGGAGTCGTTTATCGGGAACAATTTGAATATCTAATCTCCTCTTGAATTTAGAAAATACAAATGACTTTAATTAATTACAATGGATTACAAATGAATGTTAGTCATGCGCAATGCGATGATATATGCATGAGCTAATTCAATTCCATACTTCCTTTTGGTGAAATAAGGGTTAGGCTCCCTTGTTTGACCCAAAAAGGTCAAATCAAAATTCTAAGCCATATTTCAACTAAGAGAATTACGTAATTGATTAGAATATTCAAATGATTGAGAGAAATTCCATTGCCACATTCCAATATTTGGACACGTAAAAAACTCTAAAGAGAGGCCCTTATACATTTAGACCCAAAGCGAGAAGATAGAAAGGGTTCCATAGGCAGAGATCCCATACAAGTGATGAAAAATGAACTCCATAGTCCAAACAAGTGAAAAACAGACCATTGAAATGTGACACTTCATAACCTAAGCAGATGCCCCAAGTCTAATTTTCTAGGAATGACTTCGAGGGTGTCGGATCGGCTTCTTCGTGTCGTTGTCTTCATCGGATGAGATCTCCATGGCCTCCATGGGCGGCGGGATAACTTCAGCACCTTCTTTGTCAGACAGAATGTTGGTGACCATTGGGGGTGCCCGAGTCACGCGAATAGGAGGTACATCACAGTGCTTCATGCCTATCTCATGTACACACTCGGCGACAGGGCGATCTTCCGAACATACTGAATTAAGTTTAGTAACTACCCGACCATAGTTGAAACAGGATAGTTAAAATCCATCAAATTCCTTGGGCTGACTTGGCACGGTGGCCTTGCGCTTGTATCGAAATAGTGCCGGCTTCGTCTTCGACAGACTTGGGGAAACCATATCTGTCTACCCGTTTTTTCGAAAATGGAATTTAACTCAATCATTTGAACTTGAGTACGAATGATGCATGACATGCTCAAGGATGAATGATATGTACAATTTATGACATGCAACAATGAGTTTTGACGAGTTTAAGGAAAGAGAAAACCTTACCAACTAGACCTTTTTCTTGTTTTTGGTTTTAGGTATACCAACAATCCATGTACATGCGCAAAAGACAAATGAGGTTTGACTCTAAAAAACAAAAGGGATAGGTGTAGGACCTAAGACAAGAGGCTCCTACTATTCGGATCGATGAATTCATCCACAAGCGCAATTCACAACAAGTGGACAGAATTATCAACTCGGGTAGTAAGTGCGATTGGATATGGTCAACCCCAATGCAAATCGACGCTAGAGCGTTGCATATCGATTCCCTATCAACGGCTACCTAAAAGGGTGATTCGCAGCCTAGGTTCAAGCATTTTGTGCAATGTGTCGTGATCCTCAAATATGCAAGTGAATCATGCACAATAGATCATATACAAATCAGCGCTTCAAAATCCATCCACAGAACATACATTCCTACACCCAACTTGCATAAAACAACGTTAAGCACAGACTACACCCCTTATCACTTCAACCTGCAAAATCACATGACATTTATTGTGAGCAAATTTACCTCACCTTCAAGAGCGCCTTCAGAAGACACATCAGAAAAATCAATCAACATTTCAATTACAGCCTAAGTCTACTTGAGATCCAGAACTAGAGATTTTGGGTTCGATCCCTAGCGGAGTCGCCAGCTGTCGCGACCCCGCTCTTCGCGAGGACGGGCTAATGGATTACCAATGGGCTCACTCGAGAAAGTAGCAAGCTTTCTTGACGTAGGCCCTCCCAAGCCTATACCAAATCACAATGGGAGTATTTTTTCAAGCTTTCGACAATAAAAGTCGACCGCGGTCGACCTTGATGTGGTCGTGTATCATGTGCAACGTGTGTATGCATTTGGAGTCGTCACCGGTCTTTCTTGAAAGGTAGACTAGAAACCTCGTTGAGCAATTGGGAGAGATCATTCAGTTTTGTGGAACCAGAAATTCTGAGTTCGGAGACTTGGTTATGTCGATATCTCTACCAATGCCCTTTTGGTACCTAAGATGAGTGATTATCCTAACTAAGATTTCATGCAGACGCAATTCGGGTGAGGTGAGTTCAAATTGGGTTTTCATGCAAGTCCAAAGACTAATCTTACCAACCACAGTCAATAAAATAAATACACAATCAAGTACACAAATTAAGCACATCAATGCAAATCAAGGCTTCCCTAATATAGCCCTAATGGGTTAGAGAATGGGTTAATAGGATTCAAGGGTGGTTTGGGAAAATTTGAAGATGATTTGGCAAAATGGTAGAATCGTCATTTTTGAAAAGATTGGGGTTCAAAATTTCAAAATAGGTATTGGCCAGTTGATTGTGGCCATTTTCTATTTTTGGGGATTTTATTGGCATTTTTTTTAACTTTTTAGAAAATTTTGTTTTTTTATGAAATTTTCGAATTTTATGATTTATGATTTTTTTTCAAAATAAATATTTTCTTGAACGAGTCAACCAGGCCCGCACCTCTCGGGCGCTCGGCCCGGACCATATGGGTCCCGAGCGGCGCTAAAACGATACCATTTTAAGGAAGTATTTTTTGGGCATTTTTGGAATGTTTCTCAACCAACGAAGCATCTTGTCAGGCAAATATCTCAGCCCTTAAAAGTAATTAATGGAAACCAAGCACATCATGGGAAATTAGGTCGAAAGGGGTTTCCAAAATGATTAACGGTTTTGGAAAAACGTGACTGAGCGCTTCTCAACGACATTGTGAATATGCCCACTTGGTAGCCATCGGGGTGTTTTTGGAAACAAATAACTTAATTAACAGAGACAATTGTAACAAAACCAAGGTACCCATGTGAAGTGCTACACACAGAGAGTATAATAGATTAAAGAACTATCTCAAAATCCCGAGAATCACCAAGAAAAATGACCCCAAAGTGACGAGTTCGCACTGCTTTCAACACCTAAGAAAATTTTTCAATACCGAGGGATGGTTCATAGAGGGATGTTCGTGACTGATTTTCTTGCACTACGATCATAACCAACACAAGAACCATATATTAATGCAAAGATCTACGTATGAAGAATAATGCAAAATAAAAATGACACTTGTAGCTTGTAAGACAAATGAGAAAAACACCCCGAAAGTCGGGGGTTTGAGCTGTTTTCAAACCAGAATCAAATCAACATGGGGTATTCGGACCCCCATATCTCACTTCATATTCAGAACCAACGGCTAAGCCACATGTTATCGTGAAGAGCTATGTATCAGGAATAATATGAACTGAAAGTGACCCTTAATACATGCCCTACCAGAGAGAAAACCTCCCCGAAAGTCGGGCATTTGAACCGATCAAAGTTTCCAACACAAAAAAATTGTCCGGAAAAACTCGGTTTGCGGGGTGATTTTGGAGGACCACAATTCATACCTTGGTTACAATCAACAGGCAAGCAATATGTCAATGGAAAGAGTTACAAACCAGGAGTAATATGAAACAAGAATCAACTCAAAAGCACATGAGACCAGAGAGAAAATGACCTCGAAATTCAGGGGTTCCTATTGACCAAAACCCCACAAATCTGGAAAAGCTCATTTCGCAAGGGCGACTTTCAAGGAGCATAACTCACACCTTGGATACAACCAATGGGCAAATAATAAGTCAATGTAAAGAGCTACACAAGAGGAATAGGCTTGGCCAAGATTGACTCAAAACACACGCAAAATAAGAGAGAAAAAAGAATCCAAAGTGGCGAAACAGACTGTTTTGGGCACAAAATGGAGCAAAAACCAATTTAATAAGGCATGTTCAGGCTTCCATATCTCAACATCCACACATTATCATTGGCAAAACTAAACATCATTGCAAAGTACTACATGCACAAAACGCAACGAGCCAAAGAACACCAAAAAACAAGCACGGAAAGGCCATGAAACATAAGCTCAAATTTAGGGGTTTGAATGAGACATTGCATTTTATCGAACACATGGCGTGCAACACAAAAAAAAATGAATCCGAGGCATTTCAAGCGAAACCAAAGCACATAATCACTCAAATAGGAAGTAATAAGCATGAAAACATGTATAGAATAGGTCGGTTTAGCGCCGTTTGACCCGAAAGTCGAACAGGACCAAACTAGGTGAAATGCTTAAAACCGATGAAGAGTTGGTTGCGAAGCGGTGTTCGCGTTACCTTTTTGGGCAGCTCCGGCGATGACAGGAGGTCGGGGATGGCTCGTTGGGAAGCTGATATGTTGATGAGGGCATGTGAATGCTCAGTCTCTCTCGAAAGGCCCTCGTTTTCTCTGTATTTTCCCTCAAAAAACCTTGGTCACCAACCCGAGGACCTCTGAATGCTAGCCATGGAGGTGGCGTTTTCTCTCAAAATCTCTCTAGAATTTACTCAAATTTGCCGAACCCCCCACTCTGTGACATTTATTACCTCTTATAGAGGACATCGCACCGCCTTGCGAGCATCCTCGGCCTTCATACAAGCATACCAGCTCACAAAATTCCTTTTAACCGCCATTTTTGTTCTTTTCTCTCACACCTATAGGCATCTACCTAAATTCGTACCATTTTCATACGAGTGTCGCGCCTACAAGATGCCAAGAGATGACGGGAACATTCTGGAATGAGGTTGGGAGGATTACGTAACGTGGGTGTCGTGAAACGGCCCCGGATTTGGCGGGAACTTGATTGGTTCTAGCGTTGGGCGCGGGAGTACAGGCAACGGCAAAAATGGGCATGGATCTCCCCACTCCGGCGACAAAACGCTGTGAAATTAGGTTCATTGGGACTGGAGACGAGTTGGCTACAAATGCCAATCAATTTAGTCATCAATTGTGTTCGATTGGGTGCTCAATTTGGTCAATTTCAAAAGGGGTGCAAGTTTGGGCGTGAAAATGGGCATAGGTTGAAGGAGATGAACAGTACTAGGTCGGCGGGTCGGATTCGCCCAACTCGGTAGACTCGATTTCGCCAATCTTGTTTAATTGTGCTTAAATACGACCATTTTTCGAGAAATTGAAGCCAAAATTGGGTTTCTTATCACATTTTCTATGTAAAATGGGTACTTTCATTAATTTATGATTTGGAATTTAATGAAAACCCCAAATTGTATGCTTGATCCGAAAATGATTTTTCCATAATTCAAAGATCAAATGACCAAATCAATCCAAATCAAGGTTACCAATAGATTCAGAAGGGTGAATATAGGGTAGGGGGTCTGGATTTTCATGGGTGTCTCTAGGAAAATTTTAATTTCAATTTAAGTGAAACCGATGACTAAATTGAAAAACAATGTGCAATTAAGCCCTTTATGTGAAAATTGAACAAATTGGAGGGAAAATGGACCCAATTGAAATTCAAGGCTCTAGATACCAATGTCATAGCTTATAAAAAGTGGAAATTGAAAATTAAAAGACCCAAAATGCTATTTTTTGGCTCGACTCAAATTTATATTTGTGAGGGAACATAGTGACCCAAATCTAATTTTCAGATTTTAAAGTGACCAATGTGAAGAGGGAATTAAAATAAAAATATTGAATATTTTTGGGTACTTTTCTGACCATAAATACTATTTTTTCGATTTTTGTTATTTTTATAATAAAATAAATTCGAAAAATATTAAACATTATGAAATATATTTTATGTTCAAAATTGGTTCCTAAGGCTAGGTCAAGGCTTCCAAGATTAATTTTGTAATTTTTATAAAATTTTTTAACTATTTTTAATTAATTTTTGAAAAATAAAATGATCAAAAATCACGTGTCAACAAACACGTTCCCGAATTGAAAAAGAACTTAATTTCCTTGGGTGCCCTAGATTCAGCTAGATGCAGGTATTCTTCACAATGTGAACTTTTGAAGGTTGTTCGATGTGCCTTGGTGATAATGAAAGGAATCAAGCATGATAGCCTATATGAACTTCAAGGTGAGATTTTGACGGGTTTCACTCCGGAGACGTCGACATCCGTTCGAGAGTATAACGATTGCTCGAGGAAGACTCGGGTGTGTTGTGCCATTGCACAAGTTTGATGCTGTTGTCGGGAACACGCGGTCGAAAGCTTTGATCGAGGCGGAGACCGGTAAGTCAATCAAGCATGCGCGACCGACAAAAGTATGGAGTTCTGCTCGGACCTAGTAAATAAATTCTGCATTGAAAAGGGCATAGTGAAACACCGCACTAGTGCTAGTAAACCACAACAGTTTGTAGAATTGATGAGCAGAACATTACTAGAGATAACCCGTAAAACGATCTCTAGTGCTGGTATGGCTTAAGAGAATTCTAGCGGATGCACTTAGTAAGGTGAGCTACCCGGTGAACAAATCTCCATCAACTGCGATCGGATATCGGACTCGCGAAAAAGTGTGATCGTGTGATGTTGCTGATTATTTTATTTTTAGAATGTTTGGTTTCCCGTGTTATTGTTGAGCAAGCGATGTGAAACTTGATGTGAGGGCAAGGTGCATATTCCATGGCTATGCACGAGGTGAGTGGAGCTATCGGTTGTGGTGCTCGAATACAAATTCACATGTTTATAGCAGAGAAGTTACCTTTAACAAGTCTTCGGCACTTCCGGATAGAAGTGTTTATGGTAGTATTAATACGGATCTGAATGGTACTCGGTTCAAGATGGAGTTGCAACCACAAATTCTTGAGGTAGCGGATACCAGCGAAATAATCGACACGTATAATGTTTATAGCAAGATGGAGCTTATAGAGCCAACGGTTCTTGTAATTGCTGATATTGACAAGGTACACATTCGATCTCCCGACGGATATGGATGCAACGAAGGTTTTGCTTTATTTGTGATAGAGGAACTTGTGTTGGAAAGTCCTTATGGAACAATTAAAGGCGTATTTGCAATTGGTATTCTGATAAGATCCATGGTTATAACCAAATTCAAGCGCGGCTTGGACTTGGATGACGTCTGTAGCGGTTGAACCCATTGGGGCTGTTGGGAAAGTAGCGGAGTTCGAAGTTCTAGTGAAGCAATTATGACTTGCTCAAACGTCGTGCCAAGATGAAGATTGTTAGAATATGTCTCGAGTTTGAGCCCGAAACGAAAATCTAAATATTCCGAATTTGATATTTCTTGTTTTTTGATTGATATCACGTTGGTTAAAGAAAGTCAAAATTTGAATATTTGTGAATACCTGCAACTGTGCCCTATGGAAACATATTCTATTCGGTGATATGTCCAGTTGGAGTTTATCTTGATTGAAGTGAGTCAAGGAAAAGAGAAGTCCAAGTTCGTTGACTAAGCCGCACAATTTTTTCCTTCTCCGAATAGAAGTCGGCCACATTGACATATTTATATATTATGATTGTGGAGGCTTCTTGTGGAAGTAATTGATGTGAGCAGAGGTGTATCGTGTGTGTAGAGAATTCTTTGAGAATTGTGCGCCATGGTTGATGCATGTGCAGAGGCATATTTGTGATAATTACATCGTAGACAACTTCCTTCGTGCATGAAATCAAAGACTAGCGTACGTGTTTTTAGCCGATTAAATCTTGTCGTAAGATTTGTGTTTTGATTCCTTTGTGAGATTAAGAGATTATTTCGCTAGGAATTGGGAGCTAAACACTATGTGTATTATTGGATATAATTGAGGCTTGGAAAATACTGAAAGTGTTTGAGTGACTAGTGGTTTGTAATCTTGTATATCGCTTGTTCTATAGTGGAATTCATTGCTACTCTCCTCGTAGACGTAAGTCTCTACGACCCAACCACGTATATCTGGTGTTCGATTTATTTTCTTATTCTATCTATTTATCGTTCAATCGCGTATTCCGTGCAACGGAGGCAATCCCAACACATCTTCCGACCATCAGTTATGGAAGAAAATGTTGCTTCCCTCGGCTGTAAATTTGAAAGCTTAGCGATAGAAATTACCAGAAAACTTGTTCTGATGCTTGTGTTTGTCATCTGTTACCTTCACATGCTCTCCTTTTAATTTCGATGCTATGGCAAGAAGAAATATGTAGGCACGTTCAGATTAGTAGAACCAACAACCAACCTCCGACAACTGTAACAACGACGGGTTCCGTCATATGCGTGTGAGGGACAATAATTCTGTCTCCAGAAATGATTGGACCTATATTGAAAATGTCCGGAAGAGCCTATTGGGATCTGTAAGATCTCTTGATAAAGTACAATCATTATGTATAGAAAATGTTACGAACTTAATCAATCACAGCAGAGGCATCAAAAGAAAGAGTACTTGATCCATCACAGCCAGATTAAACTTATGAAAAGAAAAGAAGATGAAAGGCCTAATTACTAACAAGGTTCTTGCAAACATAACATATCGGTCAATGCCGCTCCTTGTTGTGTGATCTGACAAGGGTTGATCCAAATGCCAGAAGTCCATCCGCAACCAGAAGGTAATCAACATCAAGACAAGCCTTGGTTAACAAAACCAAAAGAATCGAAAGACTAATTGCAAATGAGATTCCAACTCAAATTTACATAACGAACAGCCGAGTCTACTTTGATTAGCATCTAGAGTGGATGGTCTGCATCAACTGAGCTAACAACTAGCCCTTAAGCCGAACAAGCAAATCATTCGGAAAACTAGGAAATTGCTGGTTCTGCATCCACTTTCAGTCACCAAAAGGATGCATTATTCTATCATTACTTGCTAAGGAAAACGAAAATCATATCGTGTTTTGGTTTATACATCATTTCTTGTCCTGCAAGAATGAGAATGTGAACGTTGGCCACTACATTCAGAAAAGGGTGGTTGAAGTCTCAGCAATCAGCGACGTACCTGTCCAAAGCATGAAAGGAGAAAGGAAGAGGGGGGAATTTGTTCTCAAGTTCATGCAGAGGATTTAAATTGAAAACTAAGCTTTGTTGGAGAGCCTTAGCGAATCTCTATTCTTTGTCCTCTATGTGGCTGGCTTCGGGAAATCATCCATCACCAGTCTCGGATTGACCATTGTCGGATTGTTGGTCTTCCTCTGAACAACAGCAGTAGTCTGAAATTAAACAAACCACTTCTTGTAAAAGATGCTATTTTAGTGAACTATCCCCTGTGTAACCCAGTTCAAGAAATCATAAATAACTTGAAATATGCTCAATCTGAGGTGAGTTCAAAGAGCACAAAGGCTTTTCAACTCCACTGGCCAAGCAAGAATGGTAATATTACGGCTCACAAACTGCATCCTTTCAGTTAGTTCTGTTGCTTTAAATAAACCTTTAAAATATCACCATGTCCGAGTAAATTCAAATTCAACTTTCTACGATAAATCCTGGGAAAAAAAAGTAAAGGGAAAGTTGCAAGAAACCAAACGTAATCTATCAAATGTTTTGTCATACTACGGGTTAGGGGAGTCCAATTCACTTGGCACTGTCACTACTGTATCAAGTTTATCACTTTACCTGCCTCATGTTCCTTAGCCGCAGAAAGAGTAGTTGCATAATGTGTTTCTTCTCTCTCGCTCTGTTTCTTCCCTCTCGCTGTCCCATACTTCATCCTGACACCAAATGATATGAGCAATTTTCAAGGACGAATCAAATCTCCTTCAAAGTATTGCGCTGCAAAAAAATTTAAGTCTGCCACGACATGAACTTTTGGGTGCAAATCAGAATAACCAAACACCAGCTAGTTCTTTCTTGCTCGAAAGGAAGGATGAATAGATTTGCTACAGCTGATTACGTACCGACGTATCGCGAGGCTCGTCTCAGTCGCGATCCTCGTCACAGACCGATGGTATCCTAGAGCTGGAAGCAGAACCTTTGGCATTTTTCTGAGCTAAGCCATTTGACAGACAATTCTTGATTGCCCATTGACACGATCGCCTGTTGTATTCAATAAGACCAGTAGCTAAGGGTGTGCATGGTCACTTCTGGAAGTGGATTTCTGCTCCAGAAGTGCCTTTGGAGTATAAATCCGTTTGGTAATGTAACTTCCGAAGCAAAAATCCGTTTGGTAAAAAATTTTACTTCTGAAAGAAATTTCTACTTCTGAAGTAAATTTTCACTTCTAAAGTTGTTTTTACCCCAATTTGTGAAGTTAAAAAAAAGTAACTTCTTAATTGAACAAGTACTTCTTGGACAAAAAAAAAAACTCACAAAGTACTTCTTGCCTCATATTCTTTTCATTACGCCATCTCCCTCTTTTCGATTAAGTCCGCCTCCGCCGATTTCCATTGCCGCCCATTGCTAACCACCGACACCCATCGTCGCCGCCGCCAACTACCGACCACCGCCATCGCCACCACCACCGGCCACCGCCCATCGCCACCTACAACTATCACCAAACGCCGACCATTACCCGTCACCCCCTGTCACCGGCTATGATCACCACCCATCGCTATACACCGACCATCGCCCTCTACTGCCCACCTTCGACCACCGCCCCTCACCGGCCCCGCCACTAAGTAGCCTTTTCCAAGAGCCGCAGTAAAAAATAAATAGTAAATTTTTTATTTTTAAAAAGTAAATGATAATTTTTAATAATAAAAATTATTTTTTAAAGAAATTTAAAAAGTTTAAAAATAAAGTAGAAATTTTTGGCGGCCGACAATAATTCTTCATAGAAGATTTTCCGTTAATAATATTTTAGAAGTAGAAAATTTCAACCGATACCAAACTAATTTCTATTATCGAAATCAACTTCCGGAGCGAGAAGTAGAAAAATCAATTTATGCTTTTGAGTATAAGTAGAAAAATCAACTTCTGATCAGAAGTTGATTTCTGAAGCAAAAGTGTTATCATGTGCACCCTAAGCAAGTCTGACTTGGCCGAACAAGTACAAAAGCAAGAAATGTTAAATGACTCCACAGTATTTGTCATATAGGGACATCCATGGCTTCTTTTCCTTGGCCAGACTGGCCTGGTCACATTTATTCAAATGGAAGTCGAAATCTCATTGAAGAATCAGGGTTGGCTTTTAACAACCGAACAAGGCTGATTAGATTATGACAACAACCATCGCTTATTTTATTTTTGTATTCTGTCGTTTGTAGTGTAGCTCGACTGGGTGTCTTGAGTGCTCTTTTTTCTTTAAGATCAAGAACTGTTAATATTAAGGCTCCGTTTATTTCGAGAAAAATATGATGTTTTCGAAAAATATTTTTAAAAAAATATTTTTTAAAAAAATCATTTTTCAGGAAAATGACGATATTTTTCGATGTTTAGCTAAGACTTAAAAATAAATTGAAATATGATTTTCATCATTTGGCAAGGAATTGATTTTCCTAGAAAAATTACAAAAAAAATTTTTTGAATTTTTCATTTATTTTATTTTTCCACTAAAAAAACATCCTTTTGCTTTTTTATTTTTTTATTTCTTTTTCGTTCGCGAGAGGCTACACCTCGACA
Organism: Rhodamnia argentea; assembly: GCF_020921035.1. Lineage (NCBI taxonomy): Eukaryota > Viridiplantae > Streptophyta > Magnoliopsida > Myrtales > Myrtaceae > Rhodamnia > Rhodamnia argentea. Next base: position 12,032,262 of record NC_063160.1, on the reverse strand, counting down.
AATTTGGCGAGGCCGACCTCGAGCTTGCTGAATATGGCGAGACTCGACCATGTCACAAGTGAGCGGATGTGGCTGGTCTTCGATCGTTGCCATGGCCAACGACCTGTAGAGAAAGAAAAAATGTAAAGAAAAGAAAATAATAAAAAAATTAATTAAAAATACAAAATACAAAATATTATAATCGTAATTAAAATGAATAAAAAATAAAATAAATGTAAAGGAGTTGACGGAGCAAAGATGAGGGTAAATATTTCCCTCTTCTCAAAAGGAAAATATTTTCCCCACTTTTGAAGGAACTGTATCCATGATTTTCCTCGACTAGCTTATTTTTAGCGAACCAAACGCCAAAAAATTCGGAACTATTTTTTTTTTCGTGAAACAAACGGAACCTAAGATATTAGCAACAAGATAATTGTTTGCTATAGTATGTATCAATAGGCATTTTCTTTTTATTTTTTCCCCCAAATTTCAATGACATAGTCTCGCCCTATCTATCCGCTTAAGCTTTTGAGTTAAATAGCCCAACATAATATAGAACTCTGATTTTGTCTTTCTCAATCCTCTTTGCATGTAAGATGGGATGTTCAAATATTCCACATCTCTTTTGATCAGCTCTGGGTGACAATTCTTAAGACGATGCAAAAATATGGCTCGACGCAAGAAATTTATTGATGAAGTCAAACTCGTAATCGACACATATTTAGGGAAAAGTGTCAAAAAAAGTCCTAAGTCTATTGCATTGGTGTCAATTTAGTCATAAACCTTTTATTGGTGCCGATTTAGTCTTAAACATTTTACATTTATGCCAATTAAGTCCATTCGGTCACTTTTGACAAAAAAAATCGCTAATGTGGACGCTAGCCGTCCCACGTGGCACGATCGGCATGTCTGACGACCGGCACCGACGTTGACATTTTAAAAAATTGTAATGCCTTTCAAGAAGGAATTCTCATTTGCTTTATGTAATGCTAATTGAATAGGACGTTGACCAAAATTACAATGTATTTTAAGTTTTTACTTAAAAAAAGACAATCCAAAGAAATGATATGTGTGTATATAAGGAAAGAAAAAAACATTTTACACTAGAATTCTTTTTAAAGAATTTGTTATATCCTAGAGAATATACAACATATAATATTGAAACACGAGAGGATAAAAACAATTATGACGTTACGCAGTTGTCATGTCAACACTTGCAAATAAGTAATTAAGGATATTTTGTGAGGGAAACGCGATCGAGATCCCTTATAAGTATGAGGTCCATTTTGCTTTAAACAACAGTCTAGATAACAGTATAGATTTCGACCAAAAAAAAGATGACAGTATAGATTACTTTAATCCAAATAAAATTCTACACACCTATATTAAATCATGCATCACTAAGGAATTTCCACATGGCGCCAGGTCATGCCCGCAACCACAAGCATTCATATCTAACTTTACTATGATAGATTAGGTTAAGATTAGATATAGCAAGATCATGCATTTCAACACAAATTTTGAAATGGGAAAATGCATAATTGATTTCTGAATTTTGGTCAAATGTGTGATGTCGATATTCATAAATTTTCAATTTGTTTAATGCAGTACTTGAACTTTGATCCAAAGTATTCAATATGGTTCATGAACTTTGAAATATTTTCAGATAATCTAAAGACCATGTCGCACAAATTAAAAATTTGAGAACGACATTATACATTGAATCAAAATAAATGGACCATTTATGTTATTATTCCTCTTGAAATTGGTTTAGAGTCGATAAGCCATCCCAATGGGCTTTCAAAAGTCTATCCATTGTCAATCGGCTTGCAATTTTCTTTTACTAGAAACATGAGATACATGAGAATTGGAGTTATTGCTAAGAGGCTACAAATTTGTCACTTCAAACAGATGTTGGGCCAGTTGGTTCAAACATTGTAATTTGGGCTTGGAGTGTGGATCCGTCTGAATCATTTGTCATTTTCTCCCTTATATATCTTATATTAGGAGGGCGAGATATAATAGAACTCTACAAAATATTTTTTGCATGAAATGCCAGATACTATATATTGCACGACTATAAAAAAAAATTGCTCAAACTCCGAGATGAGAACATTCTTAAAAATTGAAAAGTCATTCATCACCTATCAATGAACTGTAGCGTGTGTCGTGAAATGAACTCCGAGAGTTCTCACGATTTTGACTTGGCCACTCCTCTCTCTTTTTCAGCTCGAAGTGACCCGATGATGAGAAGTTCCGCTCTTCGATCTCGGAATCTAACGGTAGTTAAAAAAATGCGTGAGTGAGAGTATAACCAAACATGCATCCGGACCCGGCCCATCTACTTAAAAAGCCTACGGGGCTAAAGCTTGGTCCTAATTAATTTAGTAACAAAGGAAATTGACTCTTCACCCTTGCTCATTGAAGCACAAATCCATGCGAGATTGGCCATCGATCTCGAGCAAGAAAGAGGTCAGCGAGCGTGTACATGGTGGTGTTGTGTCCCATATGATTTCCAATGATGCGAGTGAAAAGGGGGTCTCCTGATTTTGACCGCTCATGGCGCAGTATGACAGAAAACAAAAGAGACCCAAAACCCCAAAAAGAGCATTTTGCATAATTCCCCTTGTTTCTCCACCATCACATAAATAAGGGACGGTTGTCCCAAAAACCCTAAATTTATTGTATGACGGTCAATTCAGTTATAAGCATTTTAATTATGATAATTCATTATAAATCTTTACAAATTTTATTAATTTATTCCTAAACATATTATTTTGGTGTTTGACCAAAAAGACTACATTGACGAACTATAAAAAAAAAATTAGGACTAATTTGGCATAATTAAAAGATTTGAGATTGATTTGGCCGCCGTATAATGGGTTTATGACTTTTTTGGACAATTATTCTTATGAATAACATCTCAATTTTCAATTCAATCTTCGATGTTATCTTCTTTTTACGTGTCTGATTTTACCCTGCGTAAGTAGCATGGTATGCGATGAATATCGATATTGATAAATGATACAAATATAGGAATTGCCGTTGAGAGATACCGAGCATCGAGATGGACCTCGATATCCGACCCCCTTTGACCGAATTCGTCTTCACATAAAAAAAATCAGGAATAAGATTTTGAAAAAGGAAGGGGAGGAAAGAAGGAAAACAAAGAGGAAGACGATGATCCCTCCCAATCCCACGCCCTTTGCCCACCAGCCTGTCACCTCTGCTTTTCGAACACGTGTCGCGCCTCAAACCTGGGGCGGGCCCTTTGGACCACATTTACCACGTGGCCGAGGCCATCCCTTGCCGACTGCTGCCACGTGGACCCCCCGCACACTCTCGGAAAATTGGAGGACCACCTTTTGCGGATGGGCGACCCGGCTAGATTTTTGCTTCTTTGCGTCGAAAACTTGGTTTCTTCCCATCCTGTCAGATGAATACTACGTACCCATTTGAATTCTTTTTTTTTTTTTCAAATCGATCCCGATTTCAAAGAACCTTTTTTTTTTTTTAAAGAAAAGGCATAATACTCACAAAGCATAATTGAACCGAATAAATTGAAAGTCATAAGGAGTGCAAACTCGAAAAAGTCCTTTCTTTTTAATCTCTTTTCGAATTGCAGCCTCTTTCAATTATTTCATGGTCGCTATCTACGAAGAGCGGGCCACAGCTGAAAGTTGTCCCCAATAACTAAAGAATCACAACCACACTCACTCGTCTTTAAATTCCAATTCCTTCTCCCTTTCCTTTCTCAATTTATTTCTCCTCCTTTATTTATTTATTTATTTTGTGTGTTTGGACAGTGGGAAAGGTGAAATTGGGAAAGGAAAAGCAGGGCAATAAAAAGAAAAAGTAGGGAGGTGTAATTATGTTCGGTAAAGGAGTGGAGACATACCATGAGAATGTTTTTGGTCCTCTCTCGGTTAATATGCCAATCGGTCTGAACCCCACAGAAAGTGACCCCATTTGAGAAGGACATGCTCCCTCTTGTATGCCTTCCCAAGTCCCAAGAACCTTGTACAACAACCACCCTCCAATTCGTGTCTTCTTTTTTTAACACTAGTCTTAGCCAAAAAGTGCTGGGGAAAAACATCTTTCACTTTCATGTTAAAGCCAAATTGAATAGTTTGATCGTATGCCCGTTTGAGGTTTAATCGACATGATGCAGATGCATTAGTTTTGACATCACCCATAATGTTTTGATGGGGCAAAGAGAATGGAAAAGCAGCATCTCCGTAGTTTGCTCAAGATTGAATTGTGGGTTCACTCATTCTTCAAGGTGCGTTTTTCCAGGAATAACTCGGTGCTCTGGAAAACTACCAAAAACAAAGTTCTGAACCTATTGTATTGGATCCAATTCAATCCTAAACATTTTGCATTTGTATTAACTGAGTTTTTTGTTTTTTTTTGGTCGGTGTGCTAATTGAGTTCATATGGCAAATTTTGGCTAAAAATCACTATGTGGATACAAGCCGTCATATATGACGCGGTCAACGCCGACGTGGATATTATAAGTAATTTAAAAACAAAATTCTTTTCCTTTTTGATTTTTTTTTTTTGGGCTGCCTCGCCCAAAGCCGGCAAGGCCACAAAGGCCCTAGGCAAGGTGGCCCTCGACCAGATTTGGCGAGGGCCAATGACCCTCACCTACCATAATGAAATAAGAAAAAAAGAAAAAAAATTAAAATTTCAATTTTTCAAATAAAATTATTAAATATCCACGTCGGTTTCGGTCATATTGAGTAGGATGACCGGCGTACACATGAGCTTTTTTTGGCCAAAATTGATGAGTTGGCCCAATTCAAAGGTTTACGACTACATTGGCACAAATACAACAAGTTTATGACTTTTTTTTATACTTTTCCTCTTGGTACTTTATGGGTCTTTAAATATTATTCTAGGTAAGCATTGCTTCTAATCCAAGTCCTGTGGATTATTTTATCTGCTCCCTTGTTTGTCACTACAAAAATGTGAGACAAAAATGTTGAAGAATTCTTTACCATATATGCTGACAAGGAGAGAGAGAGAGAACCAAGCATGTCCTCATCACCAATATCTTAATCAAAACCAATATAAAGTAACATCTGTATCAATTGTTTTTACTCATCACTCATGCCACAGTAGAAGGTGACCACAGAAGATGAGATATAATAATGTTTAATATGTTTGAAATGAACTTAGTATTAGAGTAAACTTTTCCTGACCCACTGAGGAAAATGACCGATAAATCTTGATCTGGTCCCACTGGCCAGCATTTTCCTATGTTGTTTCCTTGTGTCTGCAGAAACTGCACCTTGTTTCTTTCTTAAAAATGAACCCACACCTCTGGATGACTGGTGCATGACATGAATGGCACCTTTGAATTGGACAGCCTTTTTTTTGTTTCCACGCTTAAGAATAATAATAATATATAAACCTATGATTGAATGGCATATGTCTTTGTATAGTGGGTTTAATCTTGTTGGACCAATGGATGAAGAAACTGATTCTTAAATGCAACCCAAAGGTTTGGTGGGTCAGAAGATTCAGGAGAGCCTTGGATTTTAAGTAAATAAAATATAAAGAGTCCTGTTTTTTGGCATCATAGACTGTATCCAGATATACCCTTTAGGGGAAAATGGTTGGTTAGGGCTTTGACATCATTAGGTGAGGTTACCCATTTTTCAAACAAGCAATTTGGGTATAATTACATTCTTTTAATCCAACATTTAATGGCAACTTTAGATTATATACAGTTGGTCGAATGATGTATTGCTTATATTTTACTGCCCGATCGGCAAAATTTGTGTTGCTTGAAGTTGAGAAATTATCCAAGATATCCCTAGATATATGTAGTACTCCTTATTCGCGCAAGCATCAATGAAATTGCCTATTTGGGTCAATCTATGCGGCATTCTATACGTGATTCAACTGGTTTTTTTTTTTTTTATATCTAGAAAAGTTGAATTGTACTCCATTGATAGGTTTAATCCAAAAAGAAAATAACAACCTATTTTTATAATTAGTGAGATATTATTCTGGTTAGAAAAACGAATGACATCATAGCCAACCTTTTTTGTTTCTGGTGATTACACTTTGTTTTTTTTTTTTTTTTTGCTAGAATTGGTGATTATACTTTTCTCTATGTATGAAGGCTGGTATACGAAAAATGCTCCTTACAGTTGAGAAGTCTTGATAATCCTTGTACGCTGAAACTTCAACGAGTGTCTAAACGTTTAAATAAAGAAATAGTCTTCTTTCGGATGCGCGGTCTCCGTCATGTTACGTTCAATTAGGATAGTGAAAATTAAAATGCTTGTTTTATTGAGTACGGGACACTCGTTAACAAAAATAAAATAAAGAATCATATGTTCTGAGTAAATCGAAATCTTCAACTTTATAACTAATCTTAAGAGGGAAAACAACCCAAAAATATATGGATAAGAAAACCCTAATTGCCTATGTTCTAGCAAAACCTCTTACGTAATTTTTTTATTAGATTACTAGAGAAAGATATTTCTCATGTAGTGCACTAAACTTTCTTCTTTTTCGCCATGGATGTACTAAATCCAAAAAAGTATTCTAATTGTTCAATGAACTGTTGATGTGGTGGTGACCAAGCACTTAGAGATTTTGCTAAATCACTCACACTTCATAGTGGAGGAAAAAATAATCCGGATTATTATTGTATGCACCGTCAGTGTAATTCTTTTTTAACCTAATCCTTCTTGATTTCAATTGCGAGCAAGCCGCTTTGATCAGAGCAGAAGGCACATACTTATCCAAAGCGTTGTGGGTTAAAACTCCTCGTGCTTTTTGGACATAGAGTTTCCATCAGAGTGTCTTTTCAATCTGTGATATTCTGGTGACATACTACGAGAGATTATAGGGAAAATTACAAAAAATCAATTGTACCAATTCAATCCTGAACTCTTTTTTGCTAATTTAATCTTAAACATTTTGCAATTATGTAAATTCAGTCCATCTAGCGAATTTTGACCGGTCGGCCCTGACGCTGACACCGGTTAGCCGATGGCATAATATTTTAATAGCTGCTGACACCTATAAGATAATAAATTAAAATTTTAAAGAAAAAGAAAACTAAAAAAAATTATCAAAATATTATGTTGTCGGTCGGCCAAAATTCTTTAGATGAACTGAACAATTGCAAAAGATTTAGGACTAAATCGGTAAATAAAAAGTGTAAGCCTAAATTGGCACAACTACAATAGATCTAGGACTTTTTTGATAATTTTTCCGAGATTGAGTAAACAAAATTCGTAATTTATTAGGCATACCATAGGGCTGGGAAATACTGTAGCAATTGAGCCATTATACGTTTTGAGATTGGAGAGGGAGCCGGCACTCGAACCGAATCACATTAAATCTCTGTTGTCCTTATCGTTGACTATTGATTTTTCTAGTTATTTGTCGTCTTTTCACGTAATTAAATTGCAAGATTCAACATTTTTCGTGTTATCTCACTATAGTAAGATTAAGATTGGCCTTTGCAATCCAAGAAAGTACGGCGCAGCATTTTCAATCTCCAACGCGGTTATAGTCGTACTCGCATATGCGAAGATCTTTGGAATAGAATAGCATATCAGAAAGAAGAAGCAAACGGTGCAATATTTAATACACATGTGACGTATAAAATAAGGGAATCAAACTTGTCCACGAGCATAAAGAACTCACAAGATCATCCTCTTCTCTTCTTTTTTTTTTTTTTTTTTCCGTTACACAATAAGGGATATCTAAATCTTATTGCCCGACTAATCTCCACGGATGCATGTAAACAGCCTCGTTAAAGTGCGTCGAGTAAGGCTTCACTTGCAAGATGACAAGCACATGCCAAGATTGTTCCATATAGAAAACGTTGTGATTCGGGCCGTAATTACACGCGTTTAAATTAGAGCGTTTAATCACATAATTAGCAAATTTGGCAAGGATTGCTTTAAGATCACTTGGAAAGGAAACTTGAGAGAGACTAAAAATAAAAGGAAGCCGCTAGATAGTCTTGTCGGTTATTTTTTACTACACGTTCTCCCAATCAATTAGTAGGGGTGAGCGGTTTGAAGTTCTTTACATATTCCACCTAGAACTTGGAACTTATCCGTCGGAACGTATTTCTCATTTTGAAACCGAGAACCTACTTGTTATACCCTAGAACTTGGAACCTACCTTGTCACGGGTTCTAGAGTTGATTTCAAAGATACTCGGGAATCGCCAATTTCTTTTATTTTATTTTCTTTTTTCATTTTTCGTTAAGCAAAATTAGAGTGAACGCTACAATTGCTAAGGAGAAGTAGAGGTGAGCGGTTTCGGGTTACGTACATGTTACATTTTGAACCCGAAACCAATCTGCTGGAATAGGTTCATCATTTTTTGGAATCTGAAACCTAAAAATTTGTTTGACACCAAATTATACACTCATCATTGAACGCCATAAAACATTATAGGATCATGCAAAGACATATATTAAGAAAAGCATAAAAAATTATTTCATGATCCAAAGTCCAATTTCTTGGTTCCAGTTTTTAGGTAATAGAACTTGGAACCTATCGGTTGGAATAGGTTCCTCAATTTTTGGAACTTGAAACCTACCCTACATACCTGGAAACCTGGAACCAGGCCGATTTCCACAGGTTCCGGTTCCAAGTTCCCGGTTCTACTCTAGAATCATACTCATCTCTATCAATGAGTGCTTTATACAAAAACGTGATGATGTGTAAATTTACGATCGAGATTATACTTGCCTTGATAGTACTATCAGGGAAGCATTTTTCAAAACAAAATATGTCTCAAAGCAAGAAGAGAAAAAAAAAAAAAAGGAGGGGGAGGCATTCGGAAAAGGAAAGGAAAGAATTACACACACACACACACACACACACATATATATATATATATATATATTATCTATTTAAATAAAATTCAAAAGGAGTCAAAAGTGAAATGAGGGACCATCCACATTCATGGGTGCTCTCGCGTACATGCGACCATGAAGGCACTATTAGTATTAGTGATAGATGTGCTGGTCAAATTCGCTTTTTTCTCAATGCTTGTACAGTTGTGCCTTTGCATCATTTTCCTTTTCCAATCCCACAATCCTTCGAAATTGGCGTTGACGCTTCCTCGTACCACAAGAATTGTCTCCACAACAATTTTAACTTTCTCCCTCCCTTTTCCTCTTCTCTTTTTCTTCATTTCTATTTTTTTTTTTTCCATCCACTCACCTTATTTTCTCCTGAGATTTTTAGACTTTTCAATTTGACAAATCTAGTCATAAACTTTTTGGTAATTTACTAATATAGTCCATCCGATCAATTTTGATCAAATAATACTGATGTGGACGTCGACGTCCCCTGTGGCAAGGCCAATACTAACGTGAATTTTTATTTTTGGAATTTTTCATTAATTTTTTCTTTCATTTTCAATTTCTTTTCTCCTTTAAATTTTTATTTTGGTATTGTTAATTGTTCAAGCTTGGCGGCACCCTGTTGACCCTTAACAACAAATAAATAAATAAATTTCATGTTAGCGTCAACCTGCATCCATATCATCAATTTCCCACAAAAATTGGCCGGATGGACTATAGTTACAAATTTTCAAAAGGTTTTAAGACTAACTCGGCCAAATTGAAAGGTCTAGAACTGAATTGATATATGTATAACGGGTTTAAGACTTTTTTGGTAATTTTCTCGATGTTCGAGGATTCTCAATTTTTTCTATCCTTTTGACCTTTCATAAAATTACCTAACCTTTCCAAATTTCATCGTGTCTCTTGTGTTCCACTCGCTTGTCATCCCCGCCATACTCCGACATTGTCACTCATCTCCCTTTGTGTGCTCGCGCTGGTGCGTGCATCTGTGCTTGTGTGTGGAGAAATCTAGTGGGGTCATGGCATAAACCGGTCGTGTCTTGGAGGTTGTCCAATTATGACCACTACTAATTGCCAAAGGGCAAACTGATAGAGGAAGGGAGGGGCAAGCACCCAAAATGGAAAATTACCAAAATAATTCTAAATTTATTGTAATTGTGTCAATTTAGTCCTTTTTTTTTTCCGTTTCAATCCTAAACCTTTTGTAATTGTGTCAATTCGGTTCATTCGACTAATTTTGGCTAGTCAATGTTGACATGGACCTCGGCTAGCACCGGTCGCCCGATGACATAATATTGTAATATTTTTTTTTTGAATATTTTATTTTTCTTTTTTCCCTCTCCGTCCTCCAATTGGTCGCCAAATCGCCGACCTTAGGCAAAGCTTGCCCCCGCCGGCACTAGCTAGGGCGAGCCTCACCGTCATTGGGCCGGCTTCGCTATCGGATCTAGCGAGGTCGGCCGTCGCTTATAACTTAGAATATCACAATTATCCATTTTATGGTACTACCGAATTGGAAGAACAAATCAAACAAAACATTTTCACAAAGGAAACCGCTAATCCGACAAGATTGTCGGTTATTTCTGACCACATGATCTCTCAATCAATAAATGTTTTATGTAAAACACGCGATTATAATGTATGGATCTATGGTTGAGATTGCACCGTCCTTGACAAGATTGTCATAAAAGCATTTTCCATTCACTAATTTGGAATTTTGCACTTACGATAGGGCGGGGCCGGTGGTGCACATTGGAGATGCTTAACAGAAGGAGTGTGTCCTAAAATCAAATGCGAGATTAGCAAGTCGGTAGTTGTTGGTTATTCGAAGCTTTGAAAACAGTTAAATGGAAGCCCCTTGCTTGAGCAGGATTATAACGAATGTGATGTGCAATTTTTCCATCTTAGTCAAACATTCATGCGCACATACGATGTTATCTATTGTAACCATACCGTAAAGTGCTAGAAAAATCCAATTCAAAAATTGAAATTGCTAGATGAAAGCGTAGTTCAATAATTGAACATTTTGACGAATTGTCAACTGTTTTAAAAGTTTAAGTTGATAGGTGGACAGAGACCGCGTGAATATAAAGAGCATATAAGACCCGTTGTCAAGCAATGTGGGACAATATTTCAACACCCTCTTACATGCAAGTCAAATTATGAGCAAGACGCGAATTTTTTTACCATAGCATGTAGAACTTGACGTGCATACGTGAAAGAGATAGTACTAACTCTAATATTGAGATAAGAAATAAGTGGAGGAGAGAAATTAAAATTTCTCTATATTTCAATATTGTTCAATGGAGAGTAAATGAGCCTAATTATAGGATTTATTAGATGATTATCTAAGATAATATATCAATCATGGATATGCACTATTAAAGAGAGACATATGAGCAATCCTTAATAATACGGAGAATTAATAGAAATATTCTAATTATCTTTGCCAGAAGAAAATACCCTAGAGAATAATTTCTATCATTCTCTCTTTGCCTTTCCAAATAAATATGAAATGATGCATTTATCGAATAGTTTCAATTATATATTTCCACGTATATATTTCCACGCTCTAGACTGAGATCAAAGTTTAGTACGGAGGAGTGGTTCGATTGCGTTTAGGGTTTTGGCCCGTGAAAATGATTACATTCAAAGCCATGCAAAGCGAGCCAAAAGCACGAAGAGGGACGACGAGAGGAGTAATTTCGAAAAGTTTGATCACACGTGCATAGCCGACTTTGGCACGTGAGTGGGGGAGAGATAAGGGTGAAGATTTATAATGACTAATAATTATTGTTGTTAGTGAGTGAAGGTGGTCCATCCATGGGATTGAGGGCGTGTGAGCTTAGAGAAGGTGGGATTCACGTGCGAATCCCGACGAAAGAGCAGACGATTTCTTCTTTTTTATTTTTTTCGTTTTTGGGGGGGAAAAGAAGGTTGGCCTGTCAATTATCAAAGCCGGTTTGTGGTTGGAAAGCGAGATTTTAACTTCCCTTTTGTGGAGAGTATTGGTGAGGGGGCAAAAGGGTCCAAATTGTTTATTCAGCAAATTTGAAAGATTATAATGTGTGTGTGAGAATTTCACCAATTCACCTTCCAATTCAAGCAAACGAGGAAGATCAATGGCCACATAGACACGGTCTTTGGTTCGGACCCGTGAAATGCTCCGCCCATCTCGGGAATCAGATAAGACGCAAGCTTATGCCCCAGTGTCTCGATGATAAGCTAGCCATGTGTGCTTTTCATGTGCCAACATTGTTTGTTGCTGCTAGCATTACACACCGAAACAAACCTCAAAACTTTTGTCACGTCAATTAATCCGTTATGCCAATAGATGTAGTGATCACGTGTATGCTGCGATCGATGAGCGTGTCGGCAAAACTCGTCGGAGCCATCGACCAATTTAGTCATGTCTAGCTCGAGATTAAGATCTAATGAATGTCATATCGCTTTCTAATTGATCTTGGAAACAAATTACACATGAAACCTCCAAACTTTGTCCATTCAAGCGCAACATTTTGTCCATGGTTTGCCAGATTCAGTTTCACAGTTCAACAATTTGACTTCTTCTCCAACCTTCAACGATAGTACCTACTTTATTGGTAACAGCCAACAATGGTCAAATTCTCGTTTTAAGCATAGCAAACTTTAAAATAAAATAAAAACCAATGGCCGGCAGTTATTGAGTAGTCAACTTATTGATTAGGCCTAGTGTTTCCCTTCACAATGAAGGAAATTACTCGTAAGTTGGCATCGTAGGTTGTTTACTAGGAAACTTTTCCCGTAGTCCCCAAAAAGCTGACTTTGCAAAGATTTTGGCCTGTGCACATCACCGATGATGATGCGAGTTTCAGTAATCGGCCGTTGATTATGCTATAATGTTACGACAAATCCATTCTCATGGAAGGAGGGAGTTGCTACAGCCAAGTTAATCTATTTTTTAGATTTGCACTGGATTGTGATGCTTTGTAGTTGGTTTTGTCTTGATGCCATGTGCCTTTCTTTTAAGTGAAATGAAAATTTTCTTCTGATCACAAAAAAAAGGGGCGGAAAGAGAGCCATGTGCATCTATTCAGTCTAATACGAGGATGCTCATGTCAACCCCCATCAAATTCGAGAATTATCACGTCACGTCTCATTTATACTAAGTCCGGTATGAAAATAAGAATAATAAAAATAAAAACCTGAAAATCGTCAAGTCAGACCAAAGTTCATGGAGATGAAAAATAATTGTTTCGATCAAAGTCGAACACGAGACTATCGTCAGTGCACTAGGGTTTTCGAGTAATTTCGTAGCAAGCCATTATTTACTACGTTATGTCTATTTCGATGAATAGAAGAAGAGTAGTGCTATGACGAGCCTCTAGTTCAAGAAATGTGTCAGCCCCTAGCTAGAAGAGGTTCATATTATTCACATGTCATTTTACGTAACTATGGAAAATTATCTGCCCACGACTTTTAACCTAAGTCAACGGTACCACATCAATTATCCCTCTCTACTGTCTATTATTGATTGATTTCCTCACCGCTACATTATGTCTTCGTCAACTTTCCTGAAATGGAAATGTGAATTAGCGGAGAAACCCGCGCCGTCGAGGCGAGAAGATAAATAATTAGTTCGGCAATATCTTAAATGGGAAGATAACCAAAAAAAAAATCCTAAACTTATTGCAATTGTGTCAATTTAGTCCAAAACATTTTTTTTTTACCAATTGAGTCCTAAACATTTTGCAATTTTATCAATTCAGTCTACTCTATCGGCCCTCGCCGACCACAATAGTAGTAGGCAAAAAAAAAAAGAAAAATATATAAAATATTATTGAGAATTGTCCATGTTAGCATTGGCCAAGAAAGTAGACCGAATTGATACAATTGCAAAAGATTCGGGACTCAAGCGGCCAAAAAAAAAAGTTTATGATTGAATTTGCACAATTATAATAGGTTTAGGACTGTTTGATAAGTATCCCCATCTTAAATTCACAACCCCCGTCACAGCTCATCAATTAATTGATAAACGGATGTCAGACAAATTTAGTAGAGAAAGTTGGTTCTAATTAGTAATTATTGGGTGAAATCACAAAAATTTTGCTATAAAAATCATGGCAATGGTTTTGTGGACATGGAACCGAGTTGTACGTTGATTCCGCTTTATAATAAAAACATAATGTGGTAAGTTTCAAAACTTAATCAAGAAATACAAACCCATATATATACATCCTATCCTTTTATTTTCCATGATGAATATCTGCCTCCACTCTTAATAGCCATTTATGTAAGGGAAGGTAGTGGTTCTAGTTATGTATTATATAGGGGTGAGCATGGGTTCAGGGTAGAACCGGAAACCGGAGAACCGAATCAGCGGTTCCAGTACAGTTCCCGGTTCCGATAAACTAGGATCCGGTTCTCGGTTCCACATTTTTAGGAACCGCAGGTTTCGGTTCTCGGTTCTTGATGGAATAGAACCGGAACCGGATCTGGAACCGGAACCTGAATGTCTAAAGTTCTAAACCATAGTTTCAACTTTCTAGTTTTTATTTTCGTATGTTGTCGTCTCTTCGTTCACTTTTTCCTCTCAACTCAATACACTTGGTTTTCGGATCTCAAACTCTCGCTTCCTTGGCTATTATCGTCTCCCAAGTCTCCTCTGTTTCTTAATTCCTTGCCGACTATCACTGCAGCCGACCATGTGAAGGCACAAGTGACGAGCTCTTTTGCAATAGTTTTGCTAAAGGACAGTTCAATAAAAAGAAAAAAGAACAAACCATCTCGATTTACTTCTGGAAATCGAAATGTGAGCTCAAGGAATCGGTATAAATCTGCGACCACGACCGATTTCAAGCCCTTGGGGAAGGAGAAAACTTGCTATCCCTCTCCTTAATTTCTCGAGGCATCGAAGATTTAACCTTCGAAGGTACTCTAGAAAGTAACAAAAATGATATTTGATGTAATCTAATTATATTAATTTGTTGTTTCGTTTAATTTCAGGTCGTTAAATTTCGAGTCTCGTGCGATCAGAAGGGAGGCTCGAGATAAGTTGTATGCATATGGTTTTTTAATTGGCAATTTGTATTTGTTTCATCACATCATGATTTGTGATTAGGATGATTGGCTTATTGTGAGAATGATGGAATTCGTGTTTATGGGTTAAAAAGATGTCAAGGTCGAGTTTGTCTCGAAGGAAATTGGCGGGTTTGCGGGTACCCTGGAACCGGACCATAGAACCTATGATAGGGTAGGTTACGGGTTCCAGAGTATGCGGGATATGTTCTAGGTTCCGAAAATTAAGGAACTCGTACTAGCGGGTAGGCTCCATGTTCCAGGTGGAACCTACCCGGAACTTGGAACCGCTAACCCTTAGTATTTTATGAATTTTTTCTTAGGTCAAATAAGATTTTTGTAAGATCTTCATATGAATTAACAACACAATCATTTGCTTCATGAGGTTAAGAGAATGATCGGTTTAGTGACTTTGCATCGTGAAAAAAAATAAATTGTATTTAAGCATTTATCATAGTGGCCCCCTAAGACCGTTCTGCCTATTTGCGGCGACTGTCATCGTGATGATCATATTTGTCACAACGATCAACTAAGATCATTGAGACACGAGATCTACACTTTGATCTTGATTAGATCTGGCTCTCGGCCTGCAACGAGTGACCACCACGGCGAAGGTGTGGTTGATTGGAGGATACCCCACTTATGGTGGTCTATTTTGTCGTTTGCGATATGCGACCACCAAATTTAGAGAGGAGAGAAAGGGAGAGGAGAAAGGGTAATCTCACGCAGCCATTGTGGCGACGGTCACCTAAGAGGTGCGGTCACGGCGATGAGGCTGCCAGAGCGGTGCGACCACCGCGCAGTGGTCTCCAGCGGCCCATCGATAGCAGTTATGTTGGGTCCTAAGGCAAAACATCTTGATTTTTCCTTCTATAATTTGCTTTTACCATCGAGATTTTATCCGGACCTATCTCAATCTGAGTATGACTTCAAACTCCGAATAAGATAATCCCTATCTAATCCGACCTTTCATCGGGCGGAACAAACACGCCTTCACACCAGTTTTGTAGCGACATTACAGAGATCGGTAAAGGTAACACGCACATATAGAAATAAAATATATGGCTGGGTTGACACGATAGAAGCCCCAATTCAAGCTAGTCAATATCTTCAATTGTACTCGCCTTCTCTCAAATGCTTAACTCAATTAATTATAATATACAATTGCACCACATGATAACATATTTTCTCGATGCGGGATTTTTTTCGTTTAACATCCTCATACGTGCACCTCAATATTTACAAGCTAGTGTGACCTGTTGTTATAGTGAATCTTGTGATCTACTAGAAAACAAAAGGAACGGGTAAAAAGACGTGAAAATTTGCGTAGAACAGATGTTGCAATGTACGTAAGACGGCAAAAATTTTAACTACAGAAATTGTTATGGACGATATTTCTCGATATGTGACCTCAAACACCAGCACTTGATTGGTTATCACTAATGGCATACGATAAAAACAGGCTATAAAGCATCATATAGAACAACCAAACAAATCTAGCCCGTAACGCAAGTGTTCTCGGTCTAAATTAACCTTCTCTAGCCAAAACTTTGATATACCACACGATTCCTCCTTAATAAGTACCGAACATTTGGCTATCTAAATTGACATGACCAGTCGAACCGCGTCACGGAAATTCGAAGCCACATGCGACCAATTGAGCAATGTCTTATCTAATTCGGCTCAAGTAGCACCATGCTCAAGGAAAATTGTATCGCACACAAATTCATGAATGTTATAATTTACATAATCCGTGAATCACGTAGTCATATTCCTCGATCGGCTAATATCCATGGAGCCCCTCACATGTGGAGAGTACATGTCACAACTCAAATCCACAGAGGAGAAGCGATTGCACGATGGGTTTTGCCGGTCCACAATTGCCCCTCTCACGGCCGCATCAAATCAAACATTAGGGTCACATGGCATGTATCTGCCTGCTTCGCTACCTTATGCTCTTGTCTATGGCCTATTTTGAGAAAACATGACGCGTGCTTCTAATTCGTACGACATAAATAACGACAATATACGACAAATATATATATATATATATATAGAGAGAGAGAGAGAGAGAGAGAGAGAGAGAGAGAGAGAGAGAGATGTGTACCAAGAAGTCTTAAACCTACTATGTTGATGACAATTCGGTTATAAACCTTTCAATTGGACTAATTTAGTCCGTCCAGTCAATTTTAGTAGAGAATCGCTGACTTTAACCCTCGTCGACCCATGTGCAAGGGCCAGCAAGCCCTCATCGGCCTTTGGTGAGGGCCGGCAAGCCCTCGTTGGCTGCCGGCGAGGGCCTACGAGGGTCAACATCGCCGATTTCCTATTAAAATTGGTTGGATGGACTCAATTGGCACAAATGCAAAAGGTTTATGACTAAGTTCATTTAATTGAAAGATTTGAAACTAAATTGACACCAATTCAATAGGTTTAGGACTTTTTTGTTACTATATATATTCATGGTATCATTATGATTATACAAATCAAAAATGGATTTTTTTACATTTCTGATTGGCTGTTTGTGTTTCTAATAAGTTGTTTAATAGTTGGCATGTTGAATCGTATGTATAAAGTGAGCTAGTTTAGATCAATCCTAACCGGCTTCTGGAGAAGAGAAGGGAAATATGCTCAATATCATATGATTGAATAGTTGACTCAGCTATGACCACAAAAAAAAAAAAAATAGTTGACTCAGCTCCTTGTTGTTTGAAGAAACCTTTTTATTCTTAATTAATTCTTTCTAATTCACCATATGTGTGTGTATGTTTGTGTGTGAATATGACAATTCGCACAAGCCAATTTGCCAACATTTCAAATGCACATCTTTGCATGGTGATACATTGTCACTAATGCTCGCATTGGTGTCGGACATATCTATTGCACACGTTGCCTGCATCCTTGGCGGCACCACACATGCTCGGAAGGAATATCGCTAGAGACATTTTCTCTGCAAAAGAAGCGGCTGAAAACCAAAATGAAGCTATGCCGCCACAGATAAGAGGCCGTGACTGCCGTCACTTGCATGCACGAATGTGGTGACTGAGCTTAGGAAACCTTTTGATCCGAGGTCGACTAAAGCGAGTGACCTCCAATCTGAACTCGATTAGAGAGAGTGAGAGAGACGAGGGAGAAGGGCTATAGAGAGAGGGGTGGCCTTGGTGGTGGTGGTGGTGGTGGTAGCAGTGGCTGAAGCATGATGGAGGCGAGTGATTAGGGGTAGTGTTGGTAGTTAGCCAGCTGTGGAGTTTATGTACAAAGGATATTTGAGAGGAGGAAGAAGAAAAACAGGGGCAAAAATAAAGAGGAAAAAGAAAAGAAAGAGAAAAAAGAAAAAGTGAACATCTTAACCATGAGTATTGAAATTATTATGAGCTTATGTCAATGAGAATTCTGTCTAAAGGGGATAAAATTTGCACTTATATTGACATTGAATCAGAAACAGAAGAATGGGGATGAAAATTGTTGAAAATTTTGAGACTAAGTGGGTGGATCTTATAGAAAATAGAAATGATAGGCTTTGAATTCGAATTGGGTTGGATTGGGTTAGTTAAACAAATTTACAAATTAAACAAAATAACATGTCTCGAAAAAGGGTTGTTGCGTGGAATAATTAATGCATCGTAGTTGACTTACATTATTAGCTTTATATATATAAAAATCAACTAAAACTTTTACGTGCAGGCAGATCCAACTAAATATATTAATAAGCTCATAGCTTGTGCGGTGTCAAGGGTCGACACTTTTGTGCTTGGCATGGCCTGTGACATTTCAAACCCTACTTTCAATAGGAGAAAACCTTTTGAAGTGTTACTCAAGTAAAATGACTCACTTACAAAGACAACCATCCGAGTTCTCCTTTTAGAGACTTTGCCATATCTTATCGGGTCAAGCTGTCGCACGTCACACGAGTGATTCTGCCATGTTTTTGCACTAACTCATCCATGTTTCACATCACCTCAAACCTAGTTCACTGTAAGAGAATGGTAGCAAAAGAATCGGTTCTGGTCTCATATCACGTCTCTGTTGTTAGAGTATCCAAATATTAAATCACGCGGCTGACAGCTTCTTCTCTTTCTTTATCCCTACTACCGTACTGACCGCTTCCATTGAGATCCCAAAATTCACACGACAAAGTCCGAGGATGAAAGTGCCCCGGTCATTAACGTAAGACTTTAATCTTGTACTTATCACTTTTAGCACGCAGTATGAACAACTGACTTCTTTTGCCCATTCTTCGTCCATGTTTTTTTTAAAGCAAAGGCACTTTTCGGTGCTACAATAAGAAAAACAAGAGGGAATAAACAACACAGAAAGATACAAAAGCATCTCCATTACAGAAATATTTGTGCTGCTTCTTTACAACTAGGTAAAATAAAGAATCAGTGGATACCCTTTTTCCACGAGACACAAGAACGCCCACTAGCTAAATGTAAAAGTTGCTTGCCATTGTCAAGGCACGCCATCTTTTTCCACATCCCTATGATTGGTTGATCAACCTAGGATTACTACATAAAGTAGCCATGCTAATTTCTTTCTTAGCAATCGAATTTGTAAATTCTTTCTCCTCTCGGCTCGAGACCATTGTCGAGAGGGTTGTGACCCAATTGATGCATGGTCATAACGTGGTCCGCTACGATACGTGTCTTAGGTTTGTCGAATAATCTTACGATGCGACGTTGGTCATGCATGGAGAACTTGGTAGAGAGTGGGCGGTTTTTTCGTTAATCTCCATGTCCTTTAACCGCAACATATGATGCACGATCGGCGACTTTGAGTACTCTGGCATCATCTAGCTAAATCTTGAATCTTCGGAATTTGAATGTTGATGGAAAGGCGAATGAGGGGTCCGATACCATATGGATCCTCGACACATTGCCATTAAGTTAAACCGATAAAATGCTTTTAAGTTTGTGGATCGAGACGTGATTTAATGTTGAAGAACTTTCATTGCTTGATACGCGTCACTCGCACATCGATAGATAAAGGAAAGAAAAAGGGAATTAATGGTTGGAGAAAAAAAGAGAAATGAGTGAAGGAGACGCTTATTATCTATCTAACTTTACAAATCAAAAGCAAGTGAAAAAGAGAAACACCAACATGCCTATCCCTTGACGTACCAACACCTTCGCCAAAGCGGTTAAGTGTGGCTTTCAAACCGCGTCTCACCTTCCCACCACAACACCACAAAACCTAACTTTGGCCTAAAAAGAGCCACAACCTACGGCACGTGCCGGTCCACACCCCTCACGTGTGGGTTCATTTTTTTTTTTTTTTTTCCCTCTCTTTTCCCTTGAATGATAAGCCGATGTTCTTGGCTTTCCCTAAGCGCCATCTACGACCCCTACCGTATTTTGCCATCTTCTCGTTAGCCATGGAAGTAGAGGCGCCTAGTCGATATGACCTAAATAGCCCCACCAACTTTGGTTATCTTTTAAATAAGATAATTATTTATTTTTGGGCAGGGACATTAGGGAATTTGAAGTGCGTATGGTGGCAGCTTTGGATCACTTGAGATGGACTCTCTACTGACCTTGTCTTTATTATATGTCATTCATCATATTTCCATAGTTTTTTCCGTAGGTTTCCAAAGGATGGAGAAATGCTTTTTTCGAGAATAGACACTTACTTTGAAAAAGGGGACGATCTCGTCATTTTCACGATAGAGGAATAACGAAAACCGGGCGCTTTCCCAAGCCGTAATCGTCGCCGACGATGAGAAGGAACACTACAGGGGCTTGTCTCGTGGATGGTATGAAGCACGGAGCCAATTGCAGCGCATCAATTTCGTTTGAAAACTCGAGTTTCAGTAAGATATGATGTACACTTCAAACAAATAACTGGCTCCATGCGATGAATGAAAGTCCGGCGAGTATTTTCCTCGATAATACAAGTGAAGAGGTCCGGTGTACATACTTGTTTCTCCTTGAAAAGTTCCCATGGGACTAAACTACCCAAAACCTATCGTTTTCTATGCAAAGGTTGTATTTGGTCATCCCAATAACCCAAGTCTTTCTCCTCTACGCTTGTGTTGAGTTTTCTTTTTTGTTTTCTACTACTTGGGTGTAATTTATTCGATCTAGATATCATTGTCACGATGAAGTACAAACAATATATCCATAGAAAAAAACCGTAAAATCATCATATAGGTGCATTGAAAAGGAGGGTGATGAAGGAAAGAAGAACAGCGACCTCTTCTCTGCTCTCTCTCTCCCTCTCTCTCTGGGTTGGGCTTGGTTCATATTGAGAGAGATATCAGTCCCCCACCAAAATAAAATAAACAAACAAACATATTTCCCTTCATATTAAATATTGTTCTCTACCCTCCTCTTTGCACAGCGCAATTTGTCCCAAGGAAATAAAAAGGAAAAGGAGAGGCAAGAGAGAGAGACAGAGAGAGAACACTCACTGCAAAGAGCAGCAAAGAGAGATAGAAAAGGAGAGAAAGAGAAAGATGGAGACGACAGAGGGACAAACGCAGAGGGAGAGAGATAGAGCGGGAGAGAAAAAGAGATAGTGGAGGAATTGAAGAAGCTTTCAATACCACAGAAGGGAAAACGATGTCTGAGAGATTTTACATCCTTTCATGCTCTGCAGCTCTTGAGAGGTATATACTCAGGTATACACACGTACATACACACCCACATATATATATGAGATTGAGGCGCAGTTTGAGAAAAAATGATGAAAGTGAAGTGAAAGAAGCAAGAGATTCCAAGATTTTTTGCCTCTTCACCCTCTTTCCTCTCTCGACTGAACAAGTTCTTTGTCTTCCCTTTTGTTCAGTCCTGCAAGTTCTTTGGGTTTTCTAATGGAATTCAGATTGATTGAATCATGGGTTCTTCTTGGTTTTGATTCTTGAGCTCTGTAGGTGCGTGTACGGTGTGATCCAAGGTTGAATTGGGGCAACAGATCAAGAACTGTCATCAAGGTATAGAAGAATTGTGAGAAGAGTGAAATAGAGATCACTTGGGTGTGGCTGGCTAAGTTGTTAAAAAGAAGGCAAAGATAGAGAGCGAGAGAGAGAGAGAGAGAGAGAGAGAGATGATACTGATATGGGCATAGCAACACCACCGCTCCTACCGATCTCCTCCCACACCAAGGCTCACCACCATCACTCAATCGCAATCTCCAACCCCGCCAAGTCTATGTCCCAAGACTATCACCACCCCAGCATCTTCGCCTTCCCGAATAACGGCTTCGAGCGACCCGATGTTGCCGCTGCCTCCGCTGCCACAGACCAAGAGCAGCAGCACCATGTAGCCCAGCAGATCTGCCGCGACAAGCTTCGAGTGCAAGGCTTCAACCCGCCTCCTCCACCACAACTGGTTGGCATGGAGGAGGAACCAGGTGGGCTGCCTGCGTACGAGACTGCCGGGATGCTATCCGAGATGTTCAATTTCCCTCCCGGCGGCGCAGCAGCAGCCGAATTGCTGGAGCAGCCGATGGCGTCAGGCTATCGGGGGGCCCGGCCATCGCTGCCGACCGGTGAGTGGTACGGCTCGAAAAACCCAGGCGTATATAGCCGAGGAGAGAGCAATATGTCACAGCAACATCACCATGCTCACCATCATCATCAGCAACAGCAGCAGAATCAGATTTCGAACATGAATGCGGAATCAGCAGCAGCCATGCAGCTTTTCCTCATGAACCCGCAAGCGAGGTCGCCATCGCCTCCCACTCCTCATCACCACCATCATCATCCACCACCAACCTCCTCTTCAACCCTCCAGATGCTCCTCCCAAACCCATCTCCCCCGCCTTCCCTCCAAGGGTTCCATGTGTCCGGCTCAGGCAGTGCCACCCCCAATTACGGGGCTGGCATGATCCCCCCGGCTCAATTCACTTGGGTCCCTGATGGCAGCAGCGCAACCGCAGCCCAGCTCAACAACCCTAGCGAGATCTCTGGGGCGGCGGTCGTGGAGGGCCAAGGCCTATCGCTGTCGCTATCGTCATCACTGCAGCACTTGGAGGCTGCCAAGGCCGAGGAGCTGCGGATTGGAGACAGTGGCTTGCTGTTCTTCAATCAAACCGGAGGAGGCGGGTCAGCTAATTCTTCAGCTTCAGCTTCTGCTGTCGCTGCCTCTGTTCAGTACCAAAATCAATTCAAGAACTTGGGAGTGCATAACTTGCAAAGCCACCACCACCAAGTCCATGTCGGCTATGGGTCATCTCCGTCTTCTTCGTCCCTCGGGGTTGTCAACGTGCTGAGGAATTCGAGGTACCTCAAGGCCGCTCAGGAGCTGCTGGAGGAGTTTTGCAGTGTGGGAAGAGGCCAGTTCAAGAAGGGCAAGTTTGGGAGGAACACAAGCTCATCAAACCCTAGCTCAAACCCAAGCAATAACAACACTGGTAGCGCCGGTGCCGTAGGTGGAGGCGCTTCTTCGTCGTCATCGAAAGACATCCCTCCTTTATCGGCTGCTGATAGAATGGAGCACCAGAGGAGGAAGGTCAAACTTCTATCGATGCTTGACGAGGCATGTCAATTAAACTCTCTCTCTCTCTCTGGTTCTCTCTCCTGTTCTTCTCTCTTAGAGTCATGCATGAGCATCAGCATTACACAACAATTGCGAATTATGATTTGTTTAAGTCGAATTATTGTTAATCTCCCGCGACAAACAGAAAACACCGACCTTTTGACATTAAGTGAATTTTTTAAGGCGCCAAACAGGGAGAAAGCCGGCTAATTCCGATATTATAGAGTTTGATTTCTCATGGTCTTCTTTGCTTCTACCGTATCTTCGTTCTTGCTTCAGATTGATCATTTTTGAGTTCACACACATGGATGGTGGTTGAAGAAAACCCTCTCAGACAGTGCTTGCTGCTGCTTTTTTTTTTTTTTTCATATAATTAGAGCCAAGATTACATGGAAAATCAAGTGAAAAGCCACCAATAATTGTTATGAGTCATCCTTCTTCTTATTATTACGCAATAAGGTGGTTAAGATAGTGCTCCTGCAGCAACCAGCAAGAGATCTACTGCGCACCTATCATTGGCCAAAAATAAAAAATAAAAAAAAGCATTCACAGACACTCGATTTATTTATACCATGGTTGAATTGACTTGCGGAGGTTCTCTTTCAAATTGATTTCTCTGTCTTTCTACGTTAAATTCTCCTTCTGTACGATGCATGTAAGCATCAAACAATCCTGTCGCTTGTGTCTGTACACTGGGAAGGGAAAGACACAGAAGAAAACGAGAGAGAAACGAGTGGAAAATATTGAGAGTTATAACATTGTTTTCTCTTTTGATAATAATGATGATGGTAATAATGATAATCTGAAAGAGTTGACGAACATTCTCTTCATTATATTTCGTTCCCCGATCATATGAACTACCAAATCACATCAATGCCCTTTCGCTCCATCGTGACCTGATTTTTTTTTATATATATATTTTTTCTTCTGTTTTTCTATGAATTAGTAAAGCGAGTGCATGTGCATTCTTGTTTAGATCTCTGTCCAATTCAGTTCATAAATCATGGAACGCGAACATTGTGACCAAAGCAAAAGAAGAATGAATTACATAGTTCCTTTTTTTGCAGGTGGAGAGAAGATACAACCACTACTGCGAGCAGATGCAGATGGTGGTGAACATGTTCGACCTCGTGATGGGCTACGGGGCCGCAGTCCCCTACACCGCCCTGGCGCAGAAGGCCATGTCGCGGCACTTCCGGTGCCTGAGGGACGCGATCGCCGCCCAGCTGAAGCACAGCTGCGATCTGCTGGGTGAGAAGGATGGCGCAGGCGGCTCCGGCATAACCAAGGGCGAGACACCGCGGCTCAAGCTGCTCGACCAGAGTCTGAGGCAGCAGAGGGCATTTCACCAGATGGGGATGATGGAGCAAGAGGCCTGGCGGCCGCAACGGGGCCTGCCGGAGCGGTCTGTCAACATACTGCGCGCCTGGCTCTTCGAGCATTTCTTGCATCCGTAAGTTCCCCCTCCGTCTTCTTCGCGCATAATTTTACCTAAGTTGCGGGATGGAACGTCTTCGCCATAACACTAGTCTTCAATGTTAGTGCATTAATAACTCTGGGGTTTATGCATGCATGCAACTTACTAATCGACATTATTCCTAATATACCCTCTCCAATGATGATTAACATGCATGTTATGTACAAGTTGAATAAAGAGCCTTTGTTTTTGTGTGGAATGGGAACCGAGTCAATGCTTTGGTTGCCCATGACTTTATTACAGGGAGGCATTGATGATGCTTTAATTGGTGAATAGGACTATGAAAAGTGAAAATTATATCTCTCTTTTTTTTTCTTTAACTACTTTGGCTTTTTTTGTTGTTTGTTTGTTTGTTTGTTTTTAGGGTTTTCTTAAATAAGAAAAGAAATGCAGTGTCCTTGGACGTTGTCTCGTCGGACAAAAAGCTGCCTAAATACTTCACCATTTGCGCTCTCTCTCTAAACCTGTGGGCCCTCCCATGGCTGACCACCATAAAGATCAGTTATATCGAAAGAAGATCCTTTATTTTTGAAGCATAATCTTCTCTGACCCGCCCGATCTTTGTCTCGAAACACTGTCCTATCCCTTCTCTCTTCTTCTTCTTCTTCTTCTTCAACTCTCTGTTTTCTCAACAATAAGCTCACGAAACCGATGTACTTATCAACGTAACACCGAGTTATACATTTAACATCTACAAAGAACTCGAATGTGCCGTTAACTATATCGATCTCGGGCATGGACAAACAAAGGAGGAGATTAATCAACAATAATGCTAGGGATAATGCATGGGTGATGTATGAATGTGAAGAGACAGAGATAGATAGACAGATTCAGTAAGTTGCAGGCGTGTCCTTCTCTTCTTTACCTCTGCCAAGTGCAGCAGCTGATCTTTTAGACTTTTAGATTCTCACGCCCCATGCAGAGAAAGCACAGAGAAAGAGAGAGAGTAGGGTTGTGCTATGTAAGGATCTGTGAAAGTAAATGAGCGAGAAAGAAAGAAAGAAAGAGGAGAAAAAGATTCGTCCTTTTTATCATTTTTGTTATACAGTTTTCGGGTGATGAGAAGAGCCCTCTCTGATGTCATTTTCTGGTCTCTTTCTCAGGTACCCAAGTGACGCTGATAAGCATCTGTTGGCTCGACAGACTGGTCTCTCCAGAAACCAGGTTCGTCCTTTCTTCTTATGACATCATGTCTCTCATGGCGCTTAAATGCAAAGTTAAACCTTTTATGTGTCCCTTTTGATCACCCGACCCCGCGCTAAACAAAGAATCGTGTTCTTATCATATGTGTCTGATGCTTTAAAATCTCTTACTACGATGTGAGGAATGAGATGCCCCATTCAAAACTAACTAGATCGCCGTGCGTTTCATTGCACTCCGACATAAATTCAGCTTTTCACAAAAGAAAATTTAAGCGTTTGTTGTATACAATTACACGTATATGAATTTATTATTTTTTCTTGTCAATGAGATATAGTCTGAACTTGCATGGATTTGGGTCTTTATCAGTGTGATGCCATTGAAAAAGAAGAAGTGAAGTTATTATAAATTTCCTCTTTTTTCTTCTTTCATGTTGGTTGAGTTTTTGGGTCTCCTTGGATTCTATAGTTTTTACCTACACCGGGACATAAATTCTGTGACCACTTGAAAGAACTCGACATAATGAGAGGCGCAGGCAAGTACACAACAGCTAGAGATGACAACCTTTGCAGCTTTGTTTTCCATACAGACAACTCTCTCTCTCTCTCTCTCTCTCTCTCTCTCTCTCTTACTTACACCTCGTGTGGCATTATCCTCACCCACACGCACGACCAACTCTCTTGAAAACATAGAAGAGAAATATGAGAAGAGACTTTAAAAACCAAATTAGAGCTGTCCATTAAGAAGTCAACCTTTAATTTCTTAGTATAGCAGGGAATTTTTCCATGCACGTTTAAACCTTGACTAATGGAAAATGTTCGGTTTAGGTACATTTAATATCAACTTTTGAGCTTGATAGAAATTTTGGCTTACTATTCCGTGTCCATCGCCAGTGTATAAATATAACACACAGAGCAAAACCCTAAATACATCAAGACTGATTCACAAAGATGGGTTGCTAAATGATGTGATTGTTTCGAATGGGTACTGAATGTGATTTACTTGCTTAAATGTTTCCTTTTAGTTCGTCACAACGTTGTAAGTTAATTTCGCAAACTTAATCTTATTGCTTGCACTATAAATATAGGAACAGCTGTTACGTAATTATTGCTCTTAGTGTGGTAAAACATCCAATCGAAGTTAGAGAATCTGTTGCTATCCCATGCATACCTTAGAAGCTATTCTCCCTCTACTGACTTTTTTTTCTACGTCAAATAGCTATAGTATGACTGAGCCTATTAGAATTTTAGGGTTTTCTACCTTCAATCTTGAGCTTTCCAAAACAAGGCGCGATTGCGTAAAATTCACGAACTTTAGGGTTTTCTCAATTGTGTCTTGAACACTAAATGTTATCATGTTAAAAAGTTAAAAAAAAAAAATGAAGATCGCGAATAGAGAAAGACAAATGGTATCAAAGTTGCGTTTAAGATGAGGAAGTAAACACTCTTGGTAAGAATAAATAACTTCATATTAGAGAAGTATATATATTCAAATCACAATGGTACAGCTAGTGATGGTTTATGCCAATAATGAAAAGTATAAATAATGCGGAATTAGTGGTACAGCTATGGTGTCATTATCGTCGTTATTATAATGTTGCTGCCACAATGGTGCTACTTAGGAGTTTGGTGTTACTAACTACCCACCTCTAATCTCGTGGGCATGACTTCAGCTTAGGGAAGGCAAAAAATAATTCAACAAGTTAATAACTACAAGAACCACCAACCTCTTGCTATAAACGTGTGACAATGACTAATAAGCCTTGTGCTATAAAGAAACCGTATCCTAGCTAGCCCAAATTAATATGAGTCATCACAAACCCGAACAATTATCATCGTCATCAATGACTTGTTAATTATCATCCTTATCAACGTCTTGTTTAGAGTAATTGTTAAACACACTAAACGAAGAAATCATTTCGATTTTTCGATACTTTGATTACATATAGCACAAGAACGGAAACTTTTCTTTAGATTTGGTTACTCAAGTTAAATGGATACCTTTCTATTACCTGCATATTCCTTGAAACCCTCGATTTTGTGAAGTTTAAGAATGTTCTAACGTATTTGGGGTTGTGAATCTTTGCGAAAAATTAAAAAAAAAAAATCTGGCAGGTCTCGAACTGGTTCATTAATGCCAGGGTCCGGTTGTGGAAACCCATGGTGGAGGAGATGTACCAGCAAGAGGCCAAAGATGAAGATGAGGACGATGATGATCACCAAGCAGAGCGATCGGAGAGCTCTAGGAACAACAACCTCAGCGCTAGCGGCCATGCACAAACACCAACGCCTTCCTCCATCGCACCACCGCCCATTAATAACAACACCAACAACAGCAGCAGCAGCAACAACGCATCAGCAGCGCCAATGAGAAGATCCGAAATCAATGCCCCTGAAAGCGACCCTTCACTTACACCCACCATCAATATACACGCCTTCCCGGAGACCCAGGCCACCACCACCACCCTCCTCCAGGCCACCACCGCCATGATCTCCTCCGCCGTCCAGGCGGCAGGGCCGGCACACATGATGGATGACCCGTGCCGCCGCCCCCCCGGCGGCATCGGTGCAGACATCGGGTCCGCGCTCATCCGGTTCGGGACCGCCGCGGCGGCCTCAGGCGACGTGTCCCTCACCCTAGGGCTCCGCCACGCCGGGAACGCGCCAGAGAAGAGCTCTTTCTCAGTCACCGATTTGGGCGGCTACTGATTAGTAATTAAATTTTCTTATTCTCCCCTATCATCTTAGCTACCTTCTTGAAAAACAATTTTAGAAAAAGAAAACCTTCTGTTCTCCTTCCATTATCATTAATTTAGCTTAAAAAAAAAAAGACAAGATACATCAACCTCTCCAAGAAAAACGTCTGTACATTGTCTTACTAGCTAGTAGGTAGTTCTTGAATTTCAGCGAACTTCCTATATTGTAACACTGTATAGTAGCTAGAGCATCATTATTTGTCTTTGGGACTATGACTTCTCTGTGCTCTTTGTGAGCTCTCCAACTCCTAGCTCTCTTTTTTTTCTTCTTTTTCTTTTTGGGGAGTTAAATCTTAGGTGCAAGAAAGTGGGTGTAAGAAAGACACTTGATAGCTCCTATAATTGGTAAAAAATGGGTGATTGCTATCTGTTGGTCTGATAATGACTGGAAAAAGGAAAACCCTGTAGACATCTAGGGCTGCATTATTGTCATTTTTTTTTACACTTGCTGTGCAGAACGTGACCTTTTACTGTGCAAGTGGGAAAAAGCTATCTCTCTCCCAAAGTCCACATCAACTGCTATCGAATCTAGGGTTTGATAAACCTTGGACGGATGGTGAAATTGATGCGGGGTAGCTCGTGGGATGGATCTGTCGCATGCTATTGCTATAGCTGTCCATGACTTGGTACCATATTATAGACATGACCACAGCTATGAGCCCCATCATTCATGGTACTGCGAAGGTTTTTCCCATTCTTAAGACTGCAATAATGACAAACTGCGAGTTTAAAGTCATCGGCTCGAAAGCATGACCTTCCTAACGAGGAGGGTATGATGAAAGATATTTAATTAGAAAAAAAAAATTGAAAAAAAGTGTGAAGAATTTTAAGACATGCACATAACAGTCAAAACTTACAGAAAGTTCTGACAATGGATTCGGTCGCACGATTTTTTGGTGAAATTAGCTTTCTCCTCGCCCCCTCAATTGACTTTAAGAGCCAAGTCACTTAATTACTTAGAATTTTACTAGCATAATAAAATATTATGAGCCATAAATTCTCAAAAAAGATCACACAATAATTTTTAGCTAATTGTTATGTATTTTTCGTGACCCAAAATAGACTATTAGTATAATATTGAAACATGGGCATGGGCACTTCCTACTTCAACGACCTTCATAAGAAAGACTTCAACTCTTGAAATAATTTTTTTTTATCCACATTTACGAATGCTATGTATTATGTGGTGTGAATGTATTTGTATCATTTTCTTCCAATTACTAAATGATTTAAGTATTTCGTAACGAAGTGATTTGTACTCAATTCTTCAAATGTCAATTCCTCGCACACATGCAATGCGTGCGCACATTTGCTAGTGCTTTAATTGTTGCAACATACTCTTTACAAAAGATGAATAAGAAAGCCACAACTATGGGCAAAGTTCTGAGGAATACATGCAAGAAGTCTTAGGATACTAAGGGTAGTCATTGAAAGCTCTCTTTAACCTATTGAAAGCAACTGAAAACTAGATAAGCACCAAAGATGAACGCACTCTACTTCTCTTAGAAGTGATCTAAACCCTTGAAGTCCTAAGTTTCCTAATCCCAAACGTTCATTCACCTCGTTATATCAACACTAAAGCTTGATTTTCTTGCCTCCTTCCGGTTAATGTTGTGTTGAGATTTCGGTTGCAGGTCAAGTCATCCTTTCCCCATTGCACGCGTGAACAACATTCGATGCTCAAATTTTTGTTTTTTGTTATTAGTGCAATCAAGTGATATCTTGAATCAACTTTCATCTAGAAAATATGGTTTCTACAAAGCCAGCTACGTGATTTTCTTGTACATTTCGTACTCAATTAGCCAAAGGTAGTAGCTTGATATAGATTAGGCTTCACTTTTTATAGAGCGATACCGTTTGTCTCAAGAAGCATGAAGAAGAATTTACTTATCTGGTCTACTTTGCTGCATAATGAAGTATCCTTATGTAGAAAATTTTACCGACAGTAAACCCAATAATAAGTCTATAAACCGATCGACGTCCTTTTGTGAAAGGTCAAATAACAATTCGGAACGTCTTTGCATCGTTTCAGTAGGAGAAACATTCGGTCATTACGAGAATGATCGGAAAAGGGAATTGAGAAAGAAATATGAGATCTTGCCACATGAAGAAGATCATCTGCTCAGTGACTGGTGGCACCAACATGCCAGGTCACAACCAAAAACACTGGGCAAGTACTTCGGTCCCTGTCTATCTCATCATATAAAGGCACAAATAAGGCAATGTTAGGATCGTGTTGAGCTTTCAGATGCAACAAACGCAATCGATAGCTCCTTAAAAATCCCAAAATGAAAGTTTCCCTAAGCAACAGGTGCTCTTTACCTAAAGAACACCACAACCAACAGAAAGCACATTGCCTTAAATTCTTCATTCACAAAGGTTGTTGTCCTGCAACTTTCAGGCTCAGTTACTTTCGAGATCGAGGGGGAGGGGTGTCAAGATTGTCTTTGGAAGAATTATTTTCTAAGCTCAAAAGTCAGACAATAATGATGGGTGAACGTGAGTAAACCTCAGAGAGGGTGGACAGAACAAGGCCTCTGCGTGAAGCCCCAGTCTTTCCTTTTCAAATGAGCAGGTGTTTCGCTGTCATTTTCAGCTGCGGCTGCAGCTGCAACGTTTAGCATCATTCACCGAGCTCGATCTGAAGCTGATGCTTCCCTCTCTTTCCCCTTTTTTTGTCTCTTCTTTTGTTTACTCCAGGAGCTGATGCCTTGAAGAAAGCAAGAAATAAGGTGTGACAGCAACCCCGGGGGCAAGGAATGTGTTATTAAGCGGGTGAAGACTATTTCGATTTGCGGTAAACTGGATTACGGGATGATTCGAGTGTCCCGAAGATACTTATTAAGCATACCTAATTGATGATAGTAAGTGTTTCGTTTATCAAAAGGTGACTTTTTTTCCTGACTACATCTCTTTATGGAGAAGTGCATGGTTCCCTAGAGTAGTGATCCCTTAACTAGCCTTGAATTTCTTACTTTTTAGGGTTAATATCACAAAAAAAAAAAAAAAAACCCAAGTTATGCCCACTGTGATAAATATACTCCGAATTTTTTTTTTTTTTCACTAAAATTTCTAAACTTGCCTATTATGACACATACCCCACAAACTGAAATAGAG
This sequence comes from Rhodamnia argentea, assembly GCF_020921035.1. Lineage (NCBI taxonomy): Eukaryota > Viridiplantae > Streptophyta > Magnoliopsida > Myrtales > Myrtaceae > Rhodamnia > Rhodamnia argentea. The sequence continues at coordinate 12,000,400 of NC_063160.1, read as the reverse complement.
GGCATATATGCTCCACATGAATAAGTTTGGGTTTCTTCACAACACAAAAAAAAAAGTTGAGGGCATTTGTGTCCTAGTGCCATATTTCAAGGTTTTTTTTGTCATACAAAAAAAAAAGTTTGCGGTACTTGTGTCACACGGAGCATAATTTTGGGTTTTTGGCGGTATTTGCCCTACTTTTTTATTTTACGGTTTTTTTGATTCATTTACAGCTATCAAGGGATTAATGGCATGGACCAATGAAGAGGGAGAAAAGAAAAATTAGGTGAAACCTCTAGGGATTGACATGCTCAGAGGAGCATCGTCTGATGTTCCTAGGTTTTAGAGCTCTCTACCTCTGAGTCGAAAATAAATTTGGGTTGCTGAGATGAGATCAATAATACTAATAATGTTATTAACAGTTAATTAGTGTGATATAAGGACACTAGTAGGTATTTTTCAACAACAAAATCTTTGGAAAGCTAGAGTCCTCGTACACTGATAAACCAAATCCTAGTTAAAATGAGTGATTTTCGAGAATATTTGACCAAAACACTTTCTTTTCACAAAAGTAATGGCCGAAACAAAGCACGCCGTCATCGCATTGGCAATCTTCTAACGTGTTTCCCGACCCTACGACCATAAGAGTCAGGTTCGCACCATGCCGATCGAAAATTTTTAGCCCACTCCGGTGATTACTCTGAAAAGGATTCGAACAACTGATCTGGAACACGACCACAGTAACTTCATCAATTGTACACACATCTAGGGGCAGCAGTTCGCAGAAGGGGGAACCCTACTAACAATTTGGATCAGATTTGAATGATGGATTCTGGACCAGAAGACATTAAATGTGCCCTAAAATCTGTAACCATCTCATCACTGCCATTCAAAAATCAATGCGTGTGACATAAATGTGGCACTTGTGGGGGGTGGGTGGCTGTTCTCTGAGCTCCTTTGGCTCTAAGATTCATAGATAGATCGATCCATAGATAGAATCATACAGCAGCAGATGGGCTCCAAAAATTTCCCAAGAATGATTCATTTGTCTTGCCTGAAGACCCAAAATCAAATTCCCGAAAAAAATTCAATGTTGTGCAGAAACTGAGCCAAAAATCGACATAGTGGTCGTAAATATCAAAATCAGGACATCTGAGAAAAAACCCAATTTTTTTTTTTGAAAAACAGAGGAGGGTCGAGCCAGGATCAGGCTGCTGAGGAACAAACAATTTGAGTGGACCATATTGCTCTCTCTGTGTTTTTCTTGATCTTGCTGCTAGAGAAAGGTACCCATCGGATCCAAATCCAAGGACTGTCCACCAACCAGATACTGGAGTCCAGGGCCCCCCCTGATTAGGAAATTTAATTGTGTGTGAAATTTTTTGGTTTTTTTTCGGGGCTAAGGGCCCCACTCTTTTGGCTTATTTGAGTTTCTCACCCCCTCCCCATTTCTTATAATTCAATTTTGTTCCTATCATGACATTGTAGAGCTGTTGGGGAAGACATTAATGATAAATGATAAGAATAGCCATAATAAGTAACTTTCTGTGAATGGTGGCAGGCTACAGGTGGGGTTGGGCCATGTGAGGGAGAATGGCTACATCATAGGAAGGGCCTGGTCAACACATAAAGATTAGTAATTAATAGTCAAAAATCCAATAGGCAGTAGTAGATGAAATTTTTCCATGAGATGGTCAATTTCCCCATCAGCAATGTGATTTCGTCAGCTAGTGATTGTTTAGCTGATTCCTTGGCATGCTCTCTCTTCTTTTTTTTTTTTTTTTCACTTTACTAGGTTAATGTCCTTATTGATGGTATGTGTTATTTACCTTCTGCAATTAAGAAAAGAAGTTCAAAATGAAATTTTTTTTTTACTCCCCCTCGTATATTTAGTTCGTGACCTGGATTGGACTGGCTGAAAACACCAAAACAGGTTTATTTCTCTACTACAATTTATACGGCTAATAAGGACGAGACCGATGCTTTAGAACTGTTCTGACTATAACGGTAAAATGTCGCAGTCGCGCCCTTCAAATGTAGAGCTGTAAGTTTGATTCTCGTCGGGGAATTATGCGCCGACATGTGTGCAAAACAAAAGAGTTAATCACGCCTTGCATTAGGAATACTAACATTTCGAATGTACCAAGGGTTCCATGAACGGTCACGCCTCTTGCCCTTTAATTGATCCAAGAGAAAAAGTAGGAGACGCGCCTTAAAAGCTTTGCTTCGAAGAGAGAGAGAGAGAGAGAGAGTCGGTTTATGCAAATGTTTAGTGTTGCAAAACTAGTGTTTGGTGTTCTTTTCATCGCTTCACCGTCGATTTAGTCATGTTATCAAAGTTAGATGGCATATCCTTTTCTTCGGATGCCAATTCTGAGAAACAGTGACAATGCGTCGTAACAAGATGTGTGCTTACGTGCTACATCAATGTCCGAAAAAGTGTGCAACTCTAATGGTTGTGATGGAGATTAGTGTGTGATCCTCCTAGTATTTTAAGAAAATGACTTCACTGTCCTTTGCATCTTCTTAACTTGTCTTCCTTTGCTGTGTTTGAGAAGGTGTCAAATCAATTTAAAATAAGGGTGTGTTTGTTTCACGGAAAATTTAAAATTTAAAATAATATTTTTCAAAAAATGATTAGTTATATCATTCAGAAAAATAAGTTAAAGTGACATGTTTTCATTGCCGACAACAATTTATGTCTAATTATTTTCATGATTGGTCATAAAATATTTTTCATTCATTCATTCTTGTAAGGGATACAAACAATATGTTTTTTTTTTTTGGAAATATTTTTCAAATCTTGAGTCGCAACCTGAAAAAAAAAAAAAAAAGCAAATAAAATAGGTTGACTTTGCTTTCTAGTACTTGGCACCAAACTATTGAACTCTACATCATCAACAGTCTCCATCTGACATCGGATTCTTATGATTCCAATCGAATAATGCGTCTAAGGCAAACAAACATAATGAAATGCTACGAGCAATCCTAGTCTGAATGTATTCAAAGAGGCCACATCTCAACATATTTTTGTTGGTTTTCGATTTGGCCTAGTCCGTTTTGGAGCTATCCTGGTCGGAAGTTCGACATTCATTTGCTTGCGCATATTCAAAACCTTCCAAAATGAACATGTGTTCACATGCATAGTCGTTTTAAATTTTTTCCGCAATTTTTATTATTATTGAGGAATTGTTTCCTGCTTTAGAAGAAAAGTATAGAGTCAATTAAGGAAAAATTCAGGATAAATCCCGCTATAAATGTGAATAAATAGAGAATTAATTGACTTTTTAAACTAAGTTTTGAATAATGAACGAGCTCGCTAAGTCTAAATTAAAAGTAGGCTAGTCTAGGCGGCCCAATGAAATGGTCCAATCTCCCTTTTCAGGCCTCATGATGTTAGGGACCGGGCTTTAAGTCCATCCGGGCCCAGTCAACTAATTGCATTCCATTTTCTTGCTTGCCAAAAAAAAAAAAAAACACTCTAAGATATAAATGCATACAATAAAACAAGGGTGGTGAAGTATAGTTCTAGTCTTCCACGTTTTAGCATTTGTCTAAATCGAGTCATCTAACTTTCTCGATTCATGCAACCAAATTGTTCGATCAATCGCTCTCACTGAACCGTCGTGTTAATCAATGACATGGCATTGTCGGTGCGACATGTTAAGGTGGATGTAAATTAGTGCCGTTTTAGCAAAAAGCAAATTGGGAAGAATAAGAAAAGAGAAATCCTATTTTGATAATGTTGGTAACAAGATGCAAGGGAAGCGCACAAAGCAAGAACATTTGAAGACTTGATTTGATAAAATAAAACCTAGAGGACTAAATCGCACAAATCAAGAACGCTTTAAGACTTGAATGGACAATAAAACTAGAGGACCAAATCACACAAATTGATGGCAATAGAGGACTTGATTGCATAATATATGAAAGTTCAAGAACCAAATCGCATGTACACAGAAACGTTGGACGAAAAATGTCCTTAACCCTTTAACATAGGCAACTATCTTGGCCTACCCTCGCTCTCAAAACCTCCTGCTCTGATAATCGTCCAGTTTTGCTTACCGCGATCGAATGGGATTATCGAAGTGATCTGAAAGGTCAATCAACCCAACATTTCATCCAAAAGAATGACAAAGTATAGTCTTTAATGATGGACTTGGATTGGAAGCATGCTAAAAGAAAACCATGTCAAATAGACAAGTTGAACTTACCATCTCGCGTCAGATTCTAACTTTTCTATGCATTCATATTTCAGCTCGTGCCACATAAACTTGCCCGTCCACTATTGTGAGTCTAGAGACAAGCCGGGTCACTGGAATCTACTGTTCATGTTACGTGTCCCTAATACATTCTATGAGAATAACCAGAGACGTGTGACAAGAACCTGGACAAATCCATTCTCTTTTACCTCTCCAATGAAGCTCAAAACTGGATTCCAAATCCATTCAAATTGACTCTTTCAGGGAAACCGAGAACCACTCGTGGGTTTGGAGTTTTAGCATGTCTAAAGCAACAGTGGGAGAGAGATGTCATCACAATCAAGGAACTGCCCAGAATACAATACAATCTTGATGAACGAGTTTCGTCGCAAGCTCGCTTTGAGAATGCAAAATGATAGAAATTAGCTAGAAACAAAGCGTTGCCAGGACAGGGAAGCAAATTAAGAAATGGCAATCAATGCAATCTTGAATAGTTAAGAAATTGAGTTCCGATACCCCCGGAGCGCCACCCCACTGTAGTCAGACCGAGCACGTACTTGTTAGATGATCAAACAATTGCATCAAGAAGCAACTTTCAAGCACGCTCCTCGGAAAGCTTCTATATACAAAGCAATTCACCGCATTTTCGGTCTAGAGCATCAGTGAATGTCCAGATGACTCAATGTATGGTCTTTGCTTCATTACGGACATCTAAGTTCTTCAAGAGGTCGGGCCTGGCACATCCAAGATTTCTTCTCTTTTCTCTACTCTTGCAATTTCCAGGTTGCATGAAGATTGCTTACTGAAATCCACTCAATTAAATCCTAAACAGAGCCTTGCTAGCAAAGACTTTTCTTTTACTTCCTTATTTCGGAGCTATCAAGCTATCTATGTGGAGAGAATTCCCCTGTGATTCCACATACGGCCTAACGAACGTACGTCGCCACCAGACCTCAAATGCCCTCTGAAGATTCGGGCAGTTATCGCCAGCCTTCAAGAAGCTGCCCAACCATGAAAGCAGAATGCTCTGCTGGTCCTCCAACGGTAGGGTCAATATTGTCCTACCGATCCCTTCTTCCACAACCTTACGATCGAAGGACCTACACCCGTGTTGCAACCAGCTGTAATCGTTGATCAATGGCTGCAACCAGGTCTTCAACAACATCTGGCGTGTCTCCTTGGACGGCAACAACTGCCCTCTTCCAATCCCAACAAAGAGCCGTGCTGTGATGCAACTCACGTGGTAGCGTGACATTACAGGAAGTTTCCCGTGAAAGATCGCCAGTTCTTGTTGGCAGGCCCACATGATGGCGAAGTCATCCGCCGCTTGTCTGTCAGCTAAAATCTCCAGCAGCCAAGTGAGGTTATCAGACTCCAAGGCTATCTGCTTCACCAATGTTTCTTTGCCAGCGATAGTGCTATCATCTGATTCCGGTTCAGTGGCTTGCTTAAAACAAGAGACTAACGCATTCAAACAGCTCCTGCACGAGTTATAGATGGCATCATTACAACTGGGAAGACTACCGTTGTTCTCCCTGAGGAGCTTCAGCACGATGGATTTCATCTCGCGTCGACCTCTTTCCTCATTACTCTTGAGAACCATGTCCATTATTTGAGAGAGTGTGTCTTTCGATGGAGCGGAGGCATTAGAAGAGACTCTCTTCAGTATGGGAGTGACACCAATGCCTTCACCCTGGAGGCGCAAGATGGACGAGACTACTTTCTCTTCTTCATCTTCGCCAACCCAAGGAACAGCTTCCAAATATTGCATGCATGAGTGTATGCATTGGTTGAAGCCGAGTGCTTCTGCGACCTGTGAAAGGCATTCAATATGTGTCAAGTTGTTGACATTACAGAAGCCCAGTTCGACATTCACTGAAAAGTTGGTCAATGATTTAAAAGAAAACAAACGCAAGGCAAGTGATTTTGAAGTAACTTACCCAAAAAAAAAAAAAAAATACCACGATGACAATGCATCTTCAAGTGATTTGAGAGGATTTATTCAACAATCAGACTTCTTCGAATATCAAATACGCATGAGAACATGCAACCACAAAACATATAAACCCAGATACAATAGCCTTATCAGCTCATGGTGGGTTCAGTTAGGGAAAATTAACTTTCAACTGAACTAGGAGGGTTCCCGCTCAAAGTAGCCTCATATCTAATTGATATCACAAATTAACAAATTATGTTACAGGCTAATTATATGCTTTTTAAGGCTGACATACAAGGAAAAAAGAAAATTTAACAGCCTGATTGTCAGAATTCATTATTTCCAGGATGGGCACTTGCTGCACCGTGTGTATTTCATTTTCAATACTTCCCTAAAGAGACTTGTTAACTCATTAGACAAAACCAAACCTAGCCGTTTAAGCCGTTGGCCCTTTGCAATTTGATAAACCATTTACTCCATGTTTCTTCGCAAAGGTCCAGCAAGAACTATTATGTCTTCTATCCAACTAGCTTAAACCACGAATCTCGTCTATTGAGGGTATTCAATTTTGTAGAGTAAAATTAAGTTAGATACTCAATTTGATAAATAATAGATGTTTCAAATTTAAGCAGCAGAATTACAGGTCTGCTATAATCACTCAAGTCAATCAAAAAGCTCTTTTGCATGGACCACATGTAGCTCAAACTTGCTGCACGTATCCCTTGAATAGTTCTCAAAGCAGAGCCTTGAGGTTGAGACTAGTACCAATTACCATCATCACCAACCACTCAAATCAATGAAGCTAGATATTCAGATCTACCTTCACCATCAGCAACCACAAAACTAATAGCTCCTATACCTTGTAAGTGGCAATGAGGAGCTCTAATAATAGTAGCAAACAAGCTAGACACTATCATCTTGAGCCACCCCTAGGAAGAGACGCTAGAAACACAGCTTATAGATCCACAATAATGGTGCATGAGTCTATTAACTGTTTAACTAGATGTCCCATCAATTTTAACCCAATAAACGATTAAGCAAGGGCTAGACCACTATGTGCTAATCCTGTCACACACGACTCATCCAATTAATTTTACAACTTGATGTCCCACCGTGTGGTCGTAAGTGGCAAGGCATTTGCTCAATTACACATATATCATCATAACCAAGCAATTCACCTCAGAGCATCCAAAGCATAATTTAAAAAAAAAAAATAAAGAACTTGCAGGATCTCTTGAGATCAATCATCCAAATCCTAAAGCTTCCACAGCCCCATTTATGTCCATTCAGCTATGTACCCATGCTACGTTTCAGTAAATATTCAGCTGCTGACATGATAATTCAAGTGCTCTTAGGTTACAAGAAATCTACGAACTCAAGTATATTGACTCAGTAAAAGTACAACTACTTTCTGTGACGAATACCTAGTGATCCATTGATATTTGCTAGATTAGGGAAGTGTTGTCTACAGGGACAAGTGTTGGCATCATTACTGCAACAGTGCTATAGGAGTTGGTGTTGATCAATTACAATCTCTAAAAAGAAATCCAGAAACCCCTCTGTTGCAAAATTCTAAAGAAATGTACAGAGTAATCAACCAGTATTATCAGATAATCACAATAAAGAGCTGACTGTCAAAAAGGACAACAGATGAACAATGAAGTCATATTTGGGGCATGTTCACATTATTCAAACAAGAGGTGGCTCCAGAAGCTCTCTGCAGTCTAAATACTCTAGATTAAATTAATGATTGAAGTACATAAATTACATCATTAAATCATGTAACCAATAGAAGAAGGTCAACATATGGAAATGCAATGCATAAGCAAATGGAAACCTAACCGCTTCAGACAGGTTAATTTTCTGGTTAGCAGCTCCAAGAACCCGTGAGTTGATAAGTGAACAACAAAGCGCGCTTAAATACCCTACAAGCTTTATGAAGAGGTGCTCTTGAGTCTTTCCCTAATCAAAATTCCACAGGAGGGCCCCCGTGGCCTCTCTACAATTTGATTGATTGCAGATGCGCGGATGAAGGTCTTTATCATTGTTTTGTCTATTGTCTCATGGTCAAAAGAATTATATTATCCAACGATCGCCTTTTCCTCTTATGTCTTTGAAAGTTTGTAACTCTTCTAGCCTATATACTGAGAAACTTCAGTATTAAGAGCCTGGCTGAAAGGTAAACAAGTTAACAGCCTAGAAAGACCCAACCCAAATCTCAAGAGATATGGTAAAAGCTTGCCAACTAGGGGACCACCTTCTATCAATCAGATACTTCCAGACTCTGCCATTGCAATATGATCTGAATTTGTCCTAGCGTGGTCTAGTCGAATATCTAAGACATAAGACAACTAAATCAGGAAGCCTCACAGCCACCCTGGTACATGCCTCTCTTTCTTTCAACTCTTCTGCTGTACCTTCCAGTGCATCCAACCTAAGCAAATGGTCCTTACATGAAGTGTCATCAAAATTTACATAGTAATACCTGTTTATGCTTGGTATTCAAATTTGGCACAGCATCCACTGTCCAAGGAAACATGCAATGTCTCTGAATAACAGCTATGGGTTGCTGTAATATGAGAACGGCAAGCTCTTCTCTTTTTAAGAATCGCATGAAACAGGGAACAGTAAATGGAAACCCTCTCTATAAGCTAAAACAGATGGTAGCTTCTTCCAGAACGTATGAAAGAAAGTAAGTTTCTCCAGAAAATTACCAGAGAGAAACCATGAATCCTTGTTAAGCAAGAGTCAACTTCATCAAAATACTATTATGCATTGTTGAGCAATCGCTGTATAGAAAGGTAGAAAACAATGGAAGACTTGATTATGAATTACCTTAAGTATGCGTAGAACTCGGGGAACACTTTGCTTGATCATCCTCTGCTTCATATCTTTGCAATACATTAGTCCGACAGTTTCAACATATATCTCAGCATCCTCGCAATCATCAATTTGTAAACAGGGCAAGGCATCCTCTTCTTCCAGAAGCTTCTTGGCGAAGAAACTGCTATTCTCAACTAGAACATTCCGGTGGACACTTAACTTCACACAAAATCCCTGCTTCCCTAGCAAAATCACCTTCATATCACTAGTCCCAGGTTCACCAAACTCAATTGACACCTTCCTGGGCAAATGATCTGTTTTCGGTCTCGAAGTTCTCTCGGGAGCTACAGCTGCACTAACAGCAGGAGTGTCAGCCGCTGCACTTTGGTTCTCAGAAACCACTCCTGACCTCAATGGGGTCGATGTCGGCCTTTTCTCAGTCACTGGGATTTGTCTTTTTTGGAAATTAGACTTGTGTGGAGGTGAGGATGGTCTTGGCTTGTTTACAGAGTTTTGAACTTTGATGCTCTTCTGAAACACTGCAGGAGAGGGACAGCACCAAAAACCCTCTGGAGTAACAGCAATTGGAACGCTTTTGATCTTTGTCTGGCCTTGTTCCACCCTTGCAAGTCGAATTTCAGCCATATTTTCCAAAATTTACAGTAAGAGCATATGATGGTGATTCTATGGCTGAGCAGGCCACCAACCCCAACTGACAAAAACACTTAGTTTTCCAAGTTGCTACAGAAAGAAGACAATTTTCTACAGATATAGACACTGATGAGAGCACTTCAGAGACTATCAATTTCTTGGATTCTCAGATAACACAAAAGACTCTTTCTCCTCCTTAGCAAATCTTTGTCCTACTGCTAATAATGCCTGCAAAAAGAAACGGAAAAGGGATCAAGATTGAGTCCTGGAAGCGCATTCTACCTCAGAGAAAATGTTACCACTTTTCATTTCGAGAAAACAAGCCCAAAATATAACTAATCCCTGCAATCATAAAATTCGAACTACAGATAAGAAATTCTGTTCAATGTAGCCGAAGGAGGCTATAACGCACAGTGTCAATCATGTATCAGCAGAAATTTCGTCAAGCGCGAACTTTTCACATGGACGTAGCCAGATATCAAGACACCAAAGAAACAGCTCAAGAAGATGTTACGCCTAGCCCAGAATCAAGAAAACAAGAACAAATTGAACGGGTCTCGTCACAGTCCTGAAAAGATAAGAATCTTGAAATAACAAGCTGAAGAGACTGACCTGGAACTGAAATTGGGGGCATTCTGAGAAATCCCAGTGAACCCATCTCTTATCTTAATCAATTTCTTCGAAGAAGTCCCAAAGGGTGCTAATGAAAATGATTGAACAATAGCTCCAGTGTCAAGCATCAAGGGAACCAAATGAACAGAGGCTTGCAGAGAGGAAATGATGAAGAGCAGATGTGCCCCCTTTAAATCTGTAAAGCTAAAGGAAACGATCAAAAAACACAACTCAAAAAGCAAAAGCAAGCGAGACTAAAATAAAGCGAAGGCGATGGCTCATGGGGTTTTGTTCTAAGTTCCTGCTTTTGCCAGCTCTTTATCTAAACCATTTGCTTTTCATGATTGTATTTAGCCTTCTGGGTCAGAGCAGAATATTTCCATGTTTTTCTTTTGCCTCGATATGATTCTCCTCCTCTCCTTCCTCGGCTGTAAAACGACTAAAGACTAGAGCACGCCTAACCACTTTCTACCATTTGTTCTCTCTCTCTCTCTCTCTCTCTCTCTTTCCATGCTTCTGTTGCTTTTTGTGGGAGACGATGCTGGATTTTTCTGGGGGGAAGAGAGACATCAAATGATCAAACAGATCGCTGTCGATGGGTGTCTTCATCCATGTCGGAAACGCCCTCGGAGAAATGCCAAAAGAGGAGTGGAAGGTGGGGATGATGTCATGGGTGCTTTGAGAAAAGGGACTCGTGAGAATTATCAAAACAATCCAAGACAGATGTCTCTGGAAGCAAGTGTTGTGTTGGAAGAAGAATCCTGAACTCGTCGGGGCTGCTTATTGATTTGAAAGTCGGAGGCACGTCACTCATACTGATCCAAAATGTCGTACCCCTTTTTTCACTAGTTGGAAGAGATCCTTGTGGTCTAGTTCTGATGGTAATTTTGATATGGAATGGTTAATGGTAGTTGTGTTATCCATAAGATAAAGGTGTCACTTCTATCTCTTTCGAAGATCAATCGCTTTTCTCGTAGCATGAGAAAATGTTCAGCCAATGATCCTCTCACATTTGTGACTTATCTTATCCATGACCTGTTGTAGTCTCGGTAATTAGTGCCTATCATTGTGTATGTGCATTCTTATGCTCATTTTGATTGAAATGTACCTGTAGCTTTCTGAAATGCATAGAGTGTATTGGTAATTTTCGTGACTTGGTATATTACCGTCATATCGTGTCGTAAAAAGCATTAGTAAGCAATGCTACGCGCTGGTCCAAACCTTTTGCTTCACAAATGCCTAACATAAATGTGTAAAGCACATCACAAGCCAAGCGGGTGGCATATGGTTGGGGGGGCAAGCCCCTTGTCTCTTCCGACGTAAAACCTTGGATAAAGTCACAGTTGCCCTTCGTGTGGTCGGCTCCTAAATGATCGGATCCTAATAGTAACTCAGAATCTACTTGGTTGGGACTAGTTGCGGATTTTTGGAACGACCCTTAAAAAATCAACCAAGAGTCGAACCGGCTGATTTCAGGGTAGACCCGTGAACGCGGTCCTGAGCTTCTCCCATTTGTAAGATATATTTATCTTATTTTTAGCAAAATGGGTACATAAGCTTTTCTTAGTAGAGTGGTCGAGGCACTTCAATTTATCTTGGGCCACCTAGGAGCAAATATCCTCCTTTACGAGTTCTAAATACATTTCTCTGAATGAGATGAAGACTCTTATTGTCCTGGGAAACGAACCAAACTTGATTGGTTCCTAGTGCTTTTATCCTTGAACCTATTCGGTTCACTTGAGAAAAGATTTTCCTGAGTATAGCCAGGACGATATTGGTCTCTATCAAGGTAGAACTTGAAACTTGCAACAAGACCGGTGGGGAACCCGTCCGGTTTCAAGATTTGCGGGATAAGTTTTGTTCGGATACACATGTGAGCAGTGTTAAAGAAGTCTCACATCGGATAAGATATGTGGTGTGGAGCAGTAAATATAAGTTGAGTCTAACAAATATGTTGATGAGCTCGGTCTTGAACTCCCTCTTGCGATCTCCCCGGGTGAAGGTATCTTGGCGGCCCACTCCTAAAATATATCAGTGTTTAGTGAATATCTCATGAAATTAATCTGGTGGCCAACGCGGTATGTTGATGGAGATTCAAGTTGAGATATATGTTAGTGCAGAAGGATACCCGAATTAAGGGGGAGCGAACTCACAAATAATGGGGAGATTGTTAAAATGCACATATAAGTTGTATTAGAGAAGTCCCAAATCCCAATATGTATCGGATAATGAAATTAATCTGGTGATCAACGCGGTATGGGCGTTGATGGAGATTCAAGTTGAGATATATGTTGGTGCAAAAAGATACATGAATTAAGGGGAAGCGAGCTCACACATAAGGGATAGATTATTAGGATACACATATGAGTTATGTTAAAGAAGTCTCACATCGGATAATTGTTTGGGGCCTCTATACCAATGTTGGGTGGTCTTGAGCATCTCTCAACTTTTAAGCTAGCTTTTGGGATGAGAAAAGGCCAAGACCATCCAACATTGGTATTAGAGTCTAGGTTACCAATAAGTCTAGACCCAACAATTACACGGGGAGAGATAAGGGTTGTTGCACCTCCGACCTAGGGCCCGATGTGTGAGGAGAAGATTATTAGGGTTATCTCACATCAATTGTGGAAGGGGCTAGTGGTCAATTTATAAGTGTGAGAAAAAGTCTCATCGTTTGAACTAGCTTTTGGGATGAGAGAGGCCTAAGACCACCCAACAGGTTTCAAGTTTCAAAAATTGAAGAACATGTTCCAACGGGTTGGTTTTAATTTCCAAATAGGTGTAACATGGAACATATAACAAGTTTTTGTATTTATCTTGGTATATATCTTCGCACAATCATATGGTATTCCATGTTGTCCGACGATAAGTTTTTAGTTCCGGCAATATTTGTGACTTACATTTTTACCTACATGATTTGTGGATAGTGGATTATAACAGCAAATGACCGTAATTAAAGGTGACGATTCACTATAATCGTTCACTTAAGAATACAAATGGAATCCGGGTAGACCTAGAAACCGTGATAGGGTAGGTTCCAAGTTCCATGATATGCGGGATAAGTTTCAAGTTCTAGGGATATGTAGGGCGGGTTCCAAATTAAAAAAAAAAATTGAGGAATTTGGCACAATGGATAAATTCTAGGTTCCATGAGGAACATTTACGGAACGTGGAACCGATCATCCCTACTACCAATTTGTTGCTAATGCTTTTGCCCTTGGCAATACTATAGTACATTATAACAAATTCCAAATTACACATTGTGAGCGTAAAATAAAGTTTACACAAGCAACCTTATCCACTCTTGGTTTGAGGATGATAGCTACTCATATCACAGATCATTGATGATATCTCAAATCAACGATGTATGAGGCCGGGTCTACCCAAATCAAAAGGCCACTACAGTACCAATTGGCTCAATTCCACGAAGCCATTTCATAAAAGTTTTTTGATATCTTCTTCTTATAAGTCAAAGTGATTTCGATTCTTGAACAAGCCGAAAGCTTGATTTATTGGAGCACACGCAAGACAATTCAGCAGACTATTGACTTAGAGCTTATGAATGGGTTGTCCAAGAAGGAACACATGAAGAGGGCAAAAAAGAAGGCTATGCTTGGACCCATCTCATTAGATTCCAACCTTGTCTTATGGGGATAGGAGAAGGTTAGTCATCTAACACCCCCGTTGCCTCTTGGAATAATCTTCTTTTCCCTTTAGTCAAAACCCTCGAATGCTACAATACATAGTTTAGTGCAACGTAGAATCTAATCCAAATCGGAATAATCAAACCTTTGTTGGGCCCATCACATATTAAAAAAAAAAAAAGTACGCCAAAGAAACTAAGAGAAGCTGCATCATTTGAATTCCCTTGAAAGAGACACCAAGCATCTTTTTTTCTCCACTAAAGAAAAGAAAGGGCAAAAGTGCCAAAGCTTCACTGTTGAGAACGACTAGGATCCAAAGGTGCCGTCACAATTATATAACATGATGTAGAACATTTGTTGCAGATTGAGATTATGAAATTAGCATCAACCAAAAATTATTCTCTTTTGTTTCTTTTTTGTCCGTTTTCCGCCTAAATTGATTATCCCTTTATTTAAAAAAAAAAAGTACCATAGATGAGTTGGTTGTGTTGTTTCATCTTCCTACATACATCCTAGCATACTTAGATTCAGGTTTGAGAGAAATTAGGGGAGCATCATCATGCGTCGTTTAGACATGGCTCATCTTCCATCTCCAAGTAATATTTCATTGGTATACACCCATTATGACCATAGAAGCACGGGATAATCCGATGTGCTCCTCATGTTAATTGTTCGATACGAAATCTAAGTTACTTGATTTCTTTTATATAAGGGTCGTACGAAATTGAGCATATTCAAATTTGAAAAAGGAAAAAAAGACTTTACTTTCTAGACTAACAACAGCACAGAACAAGAAAAAGTGAAAGTTCGTAAAGTTTTCTCGATCGGGTAGTTGTTAAGTTCCCCGGATAGCCGTTAATTCAAATTCATATTTGTTGATTTAAGATCAGAACTTAATGTTGATGACACTCAGACATGTGCGATCCAACTTGAGATGCTTGTTGTTTGAGCAATCATTAAGCTGAAAACAGAATGATTCATCAGTGGAGGAAAACGGGAGTGGGAGAGGGGGCACGTTTTCATCATCAACCAAAGAAAAGGCGCCCCACTACCAACGCCACCATCAAATCGCTCCCCCGTGAAACGCTCATGCGGTGGTTCGCAAAATTCGTGTGCAATTTCTACGCCACTCGATTCATTTCCAAGTTCCAAGATGCCCCTGGGCCCTAGCACTCAAAGCCAAAGTGTGGCTGCTGACTGTGGAAGCAAATCTAGTTGTAATCATGTTCCCCACTTGCACCTCCACTCCTAGCATGGAAAATGTCTTGCATGGGACCCGGTTTCATCGACCCCAAAATGATAGTAGCTATCGCTTGTTCAAAAAATTCTAAACTTAATGGGTTTATCCTAAGGGTGTCAAAATAGAACTGCATACCCAAACTTTAAAACACAATCCAATCACAAAATTTTGGGTTGGGTCTCGTTCGATTTGGGTAATAAGTACATGAATTCAGGTATGCTACAGTTTGGGCCCTCCCCCCAACTCCCCTGTTTTTTTTTTTTTCCTTTGAAATCTCCCAATTTGAAAAGCACAAGCACAAGCCCTAACCCTAACCTCCATCAATTGCACCCTCTCTCTCTCTCTCTCTCTCTCTCTCTCTCTCTCTCTCTCCAACATTAATGGTATGTTCACCTCAATCAATCACCCCCAAGACCATCGTGAGAACTCTCTCTTCCTCCTCTGTGATCGACACCCCAAGCCCTCCTCTTTGAACCAGGTCAAGTCGAACTTCATGATCTCCATCGATGACAGCTCCAACTTGGCACTAAACGGCAATGATTCAATCCTTTGGCATCGAGTGGTGTTCAACAATCCGGTAGGATTAAATTTGACACTACACGCCGATCTAAATAGACTTTTCATGTAGTTCTCAAGAATCGCATGTTTGATTTGAGCTCAATGATACCCGGTGTTCTCGAGCTTGACTTTGATTCTCATATAAGGCATGATCTATTTGGACTCAATTGAACTTAACTCTGAGTATTGAAATGATGTTATAATCTAAATATGGAAGTTCCATCATCTTTGTAATGCCAACATGACCTCCATATTTGAACCCCCTAGATCTCCCAAATCGATTAATTATGGAAATTTGACTTCGATATGCACTTCGGAGAATATGGCGTGAGCAAATAAATTTTCGCAATTACTTTGCATGAGCAACTTTTCGAAACCAAGGAGGTCTCTAGAGCATTCTGCTAGAACCCAGCCTATTTGGTGTATAGGAATGAAGTAATGGGAACAAGATAAAAGAGGAATCAAAATGAATTATCACGAATCAAAATAATAATTAATTCAAAAATTGCTATGCACAATAAAGCTTTTTTTTTTTTTGTCGAGCACAATAAAGATTGGACTTCATGTTTTTTTTTTAATTGAATTTTCTGTTTCAAATTGCTATACCTAATGGGAAATTAGATAGGCATGCTTACCATATTATATTTTTTCCATGCAAAAGTGACAAAACGCAAGGTTCAGTTAATAACCACATATCTACTTGCCTTTGCTATGTACTCATTCCCATCGTTTCACGGGCTCTCGTACACGGTATATGGGAAGTCGGATATAAGGCGACTCATGTTTGATGTTTTCAATAAGCAATGATCTATGACAGGGATGCGCTCCGTCTTCGCTAGATTGCAAGGATAGAGGATGTGAAGCCGAAAATAAAAAAAAGATTGAAACCCGAATAGGCCCGACCCAAAGACTTGGGTATTGGGTCGAGCACATTTTCATTTAGGTTTGGATCAAGTATCACAACCGATCCGACCCTTTGACACCCCTATATTGGCTAATTCGGTCATAAAATTTTGCCAACAAGTCTTAACATTTTCACGTTTTGTCAATTAAGTCTATCCAACCAATTTTAGCTGGAAATGGTTGATGTCGACGCCGCCATCATATGTGATCCGGTCGGCACCGTAGTGAATATTTTTTTTAAATTTTTAAAAATTTTGATTTTTTATTATTGTTTATACTTTTTTTCTTTTTTCTTTTTCGTTTTAAAAAAATCAATTTTTTAAATTATAAACAAATTTCCACTCTAGCCATCCTACGCGGCACTATCGGCGTCAACGTCGGCGATTTTCGGTTAAAATTGGCTGAGTACACACAATTTGCAAAATTTGAACAGGCTTAGAACTCAATTTGCAAAATTGAAAGATTGATGACTAAATAGGCCAAAGTGCAATAGATTTAGGAATTTTCAAACAATTTTTCCTTGAATCCCACTTATAGGGCTCAAGCGATCAACGCCTATGATGGACTCAAGCTATGTGGACCCGGATCCAAATTTGCTAATTTATTGCAGGACCTTATTCTAGTCTCTGTTGCTTTAGCCGATTTAAAGATCGCCTTGAAGTCATTTTACTTTCCTTGAGGATAACCAATGGTGTGTGTCTGCATATATAGAGAGAGGTTCTTGTGGAAGTGCACGGCAAATTCCCATGCACGCAGTCATGCAAAAAAAAAAAAAAAAATTGTTCGAACGCAGTCATGCAAAAAAAAAAAATTTTGGGTCGATTGAAAAGTTCATTTTGATGAAATTAAATTATAGAGAGTTACTATAGCGTCCACCGGGGGTGGAGTGAAGATTCCGCCGCCGGTGAAATAAATTTTCCAATTCAAACTAATTGATTAAGTAGCCAACAGGATGTATCTTATTGTGGTCAATGCTCATCGACATACATGGTATTTTCATGTTAATATAACCACTTGGATAAGAAGTTCGTTTTAATCTCTACATAGGACAAGGGATTTTGTTGATACATTTTTCTTATAAAGATGATTTCTATATATAGAAGCTTCTCATAAAATATTAGAGAAAGATCTTATTTATAATTTGCTCTTGAAAAAGTTTAGCATTATTTTCAGGAAGAATTATCAAAAAATTCGTAAAACTTTTGCATTTGTACCAATTCAGTCCATCCGGTCAATTTTGGCTGGCCGGCGCCGATATGGTACTACCAGTGCCGACGCTAATTTTTTTAAATACTTTTTTTGATTTGTTCTAATTTTTTTTTTATTTTCTTTTCCTTCTGAATGTTGGGCCGGTGGCCCTTGGATGGTCTTGGCAAGAGCCACGTCGCCCTTGCCTAGTACCGATAAGAGTCTTTTGGCGACCCTTGCCGACCCTAAATCCACAAAAAAAAGGAAGAAGAAAAAATAAATAAAAGAAAAGGAAAAAAATTATAAAAAAATTGAAAGAATATTAAAATATTACTAAAAAATTCAATATCATCTCCACTAAAATTAATCGGATGGACTGAATTGACACAAATATAAAAGATTTAGGAGTGAATTTGTACAATTGCAATAGGTTTAGGATTTTTTTTTGGTAATTTTCTCCCATTTTTAATGTTCGTCCTAATGCATATTCTTTTTACATAGATCATCTATGTAGAGGAAATTAGACAATCAGTCCTAAACCTATTGTACGAATGCCAATTTAGTCATATAAATGACTGGATGACCACGTCGGCGATATTCGGCGAAAATTCACCAAAAGGACTACATTGAATCCTCGCGCTTGTTTAGGATTATATAAACAAAATTAAAAAAATTAAGACTGAATTGACATATGTTTAATAAATTTAGGGTTAATTGAGTAGTTTGATCTCATTTATATATAATATGTTTTTAGATGGACCTGATTAAAATCCTTAAACTGCTTCATCCGAACTCTGAAACGTAAATTTCGGGGGTATTCTCTAGGATGAAGGGAAGAAAAATATTTTCTCTCAATTTAGGGGGTGATGGTATGAAAGATTGACTCCACGTCATCTTCGGATGGTTATCACGGGGTAGAGTCATATAGTAGCGTCTCGTACCCGAGGTGAATCATTGGAGCTTCGACTCTTGTGTCGTCGGCATGTGCTTAGCACAATGTATAATGGTCCCATGACCTTTCCCCTTATCACCTTGTTTATAATTTTCTTTAACTATTTTACTTTCTTTTTTGCCAACCTTTATTTTTAACGGTGGGCGTATTGAAATAGCAGACATAGCAACCTCCATACATAAACACACATAATTTTATATATGCATCAATATATCTTACATCATCATATAACCTTCAATTTATTATTGTATAAATAAAATACGAAAGAGGTTAACTACTTACTCTTACACTCTATCTCTCTCGGCTACTATCACCCACATCTCAAGACTCCACATCGACAACGTCACTCTGGTACATATGTATATGGGTGGACTGGTCGAACAGAGGAGCTCATGATGGTTTCATCAATTTCCTGAAAAATAAAGAAATGAGCAAGCAGCCCAGAAAATGAAATTACTAGGCCTAAAGTAGGAATGTCGACTTTGTACTCAACAAAGCTATCATGTGATCTATTGTAAATATGAACATGAATCTTCATTTTGAATCATCAAATGCGTGGAGTCTGTCGCGACCCTCCTCCGGAAATAATATTGACGAGCGGAGGTTAACGAGCCGATCCCTCTTCACAATTTTTTATATGAGACCCCGGTTGTCGGCGGGGTGTCTTTTAGGATAGCGGGTCTCTCCCAAGACCCATTACTCGAATCGCGATGTCGGGTAAAATTTATAAAATATCGAAATTGACCTTATGTGGTCGAGTGGCATGTGCGAGGTGTACATGCAATTTGGAGTCGCCACCGATCGATTTATTGGAAGGTACGATCGGAAAACCTTACCGAGCGGTCGGGAGAAACCGTTCGGTTCCGCGAAAAACCAGAGATTTTTGGGTCCGGGGACTTGGTTACGCCGAAATTTTAATCGACGCCCTTTCGGTTACCGATGTTGAGTGATTTTCTAACCTACGAGTTCATGCAGATGCGATATCGGGTGAGGTAGGTTCTAACAGTTCTAGGTATACATGCGGATGGGAATTTTCTATCCTAATCAATCACAATCAAAAAATTTAATGTGCAATCAAAATCATTCAAGCAATCAAATCAATCAATCAAAGTTTGGTATGTCTAAAAAATAGCCCTATCGGCCCACACAAAAATCAAAATTGGGTTTCGGGGATGATTTGGGAAAATTTGGGGGCGGAAAGCCCGGAAGGGTAGAATGGTCATTTTTGGGGTTCAGGACCCGAAAATCACAAAATCGGGGTCGGGCCAGTTGAATGTGGCCATTTCCCATTTTTTGTGATTTTATGGAAATTTTCTAATTTTTTCTAATTTTTTGAATTTTTTATTTATTTTCTAAAAAAATGTTAGGAATTTTCCGGATCGACACAAATCGACCCTCGAAGTCTCAAAAATTTCGATCCAGACTTTATGAGTCCCGAATCGATCTAGGAATTTTTAGAAAATTTTTGAGAAAATCCGGGAATTTTTGTGAATTTTCTAAGTATTTTTGCAATTTTTTTGGATTTTTCGAAAATTTTTATTTATTTTTTATTATTAATAAACCGGACCGGGTCAACCCGGTCCGATCGCCCGTGACTCACTCTAGGCTAAATGGTGCCGCATTCCTATTTTCCTTTTATTTTTGATTTTCTAAAGCTTATTTTCTAATATTCGGAATATACGAAAATAGAACGGACGGCCGAGATCAATCTCGGATTTGATCTCAGCCGTCGACACGCCTCTAAGCAAAAACGACGCCGCACAAGCCTAATCCCTAAAACGACGCCACTTCCTGTATTAAAAAGGGACGGTCACGATTAGAACTAAAATCTAATCCGAACCGTCGACTCATCTAGACCAAAACGGCGCCGCACGAATTAAATGCATGGACGGCCACGATCAATCCTAAACTTAATGCGGGCCGTCAAACCTACCTAAAGACAAAACGACGCCGCATCTGTTATTATTCTGAACGGCTGCGATCACTCCTAGACTCGATCCTAGCCGTTCATTCCTAATTTGCTCAAAACGACGACACATCCCCTAGAGTGAACGATGCCGTTTCCATTATTCCTATTTTCTAACTAATTAATAAAATTCTGAAAATACAAAAATACTGATCCAACGGTCCGGAATCAAATCTAACTATTTACGGTGACCGTTGGATCAGATCTGACTCGGCTTATTCGCGCCAACGACTAAGCCGAGTCAGAGACACCGTGGACCAATCGCATGACGCCACGTCAGACACGCCGACCACGTTGATCGCCACCTCGGCTCGGTCGTCTTCAACCTCGCGACAGCTCAATGGACGGTCAGAAAGCTTCCGGCGAGATCCAACGGTGAGATCTCGCTGGATCGGTGTAAAACCACCGCCAATCAACTCTAAATTCCTCTCAGATCAACATATTCGAAACTCAGACAATTCTATCCACTGAATCACTAAGAATCAAGCTCGCACAGGTCTAAACTACGAACGATCAATCAAGCAATATTGGACATAATAACTAAATTCCTTCACACAGAAGCTAGAAGATGAGTTGAGGAAACTTACCTCGAGTCCCGATCGGACTCGCGATGGCTAGAAAGGTCCGGCCGGTGTTCGGCCAGACCGAGCTGCGATGGAGGTTCGACTCGGGGTTTTCACACAAAATTAATGCACAAACAAGATGCGATCGTGGTCGGGAAAGGATGAGAAGCAAAAGGCACACAAAAATTCCAAAGATTGAACGTGAGGACATTAGATGCCATTGATGCGCGATAGCGGTGTTTGGAGCTCAACTTACCGATTTAGGAGTTCGCAGACCGGGCGAGCCGGGTGCGATCAACTTCTGGCACCCGTGTGAAGCTCCCGGGAGTGATCTTGAGCTTCGATTGTACCTGGATTCGCCTCACGAAGATCGCACGGTCGAGCTCGAACCTTCGATCGCGCGGGCGAGAAGGTGAGTTCTCTCTTGCTCTCTCTCTCTCTCTCTAACTTCCTGAGCGTCTCGCGAGCCAAAATGAACCTCTCTTTGCCTCTGGAATCTTCTTGGCCTTTTATACCCGGTTTCAAATTTGAGCGCGCACGGGAGCTCGAGTTGGCCGAAGCTCTCACGTGCCAATCGCACGTCAAATGGCTCACCGGACGGTGACAGAATCGATTGTGATTCCGTCACGGTCCGTTAAGTCTTAAATCGCATGCAAACGAGCGCGAATTTGACACTATTTTGAGAGTGTTGACTTTCGGACGCCGGGAGCCTTTGACCGGCGATTCCGATCGTCTCCGGCGGCCATTGGCCGTGCCGCCGGTGACCATCAACGCTCCTCACCCCGCAAAACAAAACCCCCATGTTAATTAGATCAATTATGGTCGAATTGCCCTTCAATTTGATCAATGAAACTCGTCGTTCAAAACTGCAAATCGCGCGGGTAAGAGGTTGAAGATGAAGTACTGCTCGGGACCGGTTCGATCGGTCCGACCGGCGATCAGACCGGTCTGAACCGGTTCGGATAGTGAATTTTGTGCAATTTTCAAAATTAATCAAAATTTACTGGAAATTTTTGCAATTAAATCTCAAAATTGGATTTAGGGGCCTGAATTCTATCTAGAAATGTGTTTTTGCCCAAAAATTCATATCAATTTCAACAAAAACCCCAAATTTTCTAAATTGGCAAATTGGGGAAAAGTTCAATTGAGTGCCCTAATGATTAAATTGGACCAAATCAACCCTACCAATCGATTCAGAATGTATGAAAACCTAGGGGGACGGTCCAATTTTACCATGATAGTCCCTCAATTAAAAGTAATTTCAAAAATTGGCAAATTGAGGGACTAAATTGCAAGATTTTTTGGAAATTTTGTGCAATTCGTGCAATCCGCGCAATTGAAGGTGCAATTGATCAAATTGAAGTCCAAAGGGACTGCAATTGAATGTCTAGACCCTAAATGTGCAAAAATTGCAAATAAAAAGACTCAATTGGTATTTTTTATGAAAATTCTACTCTAGGTGTTGTGAAGGAACTCCTAAAATTGAACTCAATTTTTTATTTTTCTTGAAGTCAATATGAAAATGGAATTAAAATAAAAATATGGAACATTTTTGTGTATTTTTGTGACCTCGAAAAGTATTTTTTATGAATTTTCAAGTATTTTCCTATTTTTCGAAAATATTAAAAAAATGTGGAAAATATGAAAAATTATTTTTTGTTCCAAATTGGTTCCTTATGCTTGGCCAAGGCTTCCAATGTTGATTTTTTTAATTTTTTGATTTTTTGTGGATTTTTAGTGAATTTTGGAAAATAAAACTAAAGGAAAATTGATTAAAAATCGAGTGTCAACAGAGTCCACCACCTAACTTTTGTTCAAATGCCATGAACACATCAATCCATGCAAGTCGCATCAAACGGCCATCCTGGCTCTCCAATTTTCGTATCTATTCGGGCCCTAAACATTTGCCTATCCGGGCTATAGTTAGTAAGTCCTATCCCAGGAACGCTCACTTGTAGGTTCAACGTCATCAAAAGGTAAACGTCTTCCATAATCACCTTCATGGAAACGACGGATCAATATACCCATAATACGAACCCTTGAAACTTTAAGGGAACATTTGCCTATTGGGGCTATAATTACCTATCCAGGCCATACATCGTTCCTCGGATGATCCGCACAAACACAATCTTACAGGCGCATGCATTAAATTATTTTAATGCAAGAAAATATGACAATAATACTTGTATCGCACACAAGATGCACACAATTCATGTCAATCTAATGCAATACCACGTTTAAATAACAAACGGACATTACTGCCTTAGATCTAGTAATCCCATTTATCTATTACCCGAACTACGATGTCCTATGCCGTGCAACTAGAAGATAAGACGACATGAGGTGGCACCGGGTAGTGGCGGCGATACGCGGTGATTCAATGGGGTGTGAGAGAGAGAGAGAGAGAGAGAGAGAGAGAGAGAGAGTAGGCATGTGAGAGATAGAATAAAAAAGGAGGTGTGAGATGAGAAGGGGTAAAGAAAATGATAAGGGGTCATTGGCTATTTATAGCCTCCTTTGGCTTCTTTCCCAAGCCACTAGCCTTGAAAATCATGCTTTGATTTATAAATATCTTTCTTGAAAATCGCACTCTCAAAATATCTTTTCTCGAAAATCATGCAAAGATTTAGAAATGTCTTTCTTGAAAATCGTGCAAATATCTTTCTCGAAAATCGTGAAGAGTTTTCAAGTATCTTAAAGAACAAGTTAAGAGAAATTCTTCTGTTTATTTATTTTTATTGCGGGAAAATACAGGACATCACAACTCTTCCCCTTAAAAAATTTCGTCCTCAAAATTTGAACGTACCTAGGTTATCGGGGTAGGTGTGGGTACTTGTTCTTCATTATATCCTCGCTCTCCTAAGTAGCCTCTTCCATACTATGCCGTTGCCATAGAACTTTGACTAAAGGAATTGTTTTATGCTTTAGTACTCGTTCCCTTCGATCCAAAATTTGTACTAGTTCCTCGACGTATGACATACTTTCATCTATGTCAATTGTCTCGAAATCCAATATATGAGTTGGATTAGGCTCGTACTTTCTTAGCAAAGACACATGGAATACATTGTGCATTTTGGAAAGTTTAAGTGGTAAGGCCAACCGATAAGTTAGGTTTCCTATTTTTTCTAGGATTTGAAAGGGCATTATGAATCTCGGGTTTAATTTACCTCTCCGGCCAAAGTGTGATACACCTCCGATAGGGGAAATCTTGAGGAGTACATGTCGCCCACTTTGAATTCTAAAGGTTTCCTTCTTCTGTCGGCGTAACTTTTCTATCAACATTGAGCCGTCTTAAGTTGATCTCGTATTACTTCTACGGCATCAGTTATTATTTGGACTAGTTCGGGTCCCGTCAATTGCCTCTCGCTAACTTCATTCCAACGAATGGGAGTTCGGCGGGCTCTTTCATATAACGCTTCAAAAGGTGTCATTCCAATACTCTGCTGGTAACTGTTGTTGTAGACGAATTCCGTGAGATGCAAGTGTTTATCCCAATTACCATTGAAATCAAAAGTGAATGCTCGCAACATATCTTCCAAGATTTGGATGGTCCTTTCTGATCGACCATCGATTTGTGGGTGATATGACG